>NC_092872.1:552622704-553222704 GCF_028372415.1 Notamacropus eugenii
GTTAAGTGATAGTATAAGAAGGAGGGATGATTTGAAAGCAGGTATTTTTTTTATTTCATTTCTAACCCCCTAACTGCTATTAACATCAATATGTGTTGAGTGACTGTAAAAGAAATTGGAGGAACAAGAATTTTTTTTCATTTAATCTCTATGCTAGAAACTATTTCTTAGAGAAAAATCAATATCATTGCTTGCAAGATTTAGCAAGCCATGGTTTCCCTTAACTTTTAATTAAAGCTTTCCAGTTACATGAACAAGTTACATGCTAGTCCTTAGCAAGGACTCATCTGAATTTTCACTCCATTTGCACCAGTATTCAAGGTTCTGATTTAAAAAGACTCTTGGAGTTAATGGACTTGGACTTGGAAGGGACCATGAGGGAGCTCTTAACAAATGACTGATTTACTAATTAGCCTTGCCTTCCCATTTCATAGAAGCAGAAAAAAGCCTAGGTATGGAAGTGACTTGTCTCCTGTCACAGAAATATTAAGTAGATTCAAAAGGATTCAAAATCAGGTTTTGTGACATTAAACGCAGTATTTTTTTCCACTAAATCACTGTCTGCCACACTCCAACATAAAAGAAAAAATCTTTAAAAATGTCTAGGCCTGATCACTTCTACCTCATTAAAGTTTAGAAAGATAGAGTTCTGTGTGGTTGTAACAGTAAACACTCCAACATACACAAGGGGTTCTGCTATCATAGGTTCTTAGATCTGTATTCATAAAACGTAAGCAACATTCAAGGGGTTAACAATCACTTTAATCAAGTACATGTATCATTCTTTTAATCAAGCGCATATATCATTCACTTAGTTCAGGGAAGTCAGCACCCTGAACTTCAAAGAAAATACAAAGAAATCAAAAGATAACAAAAATGGCTTCCTCTGCCTGAATTCACCAGACAAACCCAACTGTCAGACTATAGTTACCAGAAAGAGAAGCACTGACATTTGAGTTTTCAAAGCTGAGGGCTCCTTAAAGTGGCTTCCCAGAGTTCTCATCTGGCACGCAAATCTTCTTACAAAAACTAAGCCCCAAAGTAAAACCTCACCCTCAGAGTATTTATATACTTTTTCAGAACCAGAGAGCATAACCCTTGGACCCAATGCCTCAATAGAAAAAACAAAAGGTACTTGGGACCTTGCTGCAAAACAACTCCCCTAGTCAAGCTTCCCACAATGAGCAGGCCCATCAATGTGTGGGAAAAATCTTCTTTAATCACATTGTTCAATCAGAGGCACTTTTAGTCAATCAAAACCAGCAAAAGATCCTAATTTGATTGCATCACAGTGGTCATCCTTTGCAAATACAACTATGTTATCTACATACACTAAGATTCAAAACTGGTAACTAGAGAATCTTTGTCACACTTTGTAACATACAAATTCAAGTTAATATGCCTTGGGGAGAAACTAAAACTAATCCCAGCAATTGTATTTCTGAGACAAATATCAGGTAACATTGAAAAAATTTTATGTAGGAA
The DNA here is from genome assembly GCF_028372415.1 of Notamacropus eugenii. Lineage (NCBI taxonomy): Eukaryota > Metazoa > Chordata > Mammalia > Diprotodontia > Macropodidae > Notamacropus > Notamacropus eugenii. The sequence continues at coordinate 552,624,190 of NC_092872.1, forward strand.
TTCAGCCTCAGTCCTTGACTTGTGCCTTTTTCCCTGAGTTATAATTGGGAATTACAGTATCTAAGGCAAACTGAATTGTGGACCTAGTGGGTGGTATCTAAATTATGACTATTCCTATTTGGCTGTGGGATATTAGAGTCAGAGATCATGGCAGTTGAGGTGGTTGAGGTATTGAGGATTTAAGTTATTTAAATTATAAGGATCGAGTTGTATGATGAAATAACTGTTAGACAAGTACTGAACTTATTGGAGGGGAGGAAATATAATATGGATGTAAAAAGATAATATGAACAGTGATCTGGACAGTGGAGAGAACTGTAAAGAAGAGGTGGCTCCTGAGTGATGATGTCAGGATGGTACACAAATGACAACATGGAGAAAAGAGCATTCTAACTTGTCTCCTGGGCCAGCATTCAAGGGAGTATGAGAAAAATAATAGCTAGTAATAGACAGAAGCCATCCTTTGAAAGGGTACTAAGAATTGCATTGTCTTTGAGAAAAAGCTGAGCTCCTTGATGGGAAGGGAATAGTAGAAGAACAAGAGCTAGGATGAAAGTAGATTAACAATCAAAGATTATTGTTGAACGTATATGGAGGAGACTAGGGCTAAATTGAATTGGAATAAGGGTGTGAGAGGCAATAGCAATGAAAGGGATTTGTAAGGGACATGGGGAAGAAGATATGAGAGTTTCAGGAAGTATATTTTACATAGGTTTAAGTTCCTTACTATAAGAGTGGGACTGCTCTATATATATTTGCCAGTATATGAATGTATCTAAACAAATGAGAGAACCAAGGAAATTAATACCTTTCCCAATTTGGGGTAGGGGGAGAGTTCATGACCAAATAGGAAATAGAGGGAATTTCAGAAGATAAAATGCACAATTTTGAACATATTATTTTTTTAAGTACACAAACAAAGCCAATTCAATTAAAAGGAAAATAGTTGTGTGACAGGGGTGAAATTTTTGTAGCAAGTTTGTTTGTAAGTTTTGAGTGCAAAATATAAAGAAGGAATTCAAATATACAAGAACAAGAGCCGCACCCCAAAGAATAAGTAGTCAAAAGATGCAATGTTCAATCAAAGAAGTCTATGATTTCAACAACCATTGAAAATACTTCAAATCACCAATAATTTAATAAATGCAAATTAAGACAACTCAGAGTTTCCAGTTCACATTAATCAAATAAGAAAAAATGACAAAATGGAAAAATTATGATTGTTCAAGGTATGGCAAGAAGACAGGTGTATTGGGTATACTCTTGGTGTAAATGTGAATTGGTCCCACCTATTTGTTAAAATACTTTGATGTTATTGCTCAAAAGTCACTAAACTATATGTACTTTCTGTTCCAGAAATAAGACTACTTGACTTTTGCAGCAAAGAGATTAAAGAAAGTAGAAAAGGACACACATGAAAAAGAAACATTTATTACATCTGTTTTTGTAATGGCAAAATAATGGAAATTAAGGACAGGTCCATCAATTGGAATGTTGGAACAAATTATGGAATATGAGTGTATTAAAATGCTTTATGCCATAAGAAATTATGAAAGGGATGGCTTCAGAAAAGCCTGTGAGGACCTCTATGAACTGATGTTGAGTGAAATGAACTGAAACAGGAGAACAATTAGTAGAAAAATAACCACAGTATAAGGACAAACATATGTAAAAGAATTAATGTGACGATTGACCTTAATACCAGTGGATCCATGAGGAAACATGATATCTACCTGCAGACAGAGATGTTAGACCCAGTGTACAGAATGAGATATACATTTTGATACCTGGACAATGTGTGAATCTGTTTTGCTAGATTATTTGTATTTGCTGTGTAAGTTTGAAATTCGCTTTTCAATTTTTTTAAGGTGGAAAGTTGGAAGCAAGAGGAGGCTAACAATAACAGGATTATCAGAGGAGTCAGGGGTGGAGCCAAGATGGTAGAGCAAAATCAAGGACTTTTAGAGTTCTTCTCCCTAACCCAGCAAAATACCTGTAAAAATTACTCTAAACAAATTCTGGAGCTACAAAAGCCACAGGATGATGGAGTTAAGTAAATCTCCAGCCCAAGACAGCCTGGAAATTTGACAGGAAGTGTCTATTGTGCCAGTGTGGGAGCAGAGGGCAGTCCAGCATGGATCCCACCAGCACAGGTGTAACTGGAGCAGGCTTTGTGGAACTAAATTTCTGGCACCTATGGCAGTTTCCAGAGTTTACAACCCAAAACACTGAAGACAAATTGAAAGGTCAGTGGAAAAAACCTGTGCGACCCATGTGAGAGAGTACAGAGGTCTGATCCCAGCCCCAGAATGGCAGAGGGGACAGAGGAACCACAGCAACCATAGCAGTAACAAGGGCAGTGACAGCAGTTGTTTCTAGAGATCTAGGCCCACAGATTATAGGGGGATCAAACAGATACCAGTATACCTCCCACTCCCACAGGAAGCAGAAAACTATCTTGACAAAGAGTTTAAAAGTCAAGTAAATGGCAGGGGAAATGAGGGAAAACTGGAGAAAGAATCAGACTCTAGAATCTTATTTTGATGACAAAGAAGACCAAAATATTCAATCAGAAGACAAAGTCAAAGCTCCTACATACAAAGTCTCCAAGAAAAAATATGAATTGATCTCAGATAATAGAAGAACTCAAAAGGAATTTTGAAAATCTATAACAGAAGTAGAGGAAAAGTTGGGAAGAGAATGTGACTGATGCAAGAAAATCATGAAAAAATGAGACAACTGTTCGCTAAAATGGCAAAAGAGATACATAAAGCTAATGAGGAGAAAAATGCTCTAAAAAGCAGAATTGGCCAGATGGAAAAGAAGGTCCAAAAGTTCACTGAAGAAAATAATTCCTTAAAGATTAGAATGGAGCAGATAGCAGCTAATGACTTTATGAAAAATCAAGAAATTATAAAATAAAACCAAAGAAATGAAAAAATACCAGACAATGTGAAATTTCTCATCAGAAAAACAACGGACCTGGAAAATAGACCCAGGAGAGACAGTTTTTAAATTATTGGACTACCTGAAAGCCATTATCAGAAAAAGAGCCTAGACATCATCTTTCAAGAAATTATCAAAGAAAATTGCCCTGATATTCTGGAGTTGGAGGGCAAAATAGATATTGAAAGAATCCACCCATCACCTTCTAAAAGAGATCCCCAAAGGAAAACTCCTATAAATATTGTAGTCAAATTGCAGAGTTCTCTGGAAAAGGAGAAAATATTTCAAGCAGCCAGAAAGAAACCATTCGAGTATTGTGCAAACACAATCAGAATTACACAAAATCTAGTAGCTTCTGCATTAAGGGATCAAAGGACTTGGAATATGATATTCCATAGGTCAGAGGAGTTAGGAATAAAATCAAGAATCACCTACCCAGCAAAACTGGATATAATACTTCAGAGGAAAAAATGGTCATTCAATGAAATAAAGCAATTTTAAACATTTTTAATAAAAAGACCAGAGCTGAATAGAAAATTTGACTTTCAAACACAAGAATCAAGAGAAGCATGAAAAGGTAAACAGGAAAGAGAAATCTTAAGGGACTTATTAAAGTTGAACTATTTACATTCCTCCATGGAAAGATGATATTTGTAACTCTTGAGACTTTTCTCGGTATTTGGGTAGTTAGAGATATTAAATACATATAATATGACAGAGGGCACAGAGTGAGTTCAATATGAAGGGATGATATCTAAGAAAATAAAATTAAGAGGTAAGAGAAGAATCTAGTAGGAGAAAGAGAAAGGGAGAAATAGAATGGGATAAATTATCTCTCACATAAAAGAGGCAAGATAAATCTTTTTCAATGGAGGGGCAGAAGGGGGAGGTGAGAGGGAAAGAGTGAACCTTACTCTCACTGGATTTAGCTTAAGGAAGGAATAACATGCAAACTCATTTTGGTATGAAAATCTATCTTATACTACAGAAAAGTAGGGGGTGGAGGGATTAAGTGGGGGAAGATGATAGAAAGGAAGCAAATGGGAGGAGGGAGTAATTAGAAGTAAACACTTTTGAGGAGGGACAAGGTCAAAAGGAAGAATAGAATAAGGTGGAGAGGGGCAGGATAGAACGAAGGATAATATAGTTAGTCTTTTATACCATGACTGTTATGGAAGTATTTTGCATGATTGCATACGTGTAACCTATATCAAATTGCTTGCATTCTCAATGAGGGTGGGTGGGAAGGGAGGAAGGTAGAGAAGTTAGAACTCAAAGTTCTAAAAACAAATGATATATATTGCTTTTAGCTGGGAAATAATACATACAGGTAATGGGGTATAGGAATCTACTCTTGCGCTACAAGAAAATAGAGGGGAAGGGGATAAGAGAAGGGACAGGTGTGATAGAAGGGAGGGCAGATTGGGGGAAGGGGTAATGCACACCTCTGGAGGTGGACAGAGGGGAGAGATGGGGAGAAAAATTTGGAACTCAAAATCTTGTGGAAGTGTGGTTGAAAACTAAAAATAAATTGATTAATTAATTAATAAAAAAAGAAAGAAAAATTAAAAAATAAATAACAGGATCCAACATGATATTTTTATAAAGAAAAGACAAAAATATGTAAGGGTGATTGAAGCACTTTTTCTGAAAAAAACCAAAAAAAAAACAAAAACATGAACTGAAGGGAAAAGATAGGCCAGAAAGAAATATAGGCAAGAGGATGGCTTTAAAAGTTACATTTTTTGAAGTTATTATATTTGTAGAAGTAAAAGCAAAAAGTAGGTAATCGAAATGGACAGTTTCATTTACAAATCTCTTTTTCCATTTTACATAGAAATGATCATATTACTTTATGGTGGTTAAATCAAGATAAAATTTTATTTTTAAAAAAATTTCAAATTATTTAGGTCACAGAACTAAATAGTGACACAATTAAAATGAATATCCAGGTCTCTGATTCCATTGCAGTACTCTTTTATAAGTAAAATTTAATGACTCCTTTATAAATTTATTTTAGTGTTTACTAAATGCTTTCAAAATTACAAGTTGTATATTTGTTTTGGAAAAAAATAATGTTACAAAAAAAAAGTTATGATATACTGTAGTGGAAAGAGAACAAGGGTCTCATTCAGAGAAACTCAAGGTTTGAATCTTGTATCTGAAATTTGAGTATCTGGTAAATTTAGTTAAGTTTTTCTCTTTTCTTTCCTAAGAGTTCTCAGTTTCCTACTCTACAAAATAAAAATAATAACAATACATCTACTGCCTATCTCAAAGCCTAGTATTATGAAAACATTTTATACTTTAGAGTAAGTCACTTTTGTAATTACAAATGGATACTTCTATAGTGATAAAAATTCACCTTTCATCTTTGTATATGTGATGAAATTTCCTAGGCATCCCAAATTGTCAAGACCAGACCACCATTTTTTTCTTCTCAAGGCCTTGCCTTTACACCAAAATTGTTTACATTGGCAAAGAGTCAGAAATTGGAATTAGTAAAGTTGCTACCAGTCTGATATTACTTGAGACAGTCTAGAAATAGACTTTCTCTCTGAATGTCCAGAATGATTTCCTTTCTCTGGGAATGGAGCCATTTTTGCTAGGGTCTCTTCTGTATTTTAAAGTTTTCTAGACTATCTGGGTCAAAATGAATGCTATAGTCATAGTGGTAGCAGCTGCTCATGGGGGTTTCACCACCACCAGAAGCCTTCAGAAATTCTGAACACGGAAATCCTGAAGATACATGGCCAAGAAATTGGTGAATAGGCAGTTGAGGGCAGAGATGGGTAGACACAAAGGCTATACTCAAGTATTTATTTTCTTCCACCTTTAGAAAACATACTCTGGTTGCCATTTCTTTTTTAGATAAATTTATTATACCAGTAGGTCAGGAAAATGCCAGAATCATATTCCTGGATTTGAGCCACTTGACAAAGTTTTCCAGTGTCCTAAATATAGTATTAATAGTCCTGCACTTGAATTTAAAAGAAAAAAAATCTCAAATATGGGATGTGGGAGGCTGAAAAAGATCTGAAGTTTTTAATGGACTACAAGCTCAATGCAAATCATATGAAATTTCAGTCAACAAAGTCAACATAATTTTAGACCAAATTACTTAAAGTAAATACTTGAGGCAAATTCACAGAATGAAAGAAATTAATACCCTGTTCTCCTCTTCCCTGGTTAGATCACATCTAAGATATGGTATTCAATTATTATCAACATTTTTAAGAAGGGTATTTAGAAGCTTGAAAATGAATGCAAGGATGTAATGAGTTGAGGGAAATAACAACCACGCCTTTGAGGGAACTGGAGGATTTTGCATGGAAATGGGAGCACATTAAGGAGGGCATGATCTCTTTCTTCAAGAATTTGAAAGGATATCATGAAGACAAGGAATTACTTAGTCTTATTCTGGTTGGCTCCAGAGGAAAGAACTTAGAACAATGAATAGAAGCTGCAGAAAATTAAGTTTGGTTTGGAAGTGAAGAAAAATATCATAAAAATTTCAGAAATTGAATGGAATGTCTTGGGAGGTAATGTTTCCCATCATAGATGGTATTTAAGCAGAAATGGTCAAGCAGATATGTTATAGACCATATTCCTGTTTGGTTTCAATTTGGACTAGATGACCTCTGTGGTTCCTTCCAGCTCGGATTATTTAGTATATGTATGAACAAAAAGTTCTAGCTTGTGTTAGCTGGAAATACATGGTTTCACAGATCCTTTGAATGACTATACTCTTCCCTCCAAAAAAGAAAAAAAAAAGCTATTCACATTGAAAAAGAAACAGTTTGCAACGCCTCAGGAACTGTTCTCAGTCCTGCATTGTTCAACATTTTAAAGACTTTTGAACTAGGCATGGATTACATAAATGTGGTAGTGATGGTGGTGGGGGGAAGTATAATGGTTTTCAAGAAAACCTACAAAACACAACGTATATATATTTTCAAAACATCACAGTTCTTTCTAGTACTTTTGATTATACTGTATGATTTCGAAACATGAGGTCTGGAGAGCTGAATTTCACCCAAAGGACAAAAGAGACATCATGTTCAGCATCAATAAATTGTAGTAGGAGCTGTCTTGGGGAGGGGGTATGGAAGGGTGAAGAAAAATTTGGAACTCAAAATTTTACAAAAATGAATGTTGAAAACTATCTTTACATGTAATTGGAAAAAGTACTATTAAGGAAAAAAAAACAGACTATAGCAGAATCATTCCTTGCACACAGTTTTAATATTTTTTTTAATATTTGTTAATCAAATGAATGAATAAGAAATTGTATTTAAATTAAATTATTTAATCAAGTTAAATCATTATTTTACAACACCAAAGAAACAAGGTATTTAAAGAAAGGGTGTACTTATTTTTTTTAATTCATTCATTTAAATTCATAATTTTCTGTAGTATATAGCATAAATATAAATCTTTTATATGTTTATTTTTTTGTTTATATTTTTCTTCAAAGCTGTATCAATGCCTAAGATAACTGTTAACTAAGATTTCAGAACTGGCTAATGGAGAATAGTTAAACACTGTCCTTTATGTAATTCCACACAAGACCTAGTACAGGTTGTAGGGAAATGGACATGGAAGTTCATTAACTACTCATTGAAAAAAATAAGTCTGTTCCTTGGTATTCCAGACATAGTCATCTTCCCCATTTTTTTTATCGAATTTTATGTCATTGGACTCATAGATTTTGTCAGGAGACACCTCATTTTTCCATTTCTAAGTTAATAACTATCTCTCCTTTTTTATTACTTAAATTGAAATCCCCCCTTCCTGCTCTTCCCCTCTCCTTTCTCTTCCTCTCTCCTCCCGGTTTTTCCTCCCTGTTTCTGAGTCTTTGTCTCTTTGTGTCTCTGTATCTGTTTCTGTCTCTCTCTTGGCCTCATTCTCCCTCTCACTCTCTCATTAGGAATCTGAATTTGAAATGGAAATGACTTTCCAAGGAACAAACAGTACATGGCAGATCTGGGATTAAGGTTTTAATTCTCTGACTTCAAATCCTCTAGCTAACCTGCTAAAAGTACTCCTGAATAAGGCTCTACTACATCTTTCATTTAAGTAAGGACTTCTTAATTTTGTATGCTCATTGATTTATGAGAGCAAATACTGAAGTGTTGCTTTGAGAGTGAGGTGGTCACAGAGAATCCAAGGTGAAATCACAAAAAAGACACAGAATCATATGATTAAGAGCTGAAGTGTCCTACAAATCATTGAGTCTAATCCCTTCATTTTACTAATAAAGAAAATGAAGCTAAAAGAGGAGGAATGACTTAGTTAAGGTAACTAAGTGTGATAAACTGTCTGGGGCAGTATTAAAACCCAAATATATTGATTAGATATCTAGAGCTCTTTAGATTGTCAATCAGTCTACTTCCCCAAAGCCTCCCTTCCCCAAGGAGAGGAGGCAATAGCATAATGGAAAGAACATTAGTTTGTAATCAAAAGAGTTGAGTTCAGCTTGCCTCTGCTCTTTACTATCTGCAAAGTTTTGATAAAGCCACTCTCCTCCCCAGGTCTCAGTTCTCTCACCTGTATAGTATGGGAATTGGACTAGTTAATCTTCCTTGTCTTTTATATCTCTGTATTATATTTTAAGGTTCAGATTTTGAAATTATTTCTTCAAAAGCTTCTTAATATCCTCTGGAATTGATTCTACTCATAAAGCAACCCAGTGAGTCACACGGAGGGTTCCTATTGATAACTGCATACCCATTTTCTTTCCTTGGTCAACCATGAATTTGACCTCTGTTTAAAATATCTCATTCCATCAAATACCTCTATCTTCTTGGCATAAATGGCTGAGGACTAGCTGTGAACTAGTTTGCCTACATTTTGAGTACCGGTGTAGCTAAAGGGAGACAGTATCTATTAGAGAAGGAAAGTTGAACAGAAAGCTGCTGCCATTTTGAATTTCCATGGAAGATAGAGAAATAGGTCTGGGTAATGCCTTAGAAATATGCAAATAGTGCACAGATGTCAGCCAACCTGGGCACTGAAGCTGAGTTCCTGAGTGGTACAGAAGGATTTATGAGCTTAGGCACAAAAGAACCCATGAACCTTTGCTAGTAGCTCCCAAGTAAGGGAGGATAACTCAGCAGATGCAAAGGGCAATAAAACAGGGTACTACTGTTAGTTGCTCAGTAACCAATTCCCTAGCTTTGGACAGCACCCTGTCAGTTGCCAGGCACAGCCCCCTCCCTGAGCTCACCTGACAAAAAGCTGCCAGAGAACAGAGCCCATCTTAAGGCAATGCTGAAGAGCTAGGATGCTATAAATCAATTCTAGCAACATGCAGGTGCAAATGAGGCAATTTGATTTTAATTGCTTTTTTTCACTCTAATAGTCAGTAAATAAAGTCATAAAATTAAGGAGCTGGAATAACCTGAAAAACATATGCAAAATGAGGCACTGAGTTTCTTCTATCCTCATCCTTTTCTCCCTCTCCCTTTTCTCTTTGGAGAGTACCTTTCTGACTTCCTTACCATACTTAATCAGAGTCCAGTAAGGTCAAGAAGACATCTCACTTTTTATGAGGTTCCTGAAGGAAGAGATGTGCATGGAATTAATCAGTCAACTTATGACAACATATAAGAAAACTGACTTATGCAATCTAGAGGTAAAGGCATCCTCAGAAACCATATAATCCGAATTACTTATTTTAAAGATGAGAAAACTGAAATCCGGAGTGACAATATAGCCAGTGTCATATAGCCTGATTTAGAGTGTGAGAAGCATAGATTTTGAGGAACCATAAGAGTCAGCTAACCTAAACTTGTTTGAACCAGAAATTGCTTCTCTATCCTTTAAAAATGATCATTAAAAAGAAAAGCTGTCATGTGGGTTATTCTTGAACACAAGTTGGACCATTCCAGTTCTGAGTGGCACAAATTGTAACATAACTGAAACAAGTGCAACCATTTACTTTTTCCCAGTGTTGTTCGGTTTTATATTTGTGATTTGATTTCAATTAATTGATCAATTAACAACCATTTGCTATATGTCTACTGTGAGCCAGGCACTGTGCTTGATGTTGGGGATACAAAGAGAAAAGATGAAAAAATCCCCACATTTCAGGGAGTTTGCAAGCTATGGGGAGGAAAAATGAATATGTATTCACATATGTATACATACGTAGATGTACATATAAACATAAATATCTATATAATAATGAATATACATATATATCATACATATACACACCTATATATATGTATTTATGTGTTTATGTATATATGTATGTATATATATGTATATGTGTATGTTTTTATATATGCATAATATGCATGAAACAAATGCCAGGGAAGGTCACAAGTAGTTCAATTTGGGGGAATCAGGAAAATCTTCGTATGCAATGTGAATTCTCAGCTTTCTCTTGAAGGGGAAGATGGCTTTTCTGGAGCAGAGGGGAGGAGAAAATACATTCTAGTAAGAATGTGAGCGGGGGAGCCAGTGGTAAGGCACTGACTGGAGATGGAAAGCTGCATGTGAGGGACAGATCTGTTTATTTGAATTGTAGGATGTGAAAAGGGGAATAGAATATGGTATAATGAAGCTGTAGCCAGGTTGTAAAGGGCTCTAAAATTAAATGGACAAACTTATCTTATATTTTATCCTAGGTGCACTAGTAATTTATGTTGATAGTCACAATAGCACAGTGAACTAACAAAATTTGGAGGTCACTCTCTATTAGTTTTTTTGCCTCTCCTCTTCTACTTGCCTGTACTGTTACTAACATCCTTTCCATCCCCCTTCCAGCTTTTCTGTTTAGCTGACTTTAGGTAGACTCACAATATCACTTCAGGAAAGAGGAGAACCTATTTCTACTAATTCAACCCAATGGAGCTCACCCTATGTTGAGCAAGGTAAAGTTAAAATATGGACCCTCTCTTTAAGGACTTAGTGGACAAGCAGGTGAGAAAGGATGAGGACTTTCAAAATAACCATGAATTTTGGCAATTAAAAGTTCATTAGTAACTTCAGACATAACAGTTCCAGTTGAATGATAAGGTCAGAAACCAGTTTGCAAACACTCTCTTGGGTATTCCTAAAGGTCCATGCCTTTCACATACTCTGTCTATAGCTTCATGAGCTCCCATAAGTTTCACTGTCGTCTTTATTTGGAAATGAATGTCTATACTTTCAACTTAAGCTCTCCCTTGAACTTCAAGCCCACCTAGTCTTTTGGTTATTTCAAACTCCATGTGTTGAAAACTACACACATTATTTGTTCCTCAACCTTCCCCATTTCTAAACTACCCCATTTCTTTCAAAAGTACCAACATCTTTACAGCCTTCCTGGTTCATTTCCTTGGCTCCTTCTCACACTAAGTTCCTCACCCTTCGTCACCTCACATATCTAACTTGGCAGACAGTTGTGAAGTCTTGTAGTTTCTCCTTCTACTAGGTGAAACACCTGACCCCATATCACTATTCACAATGTTAACACCTTACCTTTGGCTTATCATCACCTTTCATCTAGCTTATAGCCAAAGCCTTCCTTATTCTTCTCCCTGTTTTGTTTCTCTCCCCTCCAATTTATCCTCCATATTGTGGCCAAAGTAATTTTCCAGAGGCTCAGATCTGACCATGTAACTCTTCTTGATTAATTCCAGGTTCTCCCCATTTCCTCTAGGATAAAATGTAAATTCCTCTATTGATGTTTTTAAAGCCCTTCATACCCTGACCCTAAATAATGCTTCTAGCCTCATTTTATATCTTCCCACTTTCCAAAATCAATGCTGCAGCCTAACTGGCCTTTTCTCTTTTCCTCACACATAACATTTCAACTCTTTTCTTCATTACTTTTATTGGCCATCACCTAGTCCTGGAATGCACTTCTTTCTCACCTCTACTTCTTAGAGTCCCTTCCTGTCTTCCTTTGAAACACAGTCAAAGTACTACCTTCTGCATGAAGCTTTTCCAAATCCCTAGGTAATGGTGTTTTCCCTCCCAAATGTCTTCATATTTAACTATGTTGCATTTACTTACTTTTTAATTTTTTTCTCTATATACTTATAAAGGTATTTTATTGTCTTCTCCATTAATATGTATAGTTCTTACAAGGTGGGATTGTTTCATCCTTTGTATTTTTAGGGTAACTGTAGGTCTTCGCAAATGGCTGACTAAATGCTTATAGTTTAAGTGATAATGGTTCTTTTTTACAAACAATTTTCTTATTGTCTTTCCATATATTTCTCCATTCTATGAATACCATCATCTCTTATATTTTAACAATGTGAGTACATATATTACTCTCCCCAACCTCTTTCGTTATATCATAGCCTTTTTTTAGAGTAAGATCTGATCTGTTTATCTTTGTATACCTAGAGCTTTAGCATAATAACCTATAGATAGTAAGTGCTTAATAAATTTTTATTGAACTGCATAATAGACACTAAACAAATTTCTGTTAAATGAACATTTGACACTCTCAAAACTTTGCACCACAACAATATGTCTATAGCTCATTTGGGAGCTAGGAAGACCTGAGTTGGGTTGAAGAATTGCTTTTGACAAAATCTAGCTACATGATGGTGGACAGGTTACTTATTATCTCCATATTCTAAACAACTCTCTACAAATATAAGTGGCATGAAAAAAGGTGCTGACCTATGTTGATAAAGGGAGTTTCCTTATTTAGGCATTCCTCATATCAGTGCAATAACAATTGTGATTTCTATTTAATTGAAGACTGCTGAATGAGTGGCCACTTCTAAGACTTTCTGATGGGAAAGGCACAATGTTTTTTTAATTGCATTTTACCAAACACTGAAATTGATGACTATCTCAGTAAAGAATGCATAGTCTTTCTCTTTATCTGGCAATATTTATTTTGAGTTGTGAAGACATAGTATTAGCCTGCCACTTAGACACCATCATTTTATTCTGCGAATGCTCTTTCCTTGTCTCCTCATTTCGATGTAGTTTTCAAATCCCCACAGCATCGAGAAAATGAAAATACAGTATTTTGATGATGTCTCAAATTTATTCTGGGTCAGGCAGGATGGAGAACAAGTATCTTGATGATTTCTTTTTATAGGTGTGCTCTGGTAATTATCTGGGAGCATCTTGTTATTTGAAAGGAAGCTTCTGCATAAAAAAAAAAAAAAAACATAAAAAATAGGCCATGTCTACACTAGGGATGTATAATTGGGTTATATGCCCCCAAGCAAGTAACCTACACAACCCCAAGAAACTGGAGGAAGGGACCAACACTATTAACACTGTTCTTATAGTTTAAGGGGGATTGGGGGAAGATGCCTGGGATATTTAATATGTGGAACGGCTATGTAATACCCACTAACCTTAGTTAACTGAAGGCATCTTAATATTTCTTAGGATCTTTGATTTCAATTCAATAGGTTCTACATTCACCCCCTTAATTGATGGTTTCATGAGTTACCAGATGAATAAAATCCTCATCTGATGACCAATCTTCTGGTCACAATATGAATATACCTAGACTGGCCATCATATAAAAGACATGCGATCTATTTGAAAGCCCCAATTTGCAGGCTTCACAACTTGATGTAGGTCCTGCTAGGGATCCATAATCACCTGTCTTCCGAGATAAGACATGAAAGGGAGCTGATTTTAGTAAAATACTGTCATTAACATAAAGTACTAATTAGTTGGGAAAATAGAGGAGCATGTGGGCTCAAAGTGGAACATTAGAGAGAAGATAAGACTCTGGTCTTATAGTTAGAAAATCTCAGATCCTTCCATTAATAATTAGGCTACCAAGGTGCCAATGACCTCCTCCTCTTTGGGGGAAATTGGTTTCTTATTCTGTCAAATGAAACTAATAATTCCCATATCATTTATTTCATTGGGTGATTAAGTAGCAAGTGAGATAATATATGTAAAAAAAGTTGCATAAACAGGAAAACGTGTTAGTAAATTTTGTTCGTTTTATTTGTCTGTATTATTTCCCTAGTTGAGACAAATTAAATGGGCAATGAATAATCCTTTAATCAGACATTCCTTTATTGTTCCAAACTACTCTAGGATAACTCTATTCTGAACACTATAATATTCTACTTAACAAATGAAAAAAAAAGATCAAAATATTCTCAAATAGCACTAAGTGGAAAAAAAAAATGTACCAGAAAGTACCCACTTTTTTTGAATTGTCTATGCGTTATACTTGGGGTGTAAAAATACTATTTATTTCAAGAGGTCTAAGAAGTATGCCTTCTCTTCTTCTTGCTGAATCCTAAATTGTCATACTAAAAACTTAACTGAAGATAGCTCTAGAGAAGCACACAGCCAGATTCAGATTAGTGTGAAAAATGAATTCCCTGTCAACTAAACAGTAAACGTGGAAGGCGGGTGTAAAGGATGCTAGTAATAGTATAGGCAAGTAGAAGAGGAGAGGCAAAAAAACTAAAAGAGACCTATGCTTTTATTTCCTCCAAATTTTGTTAGCTCACTGTGCTATTGTGACTATCAACATAAATGTCACATGTATTCAAATCAGCACTATTTGAGTTATAATGATATAAAATATAATGGTTGGTTCTAGCACAATGGAAATATTGACTACAGATCTGAATAACGCAACCACTGCACGTAATTAATTATTTTCACTAATCAGGACCTAGCTATACTTTTCAAGTTTTTTTTTTCATTGTCAAATTAAAAAATAAAGGGTCTAATGTTGATAGAATGGCAATGTCAACCAGACCCATGTGCAGTCATATTACAGAATAATTAGGTGTTCAGTTGTAGTATTATGGACCTAGCTGGGGCCAGTTCCATAGTTCATAGTAATTATTAATTCGTAAAACTGAGTAGAGATTGGTGTAGTTAAAATAGCATTTGAGATGTATTCTTGTAATCCTCTGATATGCTGAAAGAAGTTTTAATATACCACTGCAATAATAATTTAGCCTGACTTTTTTTTTTTTGTCAAATGTTCACTGAGTTCTTATTATATTAAATTAACTATTCCAAGTCATTTTGGGGCTCAAAACTATTTGTATCTCTCATTACAAGACCAGACTGGCTAAGTTGAGAAATGTTCTTCAGTAGAAAGTTGTTCAACAAGTAATAGAGTTGTTTTTTTAATCTTTGCTACTTAGGAAGACAATCTACTGTTGTATAAAGATCTTCTAGATACTATGAATGAATTACTCATAAAACAATGAAATAATAGATCTTTGATGTATTTAAAGTGAATAGGTAGCCAATATTTGTATCTCATTTTTGGTCTGAGGTAGAAATACTTATCATTTGTCTAACTTTGTTGGTATTTGTACCTCTTTATGCTAAGGGGCACACAAATACATGCAGGGGGAAAGTCATGATATCTTCTGAATTGTTAGTAAACTATATTATATATCTTTACACACATTCACATATATTTGAACATATTATATGTGTATATATATGTGTGAATATGTGTATGTGAATATATATGTATATATATATATATATAATTCATATATAAGTATGTATGTGTGTGTGTGTATATACACATACATACGTTAGCCTCTAGCTATTCTAGCTCAGAGGTGTCAGAAGCAAATCCTGGAAGTACAGCACAGCCAGATTAAAATATAAGTGGGAAATGGTTAACAAAATAAGTAAAAATACAATACTGCATAGATAATTAGAATTTGTGGTTTTCTAAATCAATATGTTCACATATATAAGAACTCACATTTATGTGATGCTTCACAATTTATTGAAATTGTCTCCTTTGGCCTTCATAATTCCAAAGGAAAGGTAGTGCAAGTATTTTTGTTCTCATTATAGAGTTTAGCAAACTGAGGCTCAGAAAGATTAAATAGTTCTGTCAAAGTCTCACAGTTAGTAAGGGGCAGAAGTGGGTCTAGCATTCAAGATCTCTGATTTCAAATGCCATGCTTTCTTTACTTGATAAACATTCAATATCATGTTTGGACTTTGAAAAGGGCCACAGTTTGAACTAACCAATCAGACTGCTTTGTTTTACTCTAAAAATGCCCTTTCCTGTGTCAGCAACTTCGAAGACCTTTTATGACAGGATGGATACCTGTAAAAAGAGTGGTGGGGTTCTTCTTATCTTGATATGCAGAGACTGAGAAAAACAGGTATCCTGGGTTTGTAATTTCCAGCTGAGTCTGTCTTGTCAATTGTGCCTCATTCACTGTGTTTATAATGTATACTACTAACAAAATTCCTTTCTCATGGTAAAGTGTATTTAAACCTTCTCTTTCTTGTATCAAGCAGTTAGAAGTTTCCTCCTGGCTTCATTATCATGTATCTGCTAGCTTTAAGGGAATAAATAACACGGATTTACATTTCACCTGGCCTGTTTGCCTCTTTTGACCAAATTTTCAGGTTGACACACGCTACAATCCTGCTGCCTCTTTATTCCACTGTCATGCATACTCATGATCTAGTCAAGATTCTAAGAATAGTCCTGTAAAATAAATGGTATAGCATGCTCCTTTTTAAGAGAGGGATGCATTAGGAGTTGGAGGGGAGCACAAATGGTGATTTTCTCTCCCCCTCACATTGATTCAAGTCATGATACAACATCACATGATACATGTGATCAGATACAGAGACACAAAGCACAGTTGCATTTTGAAGGACCATACTCACACTTTCCATGCAGCTGAACCTGAATTCCTATATGTATTTAATTATGGCCACACAATAAGTAACACTGTGGCATCATCCAAAAATCAACAGAAATTCTTTCATAAACTGACCCTGCAGCTATGTGAGGATAGTCAAGTCATTTGAACGATCCAAAACATGATTCCTCATCTATAAAATGACCCTGGAAATGGTCTTGTGATTTCATTGACACAGGGAATTTTCTTGTGGAGAAAAAATCATTATAGTTTTATGTTTTCTTTGAAACTTACAGTCTTACGGAGTTGAACAGGGCAGTGATGACAAACTCAAATAGAAATGAATTCCTGCAGATTGCATGTTGATTTAGAAAACCACAAAGTCTAATTTTCTATGTAGTATTGTATTTTTACTTACTTTGTTAGCCATTTCTCACTTCTATTTTAATCTGGCTGGTCTGTGCTTTCTGACACCTCCAAGCTAGAACTGCTAGAGGTTAAATGATATGCCCTCAGTCACATAGCTAGGATATGTCAGAGGCTGGACTGAATCCCAAGACTGCTTGGTTTTGAGCATAATCCACTATTCGCTACGCCACATTAGTAATATTTTTACTACTTAATTTACAAAATGGTTGTGAGGATCAAATGTGATAATGTATATGTTGTACCTAGATGTCACTAGAGTGGCCAAGTTGTCTGTGTTTCCCTCATGCCTGCTCCTCCCAGCCAGGCTGAAAACCTCACAGACCCCCTGCACTGACCAAAGCTAGACTTTCTCCTCTAGTCCTTTCCCATCCCTCTTCTACCCTTCCTCTCTAGAAAACTAGGGTAAGAGGAGAAGGGTCCAGCCCAGGGGCCTGTCTTATAGAGAGCTACTCTGATGATTACAAACAACAGAAATTAAAGACAGGCACATGTTCTGCAAGGCAGAGAGAAAGAAACCTTCAGGTTCCACTCCAATTTTGCCCTTGGGAATTTAACTATGAAACATATAGGATAAACAATTCATAAAATATGCCCCCAGATGGTCTTCTTTATCACCAAACCAAAAGTGAGGTCCTAGCTCATTTATTCTGTGAAATATAAAACGTCCTTGGAGAAGCATACTACTCTCCCCTCCATACCAAACACACACGAACAAACACACACACACACACACACATCACCCTTAGCATACTGGAGTGACTTTTAAAGACTTAATCAGCAAAACAAAGGACAATGCATTATGTATACAAATGAATCAAAATTAAATTGGGGGGGGGAGGTGTGGAATACCACTGTATAATGAAATATGTGGAGTAAGAAAATCTGTGGGGTGTGGTGTGGTGGAGAATCTTTTCAGATAGATGGAAGGGAAGCTAAAAAGAGAGAAGATATTTTTATTCACTTGCCCTGGCTGCCAGTTCAGAAAAGGCCTCTCTAAGTGATTCATTCCACTTGTCTCCTTTATGACTAGAGCCTGTAGTGTATCTGAGGTCTCATTTGAAGAGACTCTTCTCTTTTTGCTCCCCCTGTCTCTTAGTAGCCCCAAACATTTTGAACAGTGAAAACTCTACCCACATACTGAGCATTTGTCATAGATGATTCCCTCCCCTAAGGAGCACTCTTTTTAGTCCCTGTAAACTTACAGGAGGACCTACATATATACAAAAAGTCCCTAAAATATAAAATACCATATGTATTTTCCTTTATTTTAATTGTTTAAAAATTTTAACCACCAAGTGTATTTTAAACTTTTTTTATTATTTATTTTCAGTGTTGTACAATCACTACCATATAACTTAGATTTTTCCCTCCCTCCCCCTCCTTCCCTTCTACCTCTCTACTCCCTCCCTGAGATGGCATACACTTTTATATAGGTTCTACACATATGTTCCTATTAAATACATTTTCATCATAGTCATGTTGCATAGAAGAATCAAAATGAATGGGAGAAATTATTTAACAAATCAGAACGTAATATAAAAGAAAATCTTCTGCTACCTTCTGTGATCTAATTCCATAGTTCTTTCTCTGGATGTGGAAGACATTTCACCTTAAAAGACTTTAGGCTTCACAGACAAAAGTGAAAACCCACCTCAACGGACTTACAGTCTAACTGAGGGATGCCGTATTTACATAGTAGGCACATATGAAATATATACAATGTATATATATATATATATATATGCATATACATATATATGCATATATATATATATATATATATAGGATTTGGGGAATACGGAGTGGACAGGTTAGCAAGGAGGTTCAGTCGGACTTCACATAAAAAGTTGCACTTGAACCTTGAAGGACATGGGATTAAAAATATGTTTCATTGAGAAAAATTAATGGAAAAGACAGATTAAAAATTCTTGATACCTGAAATAAAAAAACATTTAAAATACATAAAAGAAAATATATATGTATCTATGTGTATACATATATAGATAGTTACATGTATATGTATCTTTATATGTATGTGTGTATTGTATATGTATCAATGTGTATGTATATAAACATTTTGGTATATATACATATATAATTATACATATTGTAAATACATTGCATTGGGGAAAACAACATTTATATTTAGTAAATATAAATATATTCCAAATAAATTTGGGGAGAATGTGAGAAAGAAGGATTGGCAATCTCAAAGGTGGACCACAAAACCTTTAAATGGGCTAAAATAATGAATTGACAACTACTTGAAATACTGTAAAACATTGTAGAGTCATTTATTTCCAAGGTTTCTTTGCCAATAATATGACTCATGGTATTGAATGTTTGGGAAAAAATTAAATTATGTAAGATGAACAAAATTACTAAATAAATGAAATTAAATTAATTCAAATAAATTTTGAAGAGTTCTGTTTGTTATGATCAGATAACTGGACCAAAGAGGAGAGCTTGTGTCCATTTGCATTATTCAAACCATTTTCTTTTCAAAGCAGTATTCTAGGTGGCAGAGGTATGTAGACAAATCCAAAGCAAAAAAAAAAAAAAAATGAGAGGCATGGAGGTGGGGGAGAGGGAGGAAGGAGAAGAAACAAACATTCATTATGTCAAGAACTGAGCTAACTACTTTACAAATATTATCTCATTTGATAAGGTAATGATAGGTTAGTGACTTTCCCAGAGCTGGACAGGTAGTATGTGAAATTTTCAGTAAACAAACAATTATATTCATGGAAATTTGAGGAGAGAAAGAGAACTGGCAACCAAGGGAATTAGCAAAGGCTTCCTGTAAGATGTAGTATTTCTTCCTTCTTAAGGGAGAAATCAGTATTGGAGAAGTAAAGTAATTGACTCAGGAGAACACAGAAAGTAAGATGGTGAGAGAAATTTGGGATCCAGAATTTTCTTCTTTATTTCCTCACTTATAGCCCAGCCCCTCCAAAAAGTCAGTCATGACTGATTTATTTTTATTTAATTTCTAATTTATGGAATAAAACGATCATTTCCATAACACAGACATGACTGATGAGATTGTCCTAACCCTCCAGGAACATGCTCTTCAATCTTGGGTTGGACGCAACTAGGAGATAAAACTTCTGTTTGGAGTATAAATCCAGTCTGGGTGAGTTCTTATCCAAGGGAAATGAGCCTCTGTCCTTCTACACCTCCATTGGATTTTAAGCTCCTGGAGGAGGGGGGCAGCCTACAGCCTCAAGGCCACATATGTCCCTCTAGGTCCTCAAGTACAGCCCTTTGAATCCAAACTTCATAGGACAAATCCCCTTAATAAAAGGATTTGTTCTATAAAACTTGGACTCAGTCAAAAGGTCACACCCGAGGACCCAGAAGGTCACATGTAGCCTGAAGGGCACAGGTTCCCTACCTTTGGTTTAGGGTGACCCAGCTCTTGAAGGAGAAAATACACTAGAGTGGTCTAGATGGAGATGGAATCCCCTGTCCAGACTGTTGTGACTCATGAGCAAGTCACTTTCTTAGCAGCAGAAGCTGAAGTTTCCTAACCCACCTCTTCATTAAATGTTTACCTATCAGGGTTGATTTTCACTTGTTAGGGGCATTCCCTTTTACAAAGGCAATTCAAACCTTCAATATCTCCACAGATTTGTCTATGATTATCCAAAGAAACCTGTGATTATAAATTTATTGATTGAAGCTGGTATAATTATCTAATTGATTATTAATTACACAAAAATTGTCAAGATTTTTTTATTCATCATATTGGAGAGTTAAAATTTCAGGCACTAAGATGGAGGGGAAAGAACAGTGCATTTGAGGCAGAAGATCTCACTACAAGTATTGCTTTTATTCCTAATTAGCCATGAAACTCTCATCTCCTTGGGGTATCAGTTTCCTCTTCTGTCAAATTAAGTAGATCTACAAAGTGCCTTACACATCATACATTGTTTCTCATTTTCAGCCATGATGGTTCCAGTACAATTCAACATTCTTCTCTAAATCATGATCCCCACCCCAATCTGGTTTTGCTGTATGTATGATGTATGTGTATGTGTATGTGACTGTGCATGTGTGTGTTGGCATGCATGTGTGTATGTTTGCGTGCTTATGTGTGTGCTTTTTTTTTTTAATGTGATGCCTTGATCAGTGATTATATCCATTTTTTCCAAAGAAATGTTCCAAAACTCTGGTTCTGATTACAATATGTAACCATACCCCAACAAGTTATTTATTCAGTATGGGATTCTGACTTCATGCAATGTTTTAGATGAAATTTATATGTTTTCTCCATTAGAAGTCATTCTAATGGAAAAGTCATGTTGATCTTTGGTCTCAAGCTGGATATCTAGGATTTGGGAGAAAGTCATGAATGTAATAGTTACATCTGAGTCACAGAAAGCAGCATGGTGGAATGGAAATGCACTGATTTTGATGTTAGAAGACCTGGGCTTAAATCTTAGTTCTGCTTCTTACTACCTGTGTAGCTTTGCACTAATTACTTCCTCCTTCCAGGTCTTAGTTTCCTCATGTATAAAAATGAGCAAGGGTGATTTAAGTTTAAAGTTCCTTCCAACTCTAATCCTCATGATGGCTGCCATTTAAAATCATTTATTTTGTATGGAGTCATAGTGTAATCATTTAGTGTTCTACAACAAAAACCTTATGTGGCCTTTTCTATGTTCTTAAGTTTTATTATAGGATGAAAAAATTGTTATTCATTTGGATGGATCAAGTACAAATCTGACTAAATGCAGGAATATATTCCAGATGACCTCTGGCCTTTTGATACACTCAAAGGACATTGCTGTATATGTAACACAAGACCTGGAGTTAGGAAAATTGGATTCAAAACCTGAAATTTACTAGCTGTGAGATAATGAACAAATCTCAGGACCTTAATTTCCTTATCTGAAACATACACTAGCTCATTGTAGCATTTTGAAGAATGTGAAAAAAATGCGTTTTTAAAAATTCTTAATTATCTAAGTGTGAAGAACCGGAAAAATGCTGAAGATCCAAATAGAAAAGCAAGGCAATTCCTTTGCTCAAAGAGTTCTCATCCCATTTTGAAGAGACAATATATATGAAAGGTTTTACCTGTAAATCAGATGGAAAAGTCTAGGGATTATTAGGATAAATATTACAAATTTCATAGTAATACATCTACTTTGCTGTCTTTCCATTGATAAAATCATATTTATTTCTAATGTTGAACCAGTTGCTGGTATTGTGGACACTGGTGACAAGAATGGCATTTCCCCATCCTTCACTGTCTGTGGCCATTGCAGAAACTAGGATTATAGCACTTACAAAAATATTAATAACTCATGTCTCCAAAAATGTTGCTCCCTTGGATAATGACTGTGGGCTGGGTCCATTGGTCAACAGCATACTGGTAGTGATAGTGGGAATGACAGGTCCCTTCTCTATTTGGGTTGTTCCCTTGAATAACAGCAGTGGTGACTGGGCTAGACTTTAAAAAAAATGGTCTAGGTCTACCATAGTTCCTGTTTCTCTTAGACGCTGGGACCTGAGCTTTCTCCACTAAGTCCTAATAGGATGTAGTAGTCGAGATGGTGATGTTGGCCTGATATGTCTGGCATGTCTACAGTCTCTCTCTTAAGGTACCTTGCTCCTTAAAAACTCTGGACACCATATAACTGTGAACTATTACTATTATGAATCACTTTAATGATTCATTAAGGGGAAATGGAGAGAATGCTGGATTTAGGTTTTGAGGACCTAGGTTCAAATCTTTATTCTGCTTATTATTTGTGTGTCCTTGGATGGGTTCTCCTTTTAGAATGACTCAGTTGCTTCATCTATAAAGTGACAGGCTTAACCTAGATCAACTCTAACATCCTTTTAACTATAAATCTATCATTCCTTTGACATGGGACTTGAAGAGCACAGATGACCTCTCTACTGAGTCAGAGCTTAATTGACAGTCTTTATGAATTATTGTAGGTAAAAATTATTAGCTGTTGGCCAACATTTTGGTAATGAACCCCTGTGAACATGGCAAGGCTGGACTTTGGAAAATAGATGAAGTGCATCAGTGGGCCAAGATTAAAATTATTTTAGAGCAGTATTTCTTGCCAGACCTTGGTACCTTTGAATGGCCTTGGAAAATCTACTACTGGTTCCAACTTAACAAGTTATTAGAAGAGTACTACAAAGGTAATTTGTTCATCACCCTGACTTGAACAATGAGTAATTGACCACTTTTCCACTCATGTAGCACAAATTCTGGAGAGCCTGACCTGTTAAAAAATTGATTCTAACCCATTAAAAGTCACTAATTTAACCATCCAGAAATAATACACCATTGTGTCTCCAGCCCTCAAACCAAAATTGCTGAGCACTCTTTAACCTAGCCAGTACAGAAAGTAAAACTCAAACAAAAGTTCCCACAGGTTAATTCAGTGAAAGGAATTATGGCCTGATGTTTCATTTGAAAATATTAGTTAGTGCACTGAAAGCATGAAGCTCACAAAGCAGGATGGGAGGAGGAAGAGATATTCAGGGCACTTCCATAAAATTGATATCTTTTAATTACAAATGTTAATGTATATATGATGCAGAAAGTGAACCTTTTAATCCAAGTATGCAATTATAGGGGAATATTCCAGTAAAAAGGGGCTAATCATTATTATTTCCTTTGGCACTCATTTCAATAACATTAATCTCGATGAACTGGTGGGTGCCCACTCATACTGTAATATGACCCTGAAGGAATTATATTGCAATTGAGTTAATTTCATCCATATTTTTTCATTTTCTTAGTTCTATTCTGCTTCTCTTTCCTCCTAATTTTTGAATACATACAATTACCCTAACTTGAAGACAAAAAGAACTCTCTACTTAGATTTTTCCACAGAGAAAAAAAATCTCATTTTAAAATGTATAGAGATGTGCCTAGACACATCACTAGAGTAAAAAATAAGGCCCTACAGGTCACTACGACACAGAAGGCAAACCTTTCAGGGAGACATAAAGAGTATTTTTATCCTGTACATGTCTTGATATTTCTATTTATCTACAAAATTCTGTCATCTATTTTGATTTGTTTCTGAGTTGCAATAAGCAACATTATGTCCATGATGCTGAAAAAAGATGGAAAGAAAGCAATTTAATTTAAAAAAGCTGATTTTAGCGTATGGATTTTAAAAATCTGAATTCATTATCAAACAGATTTTGATATTCTTGTGTGGGTTTTGTGTAGGGGGAATGTGTCTCTTCTTGCTGACTGTCTCAGGAAGATACTTGAGGAAAGAAAATAAGTTTTTAAAAAGAATCAGTGTTCTAGTTTTCCAAAGTACATTTTTTTAAACTTGGGGAAAAACTGACAACAAAAAATTCATGATTGTCTTGACCCCAACAAAGAAAAAAATAGCCTCCAGACTGAGGATATGAGAATACAGTGGCTTTTATTTCTTTCTTTCTGGACACTTATCCCAAGTTAATTGATATCATTCAGTAATTTCACTCACTCATTGATTTATTCATACATGTGTACATTCCACAACCACTTACTAAGCACAATAGTAACCAGAGTGGTTCTAGTATTGTGAGAAAGTTACAAACAGGAGGCAATATAAGTTAACGTAAAGAGCCCAGAAGAACAAAGTTCAGCTTTTGGCTCCAACACTTAGTAATTGTATGCCCATGGGTAAGTCACTTTGAATCACTGAGTCTCAGATTCCTCACCCATAAAATGGAGATTGTAACACTTGTCCAAATCATTCATCTAGCTAAGTCAATTGTATGGAAGAAATTTTGTAAAATGTGTAAAAACTGTAAAATAATTGTAAAACTCAATGTGCTGTAGAAAGATGATGCACTTGTGGTGATTATTACAAATAAGAACAAGACAGTCTTGTTTTGGAAGGTTATCTGTTTAGAGCGATAAGATATATGTATCTGAGTCATTTAGCATATACTGACTTATATAGAAGATATTTTATAAACCATAAAGTTCTATATCAATATCAGCTGTTTTTATTAATCAAATTGGAATTACAAGTAATCAGTGTATGGAGGTAGAGAAGGTCACTGGGTTATGGGCTGGTCAAAGAAGAGTTCATAGATAAAGTGGGACTTGATCTGGACAGGATTTAATATCATGAGAGTACCTATAATTATTAGTAATAATTTATACTGATCAAGGGCTCTTCAATTTGTATTGCAATTTCCTCAGAATAAATCTTACATAGATTTTATGATGCTTCTTTTACAGATGACATTTCTGAGACTTAAAGAGGTCAATTAATCAATAAGCATTTATTAAGTGCCTACTCTTTGCAAACACTCTGCTAATGCTGGTGATACAAAAAGAAGCAAGAGACAATGCTTAGCCTCAAGGAGCTTACAATCTAATGGGGGAGACAACATATAAATACATACAAAGTCAGTACAAGATAAACAGAAAATAGCTAATGGAGGGAAAACACTAGAATTAATTGGGGTTGGGAAAAACTTTACTGTAAAAGATAGGATTTTAGTTAGGACATGAAAGATGCCAAAGAATTCAATAGGCAGAGTTAAGAAGGTGAGCTAATTTACTTGTGCTATGTGACTGGTAAATGGCAGTGCTAAAATTAAAGTTCAGGTCCCTTGACCTATTTCAGGGTTCTTTCTAATACTCTGTGTTGACTCCCATATACTATTTCCTTTCATTCAGAGCAGAGGTGAGATGAACTTCATTTTACATATTACTAAAAACTGTTTAATCATCAGTAGTTATTCATAGGGATAGAGATTGGAACTGTGATTTGATTAGTGTAGGGTAGTTCTGAGTCAGGGGACTCCCTCTATTAATGGGAATTTGTACCTGATGTGCAACAAATAGTCTTAGAGAGTTGCCTAGAACATGGAGATTAGGTGACTTAGTGAGGGTCACATAGTTAGAATCTGTCAGAGACAGGCCTTGAATCCATGCCATCATGCATCTAATGCCAGCTTTTTCCCTTATGTCACAATTCCCCTCAACTACTATATGTGGTCAGTTATTAGTGTCCTAATCAAGATTAGAGGGTGTTTTTTAAGAAAAATACTAGCTTAACTTGCTTGGGCTGTGAGGGTTAGGATTTAGGATACATGTAAGACTTTTACACAGAGAATCTGAGTCACATGGGACCCCCAAAACCCTTTATCCAAACCCACAGCTGACTATTACCTAACCAATAATGGCCCATCCAGTCTTCACATGAAATCTTCCTTGGGGGCACCAATCATGTCCCTGTCAAATATTTTTCCAGACTAAATATTCCAAGTTTCCTGAATAGCTCCTTAGCATGATGTTTGCCTTACACTGGAAGTCCCCCCAACCCTCCACTCCTAAAATGTGACAATGAGAACTCAATACAGTCATAGCATAAACTGTTCTGTTCAGGCCATATCCAGAGAATTATCCCCTTCCATTTATTATAATAGCCTGTTTCATCTTTTGTTCACTATTATCAGTATTGGGCTTTTAGAATAACCAGAATTTGTCTTTCTTTTTAGTCTTCCCCAATCTCTGTACCTACCAATTTATTCCATTTCAACAACAATAATGTTTTTCAAATATCTGTGATGTAACCCTTTTTTTCCCCTTTCTCTGAGTTTATGGAGTGATTTCAAATTTTTTTTTTGATGACTTGAAAATGTTATCTATCAACATCTAACCATTTCCAAATGTTCCTTGAGTTTTACAAAGGACTTTATTTCAGTGATTTCTTTTGATCCTCACAATAACCTGGTGACATGCATTTTCACAATCACATTTTACAAATAGAGAAACTGAGATTCAGTGAGGTTAAGTTGGCTGTCATGGTTACATAGTAGTTCTGTTTTTAAAAATTATACTTGTAAAATACTTTCTATCTTCTTTAATGAGATTCTCACCAATTTTCTCATTTTGTCCTCCTAATAATATTATGATATAGGCAGGAATCAACATTATCCTCATGTATCATAAAGTAAGTTTGGTAAAGCAAGGAGGAAAAAAGATTAAATAATTTCTGCAAAATGACCTAGTGAGTTAGGGACATAACTAGACCTCTCCTGACACTCAGTCCAATGTTCTTTCTATGGATTCTAATTACTTCAACTCCCACTGTACATGAGCTTATGCTGTCCACATTACTGAATCTGACAGATCTTACTCTCCTTTTCAAATCACAGCCTATTCTGGATTATCACACTTGACCATCTTGCTGCTATAACATATTCCTCACCCTCTTCACCAAAAGTTATGTTCCCTCTCCCTTTCCTTCAAAGTTCTTTTCAACATATTGCCTCAGGAATTCCTCTCCCCCAAATCTAGGACTCTAATTATTTTATTTTCTCTCTGTCTCTGAAATATAGTAGTACCTTAATTTACATGCGTAAAGCTAAGTGTGTCATTTTATTACTCAAAATCTTCAGGGATTCCCTGTTTTCATTAAATAAAAGTTTTGAAGTACCTCACAATCTGGTTCCAGTTTACAATTCCAGGCTCGTCCAAAGCTATTTCCCCTTCTACCCAAGTACTCTAAGATTCAGTTAAAAGGAACTGTATTCTCCAACATATCCAGCGCTTTCTCATGTGTATGCTTTTGTTCACAATGTTGCTTAAACTTGGAATGCATTCTGTGTCCTCTTTTTTCCTTCTGAAAGTAGACTCATTCTCTAAAATCCAACTCACAGAGGTCTCCCTCCCTAAAGCTTTCTCTAATCTCTCCAATCCTCCCCATCTAGAACTGATCTCTCCCTCATCTGAAGTTATTTAACATTTTTTGATGAAATTACGATGACCTATTATATATATTTATGTATGTACACAAAAATATAATTTTTAAAATTCACCTATGAATTGTCACTGCAAGGACTGAAAAAAGTCTTATTTATTTTTTTGCCCCACATCACCTAAAACAATTAAGCATAGATTTATAGAAATAGAAGCAATGGAAAACATGTGGCCTCCATGCCACATGTGGCCTTATAGAGCCTTGGGGGTGAATCTTTGACTGAATCAAAGTTTTACAGAACAAAACTTTTTATTAAGGGGATTTGTTCTATGAAATTTGGATTTAGTCAAAGAGCTGCACTTAAGGACCTAGACGGTCACATGTGACCTGGAGGTCACAGCTTCCCCACCTCTGGTGTAGACTTTTTCCAAAGCAATAACTTTTATATATTATCTAAGTTTGAAGATCTCTAAAGCTCACAGTCAATCAGTCAGTCAGAAAGCATTTACTTGCCCCAGGAACTTTGCTACAGACTATAATTGAAAAAACAAATCAAAATTTCTCCCACTCAAGTTAGGGACACTTCCTCAAGGAGCATGTACCTTCTAAATAGAGAGACAATGTGCAAATAACTAAGTACATGTATAATTGCTATACATATTTTCCAGAAAAATTTGCTTAAGATTTTTTTTGTTTGTTTCTAATTTCAAACCAAAATCTGTCTCATTCCATTAATTTATCTTGGTACTTATTCTCTTTTCTGAAGTAAATCAGATTTGGTTGAATTCTTTTCCATCCATTTCTTCTTTGGTGTTGTAGATGGTAGCTGTCATGGGCTCCAGACCATTGCACTTGCTAACTGAGGACCCTTGGTCTAGTTACTAACTTCATGGGTAAAAAAAGAATAATTTCTAAGGTATCTACTTCACTGACTATTTTTGAGGATAAAAGGAAATAATGTGTTAAAAAAAAAAAACTTTTCAAACCTTAAAGCACTACTGAAACATCTGTAGTGGCATTATCCATCCGTCCCTCCATGCATGCACATATGTATGCATTAAGTATAATGAACATAATAGCAGGAACATGCAGTTTGTTATCTCACCTGATGGTGAGATGATGATCCTGAGTTGACTCTGCATTACAAAGTCTCTTCAAGAGAGCTATCCCTCTTTTCTTGGAACCGATTTGGAACTCTCCTGTTTGAGGGAAGAAATTTTTAAATTCCTTTTTTTCTATTTGACAGTCTTGCTATTTGTTTTATTGTCATTATTTTAATTCTTTCTTTATTTTAGATTAGGATAAACCTTTATATGTAATAGGCAGATGACAACCTATAAGAACTTGGTAAAATGCTGTTTGTTGAATTTGTATAATTTGACATTTGGGAGGTAACTGCCATCTCAATGTCCACCAGCTGTGGTAGGTCCCTCTTTCTCTCCTTCTTCTACCATCCTACTATACATGAGGAGTTGTCTTTTTTTTCTGCTGAATGGACTGCTGGAACTCTTTTATATTGCATTTTGGGTGTCATTAAGGACTTTACCATGTGAACTTTTTAAGATTCTTTAGTGCAAAGAAGTAGGGGTAGGTATCTACAAGAACAAACCTTGAGCCTTGCCAGATATATCGCCAAGGCACTGGTGGTGACTATGAATATGCCAGCCTAGTTCTCAATCACCGAGTATAAAAGACTCTCCATATAGAAGGCAGAATAAAAAACATTTATTTAAACACCAGAAAGTCAAATCCCAGAACCAGAAAGCAAAATCCATCATGGTGACCACGAAGTTAATAAACATGATCATAGCAGGGGGCAAAGTCATTCTCAAACATCCTCTCCCTCAGCCAGCACTTTCTCACTATCAATTGTCATGCTGTGTCAGTTGGCTTGTGTTCTGTCTCCTCTGACCTGATCCCCCTAACTCACTTCCTCTGGATTCCACTCTACCCTTCCTGTTCTGCCTCTTCAACAAGTTCCTCCCACCACATGTGATCCGGGTTTCCAGGTGATTTAAGCAGATCATATAGGTCTATTAATTAATGAGAAAGATCTTTCCATTTAAATTACTATTATACCAGATCCCCAGAAAACTATTTATAATTGATAGTATGGACAAAGAATGTCAAATGCACCACAGTTGATCTTCTTGAGACAAGAAATAAGTGAGACTGAGTGGAAAGTATAATGAAGTTAATTAGGATCTGATGGAATGGGGGCACTTCTCATAACATTGAGAAGGTATGTTTTTATTTGAATGGGAGAGAGACAAGTGATTTGGCTCAATGTTGAAGGAAATGTGCTCTTGGAATATGCAGAAACCTCTTATTGATCTCTTGATCCCTATGATTGGGAAGTTGGGTTGGGTGATGCAGTTCACCATGACACATGTATATCTACACCTTGCTAAAGACTATGCATGACCAGAATAGCTTGACTAGTCCCTTAGTCCCCATATAGAGGAAGATTTGTCATATAAGATTGACACCTGAGTCAAGAAGAATCATCCACTCAGCTCTTCTCTACTTTCAAAGACTTTAGTCAGTCTCTCTCTCTCTCTCTCTCTCTCTCTCTCTCTCTCTCTCTCTCTCTCTCTCTCTCTCTCTCTCCCTCTCTTTCTCTCTCTCTATTTATCCTCACTTACAATCCCATTGCATGTACCTCCATTGGGTGGTGTTGTTTCTTTCCTCTCATCCTCAGCAGCAATGACTTCTCTTCTCTTTCCCACAAACTCTCAGGTTATTGGCACTATATAGTGGACCATGAAATATGGGAAACTAGATCAATGTACTATGGCCAACAATGTGATTAAATTACCCCAAGTCTCTTGAATCCTGTTGTTCAATGGTTATGTCCAAAGCCTAATTACACATAAACATTCATTAATTCCCTTTATGTAATATAATATTTAAGATACAGAGGATAAAAGATTTTTAAAATGGTTAGGTTTCTTTACTTGACTCCAGGGAGTTTATATATTCCACTAGGGGTAAGAATTAGATAAAGAGGTATGTAGATGAATATAAGTTCAAGTGTGATATGTGCACAAAGGAGAGATTCAAACAATAATATCTAGAAACATTTGAGGAGGTAGAGAATACTTTAAGTTGAGGTAATAATAATGTCAACATTTGCATAATGTTTTAAGGTTTCCAAAGCATATTATACATATTTTCTCATTTTTCCTAAAAATAACCCATATTGTAGGTGCTGTTACTACCTTCATTTTATAGATAAGGAAACCAAGGAAGATAGAGATTGACTTGCCAAGAATCATTCAATTGCTGCATTTGAACTCAGAACTTTCTGACTCCAGGTCTAGCTCTTTATCCACTATGTCACCTATCTCCCTAATAAATTTACTGAAGAGGTGACACATATTCAAGAAAAGTGATAAAGTGACTCTAAGCCTTCTTTTCTACCAACTAAAACCCTCTATTTCCTTCAATGGATCCAATGTTTGCAAGACTGGGTTTTCCATGAATATTTGTTGGATTTGAATGTCTAGAGTGAGGGAATGCTTTAGTCATCAATGGGGGAGTCTGGAAGTGTTTTTTCTTATTTATTTTTTTTTATTTTTTGCATTTTCATGCTGACTTTCTCTCATTTGGCAAAGAGGACGGGAAAGAGAAGACCAAAATGAAGCAATAAATTATGAATTTTGATTTTAGGAAACAGTTAACATAACCCAACCTGGATGATTTTTATTAGCACAAATCCACTCACACATATATATATATATATATACACAAATCAACAAAACATATTTTTTTTTTTACAAAAGAAAGAAATCACTGAACAGAATACCACAAATAGTTTGGAATTTTAAAATATTCACAAATTTGTCCCATTTTGACTTCTCTTTTATCTAAGATTTAAGTGGCTAGGACCTTTTCCCAACTCTAGCCAACTGAAGTTCATAGTTCTTTTTCATTGTTTTGGGATTTCCCTCAGATAGGAAGGAACACAATATGTCCTGACTTGATAGAAGAAGCTGAGTGTGGCGTAAAGGACTTTAAATTGAAAGACCTCTGTTTTTCCTAGACAGAAGAAAAATAAATAAATAGATTAATATATGGATATATTTATAAATACAGATATGTGCATCAAAAATACACATATACATAAATATACTTGTCTATATACATATGTGTGTATATTTATGCATCAGTCAATAAGCATATATAAGCAAAAAGACACGCTTTTTTTCCCCCTCAAGGAGCTTACATTCTAATGGGGGGAACAATACACAGAAAAAGAAGCTACAAGTCAGGGTGATATGCTAGGAGGCTTTGAAGGTTGAGGAATCTGGTTTGAAGGTGGGTAAAAAATAAAAAAGATGACTGGTCTGGGCTCTCTCTCTAAATGAACATTCCAGAAGGAGCCATCTAGTCAGAGTGAGAGGCTGAATGTACTTTAAAAGTATGAATTAAAAAAAAAATTAGGAAATGAAAGGTAAAAAGAAAAGAAAAAGAAAGTATGAATTCTGGGTCTGAAGTGATCTTCCAGGTTTTAGATTTTTCTGGAGCATGGAGGTGTCTGGATTGTAGCCTGGTGAGAAATGATGTTGTTTGCAAGTTATCTTCCCTCTTAGATTGTTAACATCTTGAGGACTTGTAGTGATTTTTTTCAACCTATCTTTGTACCGTTAGTGCTTAGCATAGTGTGTGGTATATAGTAGGTGCCTAATAAATGTGTTTTTAAATTTATTTGGCTTGACTGGGCTACTTACTATTGAATGACCTCAGATGAAAGGTTTCTCTCCTAGTCTTAATTTTCTCTTTTGTTAAATGAAGGAGTTGGGCAAGGTGATCTCTTAAGTCTTTCAAACCTAAGATCCCAGGATCCTATACCAGTTCCTGATCTTTGCAGCTGTGATTTCCCCAAACATTGAACAAAACTTCATGCTGCAAATCACTTTCATGCTTTTTAATAACTACTATATGAAGTTAAAAATATGTCCCCGTTGCCCACTCTTCACTTCCCAGAACAGGCCTGGCAGCAAGATGTTGCTTTTGCACCAGTTTTTTTTTTCTTTTTTCCTTTTTTCTTCCTGGCAAAGGATTTTTAAATAATTTATTCCTAATATTATGTCTGAATACTATCTGTGAGTATAGATAAGTCTAACTCCAGTACTTCTCATGAAATTGTACAGGCAGCAAGCAGCTGGCTCGTGGGTATTTTGGTTTACTCCCTCTGTACAATGCCTCCTGTACATTTCATTTTAGACTTCTAGCACTGAATTTGATTAAACTCCCATGCTCAGTTCAGGTACAGCATATGTGTTTTTAAAAATGCAACATTCACTTCATTAGAGCAAACTCGTTATTACCCAGAAGTTCCGGGTAGTATAATATATTTACTGACAAGTCAAATATGTATGCACCCCCTCAATAATGCAAATGCATTGCTTCCACTTAACATAGTACTACTACTAATAATAATTAAATCCTTCATTTATTCAACAAACATTTGTTAATATATACATGTGAGGTAGTGAGGTAGAGTAGATAGAGGTCCAACTTTTATGGCAGGGATACCTGGAGTTAGTAATCAGACCTTCTACTCGTACATACCACTACAGGACCTTTAGGTATATGGGATGTTCAAGGAGTACTAGCACTTCTGGTGTGAGGGACTGGTGATCTCTTATCAGGTCTGCTCAAATACCTTTGGTGTTCACCTGTCACCCAACTCCCACCTGTGGCTCCAAGAAATTGTAGCATGCAGTGGCCATACTCTGGTAAACAATCTTGGCAGAAGCATTAAACCCGGTTGATGGTAACCAACAGGACTTACCTCCATTAGTGAGTTAGCAGGGTAAAATTTTTCCCGTGGTGGAATGAGTGGATGAGAAAAATTTGCTTGAATAGCCATAAAATCTGCTGAAGTAGATTCTATGGAGTGCTTAGAGCTGGTTCAGATATCACCAGCCTTCTTGATTTTTGTTTTGCAGTTTAACTTCCAAGGATGATTCTGGAAGAGAGAGTGAGGCTGACGACTTTTTGCATCTCTGCCTCACTGAAATTCAATTCACATGCAAGTGAGGACACCACCCTATGATATCACTGGTCCTCTTTGACAATGAAGGACAAACAACAGTGCCTTTAACAAGACTCAACATCAGTGCCACAAGAAGCTCTCTAAGAGAGGTGCAAAAAGTTGCTGATTTGGATTGAAGATCATTTTCTCCAGGGAAAGGGAGCTTTCTACACCTTTGAAGTCAGAGGTCCATAGAAGATACATATATAGGTGTGTGTGTGTATGTGTGTGTGTGTGTATTTTATATGTGTGTACATACGTACATGTATAGTTGCATTATTTATTCATGTATTTATATAATACAACCTTTTGAACACTATACTAATGGTTCAAGGCATACTATAGGAGTGGGTTAACATCCACTCAAAACCATAATTCATTAATATCCATCAAGTTATTTCTTTCAATAGGCAAACTGAGAAGACATACAAATCATGATCAAAGAATTTTTAAACATCATATAAAAAGTTTAAATTATTAAATTTAAAGTAGTTTAATATAAGTAATGACATTCTCAGCAGGGGTACACTCTCCTATGTTACCCATACCATGACTGGAGTGAGGCACATATTGGAATATAGATATGACAGAGAGTGCAAACACAGGAAAATATAAGAAGGTACGCATATATAGGATGCACATGTAGCCAGCACATATAAATTGAGTTTTCAAATGAAGAGGCATGAATGGATGGAGTACATTCATTGACTGAACATTTCATATTTATGATGTTTTAGATGTAACAGTAGTTTCTCCTAATGTCATTGTACTATTATCTGCTGCATATAGGGTAACCTCCATTGAGCATTTCATTTCTAACCTTTATTGGGAACCAGAGTGTTTCTATGTCATTCTCTCTCAACTGGGCAAAACATCTCCACAATCTGTTGGGTATCGTTAATGGGTTCATAGTTGTTAGAATGCTTAGCTATCACCTATTTCTACTCATCTTCCTCCGGGAAAATCTCTTGTTCTTTTCTGATATCTGTTGCAGTGTAGTGGCTGGTAAGCCTCTCCTTTGCAATGAATAGATTAAAGCACTTTTAATGCATCTTCAAAGCTATCACTCACCAAATTCAAATAGAGAAACAGAAAAAAACTAGCACAAGTCCCAGGTAGTTAAAATATATGCATGTGTCTGTGTATCTATGTGTATGTACACACACATATAGATATATACACATACAAGTATATATTTAGACATACATGTACAAACACACAGATTTTATATATATGTATATATATATATGGTGCATGTGTATTTCTTTTGATCATTTCCCCAACACCTCATATCAATTTATGTTCTCTAATATTCCTTGTAAAACACTGATTGTTATATTAATATCCAAAAGCAATTTTGAGAATTCCAGCCAAGACTAGGCTGTCAAGGCTTTCTTAATAATGATAATACTCCTTGAATGGCATATGGTAAAACGACAACAATAAAAAAGGCACAAGAATGTCATCCCCTACTTCTGTTCCACATGCAAAACTAAATTTTCCTAATCTACATGCAGTAGAATCACTGATACTTTATTATATTTATTACTGATGATCTTGAAAAATATTGGTTTTCTATAAATAATAGATACATTTAATACAACATTATTTCAAGAGGGAAAGAAAATGTCAACCATACGCATAGTAAAGTAAAACAAATTTCTATATGTACTACATCTAAAATGCATATCATTCTGTATCTTGAATCCATTACTTCTCTCTAAGGAGACAGACATCATTCTTCGTGATCAGTTCTCTAGAATTATTATTGGTCACTGTATTGAATAATACATATAAATGTATAAAGGAAGACTATGGTGGCAGAAAAAAATGATGAAAGTTACAATTTCAGAATAACCTTGGAAGACTTGTCAGAACTGATGTGGTGAAGCTAGCAGAATCAAGGGAACAATTCATATAATATACTATCTGTAAGACCAGATGATTGTCCAAAAGTTTTTTTTTTTTTACTTTGTACTTTAAAATATAGTATATGATAATTTACCAAATTTCCTTTCCACGTACCATGCGAGGATTGAATAGATAGCATTTGAAGAAACTTGGTGCAATCCATAAAATGTTGTTGTTCACATACTAAGAAAGACCTAGGTTGAAATTTTTTGTCTGATTCTAGATCTGTGATCCAGAGAAAGCCACTTTATCTCTTTTAGCCTATTTTCTCTCTGTAAAATAATAATAAAATGTCTTTATTCCCTATTTCATAAGGTCAAAGTGGGACCTAGTTGAGATGTAACTCTTGCAGGATAACCTGCCTTCTATTTCATGTAATTCTTTTGCTACTTATAGATTTTCTTATGCACTGAATTCTGGGAGATAGAGATGTAACGATAGAGTAGTATTAGCTCAGAACTACTTAAAAGGATTGAATTCACAGTTGCTCTCTTTTGTACTCCTTGGCAAAGCTTTTATTTATTTTTATCTATTTCATAAATATTTTTTCCTACATTACATGTAAATTTTTTTAATATTTATTTTTAAAACTTTGAGTTCCAAATTCTCTTTCTTCCTCCCTCCTCACTCCCATCATTAAGAAGGCAAACAATTTGAAATAGATTATACATGTATAATCATGAAAAACATGTTTCCATAATAGCCATATTTAGAAAGAAAACAGACACCTCTCCCGCCAAAAAAAGAAACAAACAAAAAAAAGGAAATATGTACTCAGACACCATCAGTTCTTTCTCTGAGCATGGATAGCATTTTTCATCATAAGTCCTTCAGAGTTGTCTTAGATCACTGTATTGCTGAGAAAACTAAATCATGCATAGGTAACTACTATTACTTTGTACATAATACATTCCACTTTGCATCATCTTATGTATGTTTTTCAGGTTTTTCTGAGAGCATCTTGCTCATCATTTCTATAGAATAATTGTATTCCACTACAATCACATAGCAGAATTTGTTTAGCCATTCCCCAGTTGATGAGTATCCCATTGATTTCTAATTCTCTGCAAGCAGAAAAGAACTGCTATAAATATTTTGGTACATATAAGTCCTTCTCCCTTTTTGCCTTTTATTGCTTTTGGAATACAAACCTAGTGATGGCACACCTAGATAAAAGGGTATACGTGTTTTTATAGCCCTTTGGGCATAGTTTCAAATTGCTCTGCAGAACCCTTGAATCAGTTCACAACTCCCAAAGGGAAATAATGTCTCATTTTCCTATATTCCCTTCAACACTGGTCAATGTCTTTTTACATCCTATTAGCCAGTCTAATAAATGTGAGGTAGTATCTCAGAATTGTTTTAATTTGCATTTCTCCAATCAATAGTTATTTAGAATATTTTCCCCTATGGCTGATTTGTCCTTTGAAGGATTATATTCATGTTTGTTGGGTAAGTGATTCTTGGTGGCAATTCTAGCTCCTTTGCCCTCCAGAAAATCATATTCCAAACCCTCTACATTTTTAATGGAGAAGTTGCTAAATCTTCTGTTATCACAAATGCAGCTACATGATACTTGAATATAGCTTCCATTTTCTCCATTCTATTTTTTAAAGCAATTACATGATTCAGTTAGCTTTTGTATTTATTTATTTTTTTTACAGTTTGGCCAGTTCCACTTTTTCAGTTTTTTTTATTCAATGAATTTTTGTGCCTATTTTTCCACTTGGTCAATTATGCTTTTCAGAACATTCTTCTCCTTGGATTTTTTTCCAACTTCTTTTACCATTTATCCTATTCTATTTTTAAGGTGTTACTTTCTTCAACATTTTTTGTGACTCCTTTACCAAGTTGTTGACTCATTTTTCATGATTTTCTTGCATCACTCTTATTTCTCTTCCCAATTTTTCCTCCTCTTCTCTTACTTGATTTTCAAAAAAAAAAAAAAAAAAACAATAGAGCTCTTCCATAGTCTGAGACCAGTTCATATTTTTCATACTCATTGGATGTTGGAGCTTGAACTTTGTCATCTTTTTCTGAGTGTGTGTTTTGATCTTCCTCGTCACCATAGTACCTTACTATGGTCAGATATTTTTTCTGTTGTTTACTCATTTTTCCAGTCTATTTCTTGACTTTTAACTCTTCTTTAAAGTGAGCCTCTGATTCCAAGGTGTAGGACATACTGTCCCAAACTTCAGGGGTTTTGTGCAGCTGTTTTCAGAGTTACTTCTACTTACCTATACTTTTTCAGTTCTTTCAAGGTGGTATGATCTAAGGAAAGGTATTTATTATCCTCCTGGCTTGTACTCTGGCCTGTGGGTGACCACTAGCACTCTTTTCCCCCCCTGGAACTATAATAAAGGTCCCTTCTGTATTCCAGATGTAAGCTCTGATGTGCTAGAGCTTCTCCTTGCCCTCGGAATGCCACCAGGACTGTGACCTAGATCTCAGTATGGACAAAGTTACAAAGTCCTCCCCCCAGCACCAGCAAAGAGACCCTTGTAATTTCCCTCTGATCAGCTGTTTGACCCGCTTGCTCCCTGTGGACTGAGAGCTCTGGAAGCAGTCACTGTTGCTACTGATTCAATTCAGTGGCCCCCAAGGTTTTCTCTTGGTTTGCTGTTGCTGGGGCTATGCTGACCTGGCCTGTGCTGAACTGTGCTCTATTCTCACCCAGGTTCCTGATGGACTTCTAAGTTGTCTTTGGCAGGAAATTACTTCACCCTGTCCTTTTGTGGGTTTTGCTGCTCCAGGAATTGCTTTATGGTATTTGGGGGAGAGAGGTTGGGCAACATCTCAGGCAAATCCCTGCCTCTTCTCCACCATCTTGGCTCTGCCCTCAGCTTTTATTTTTAAAATGCAGTGTTTTAATACCACTAGCTCTTGGACTGACCATCTTTATAACTAATGAATACTCCTTGGTAACTTCATCAGACATAGACATTTCACCATGGGAGAAACTTGGGCTAAAACTTGAATCCAGTCCATGAGAGTAATAGGTGACTGACTTTTCCTCAGTTTCCTCAGTTCAAGTTCAAAACTTTGGGAGGAATTAACAATGCAGCTGCAATCGTCAGAGACAGACTTATTAGCAAGTTTTGTCTGGCTGGTGGCCAGGCAATAGAATCAATAATTGCTACTGATCACAAGAAGATAAAACGAGCTAGAGTGGAATAAGATGATTTTCTCTTCCCCTGTGACATTAATATTGAGGTTGCAGGCTAATATTTTGGTCTTGGCCATCTACCCTTTCCTTATAAGAATAAAGAGGCATGGTATACAGAAGCTTGTGAGGAATTGAGAATTCAACTTTGCTATGATTAGATACATTCAACACATCGCACTACTACAGTTTATTT
This sequence comes from Notamacropus eugenii, assembly GCF_028372415.1. Classification (NCBI taxonomy): domain Eukaryota; kingdom Metazoa; phylum Chordata; class Mammalia; order Diprotodontia; family Macropodidae; genus Notamacropus; species Notamacropus eugenii. The sequence continues at coordinate 552,663,167 of NC_092872.1, forward strand.
TTGGTCTCATTGTTGTAAATCCATTTTAACCAATATGACTGAATTCTTTTGAAATTGCAGTGAAAAAAGAATCAAGATTGGAATCCAAGTCAGGTTGGGGCATGAACCAACAAAATAATGGGTTATTATTAGGATATTCTATCTCCTTTGATAGAAACAGAGAATGCTTGAATGCAGAAGGATTGTATAGAGGTTTAGAGACAATGAGAGGTTAGATGAAAACTGGCACAACTTAGACTTTATGAGTCACCTGGTATGCCCCTTCATTCTCAGAGAAATAGTTTCTGGCCCCAAGGAAACCACAAGTATCTCACTGGGGTTTGGCTCAAAAGTGTTGCAGAAGAAATATTTGTATAAATTACTTGGCAAATAGTGAAGCCATATATAATTATCCGTTATGATTAATATAGCATTGTTTTCTCACAGTCATTGTGAAATTAGATTGTTGAGATGAATGACCAGCTCACCTAAACCCACTATATTCAAGAGCATAAAACTTAAAGAGAAAACCACTACAATCTTCCCCAGTCATTGTTGATTCCTTACCCATTTAATATTGCACCTGTCTCCTAACAAAATACACATATATGTTATGTAGGCATACATATATTCATGTATATGTGTGTTTATATGCATGCACTTAGAGTGTATATACATGCACATATGCACATGCACACATATGTAATTTCTACCATCACCCCCAGATAGTTATACAAACCCCACATATATGTTCCAGGATTAACTCTGCTCTCTGACATGTAGTGAATACACTGAGCCTGTCGGGCAGTGTCCATGCTAATACATGCACATACATATATAAATAGAGAGAGAGAGATGTTATATCATCTTTAAAATCACAGAATGTAAGTATTTTATAGAAAGGAGATCAGAGGCCTTCCAGTTCAAAGCATTCCTGAGAAGGAATCCCTTATATGGAAAACCATACTTTTGATGGAGTTTTCTTTGACATGTCAAACTGAATATACTCTCTGATGTTGATTAGGTGGAAAATGCAAGGTCCAGGTGTTCAGATCTGCTTTGCTGCTAAAAAAAATGAAAATAAAAAAGCAAATTGCTCAGCTATTGTTGTCTAATCACTGGTTTTCTCCTGTAAATGACAAGCCAGCTTTCCACTAAGTGGTGGCAGCAAAACGAATTCTTTTCTTTGCTCTTGCATAAAGACAATTGTTCTATCCTGACAATCAGAGGAACCTCTCAGACAGAACTCTACTTTGGACTTAGAAAGGTTCACATTTTCTGTAGAGGTGTTTCCATTTTGATGTTTGGTTGTACTAAAACAAAGCTTTTTGAATTGTAGAATCTCAGAATTTCAAAATGTCAGGTTAGGGAAGGATGTCTTTAGCATTTTATTTTTCAACTCCATGTCTTTACAAAGGCTGACCCCCATGTCTGGACTGCACACCCTCCTCAGTCCTATTTCTTACAATCCTTTGCTTCTTTCAAGGCACAGCAACACATTCCCTCCTGTAATTCTCATGCATCTAATTATTTGTTTACCAGTTATATTCACAAAATAGTGGGCAAATTTCTTCAGGCAGAGGACTATTTTACTCTTTTGTGTTTGTATCTACAGAACTTTTCACAATGTCTTCATATGTACTTAAAATGATTGTTGAATTTTATTTAACTCAACTTATGCCTAAGAATTGTTGGTACAAGATCCTCTCCCCCAAAAAAGAATCATTTAATTTCCTCTGCATGATCTTCAAAATTTGATAATGCTACATGTTTCAAGACAGCCCATTACATGTTTGAATACTTTTAATTGTCAGAAAGGTTTCCTTATGTCCTTACCTCTCTGCAACTTGTAGCCATTGCTTTTAGTTCTTATTCTTCTCGGGTTAAGTCAAATGAATTGAATCCTTCTACCTGTTGGTCTTTCAAATTCATGACGATAGCTGTTTTGATCTCCATTTTTTTCTCTTCTTCAGTTAAAACATTCCCTTTCCCTGATCCTCATATTGAGTGTTCTCCAATGTTCTTACTATTTTCATAGGCATCTTGGAAATACCATATTTTTGAGTTTGAATTAAAAGAACCACATTTGCAGAAATCCAAGACTTATCTTTTTTTATTTGTTTGTTTGCTTTTTGGATATGAATGGGGATTGGAAGACAAAGCAATGCTTCATTATACTCAAGGAACTTCTAGGAAAGTGACTTTGTGTGGGGCTGTGCTCATTCTTGTAGAAAGCAGAGATGGAAAAGTACCAATTTTCCAATCCATGGTATCAAATCAACACTGATAATGCCTTTCCCAGTGACTTCAATATTTTTTATTTTGTATTGTGACAATACATAGATTCTACATAATATTGAGTGCTAAAACAGAGTAATACAAAAAGGAAAGGGTACATTTTTCTACATAGGAAACTCAAATTTCATCCATTACAAACAAGGAAGAACACTACACAATATTCTAAATCCAATTTAAATACCACCTGCTCCTAGGAGATTTCCTTGATCATCCTCTGATAAAGATCACCACACCCCTCCCTACCCTCATCTTCAGCCTCATATGGCAAATTGTTTCATCAATTTTTAGCAGTTTGTTTTTTCAATTTACTTATTTTCATGGATTATTGTGTATTTGAAACATGTTTTGGTATACCTTGTCCATTATGAGAAGATAATATTACAGTACATTTACATCTGGAGGGTCTTCAGAGGCCAGCTAGTTAAACTACTTGACAAAGGTCACATAGGTAGTGACTGTCAGGTCAGGATTTGAACCCAGATCTTCTGCCTTCCCTCTGCAGTGAAAGTTCTATGAGTTAGGATCTGTTTTCATTGCATTGACATCTCTCCTAAAGTTAACACCTAACATAGGCCTCTGTAGAATTTAGAGTTTAAAAGGAAATGATTTTCTGAAAGAAGAAATGTTTCTTATTAAAAATATCTGGGAGAATGAAGTTTTGAACTTCATATGTAGGAAAAAATGTTATATTGTGGTAATATTGTTCTATGGGACTTTGGTGAGCAAGTTTTGGTTCTCCTTTAGTAAGCTGCTAACTTGTTTTTCAAGTTCTTCTATTGCCTGAACCCCATTTAAGTTCCCTTTGGAGGCCCTGGAGGCAGGGGCCTTGACTTTCTCTGACAGTATGCCTTGTTCCTCATCATCTGAAAGGATGGGAGGAGACACCTGTTCACCAAGAAAGTAACCTTCTGTGGTCTTATTTTTTTCCCTTTTTTGGGCATTTTCCCAGCCAGTTATTTGACTTCTGAGTTTCCTCTCCACAACCACCTCACATCCAGTTCTGACAAGCCAGCACTGGGAGCTGAGATTCAGATAAGCTGCTCCAATCTCCCAGGGGCTTTAGGTGGGGGCAGTGTGAGATTAAGATCAGCTGCTCAGGTTGGGGCAGGGCAGCCACACAGGGCACAGTTCCCTCAGGGGCTTTACAATGAGGCCTTCAACAATGGATGTGCGCTGCTGCCTGCCTTTGGAGCCCCCATTCAGTGTTACCTCCACTGTTGCCACCTCAGGAGGCTTGAGTTATGGGGACACCCTGCTCCCTTCTGGGCCAGACAAAAAAGCCCTCTCACTGACCTTTAGCACCTGTGGGTTGAGTGATCTGCGCTGCCACTGGAGATTCTGTCCCTGAGGCCTGCTTGGTCCTGTTCCTCCTGGTGCCGAGCAGCCAAAGCTGGGCTGGGCTCTTCTTCACATCCTGTTCGACAGACCTTTCCCATCGTCTTTCAAGTCACTCGGGGCTAAAAATCTCCTCCACTCCGTTGTTCTGTGACTTCTGCTGCTCTAGAATTTGTTGACAGTCCTTCTTTACAGATATTTTATGGTCTGTGGGGGAAGAGCTAGTGTATATGCATCTTTCTACTCTGCCATCTTGGCTCCCCCCTCTGGTGAGCAATTTTTAAAAGGAACATTATATGTAGGAAATAAAAAAAGAACAAACCAACCAAAATAAAATATCACACACACACACACACACACACACACACACACACACACACACACACTCCTTCACCAAAACCAAACCACAAAAACAAAACAATCCTGTAGTTGGAGTGAAAACAGAGAGTTTTGTATAAAGGTTTCACTATAAATCAGGATGCTTCCATACATGATACTGTGAAATAAAGGTTTTATAAGAATTCAGTCTCCTCATCTGTAACATTTAGATGTTGGACAGATAGATGATCTCAAAAGTACCATATAGCTCCAACATTCTATGATTTATAAACAGCAAAATGGACCAGAGGAATAAACATTGACTTGGCTCTGGAGTCAGAAGACTTAGGTCAGAGTCACATCCCTGATGACCCCTGACTCTGAAGAGTCATACCTCTAAACTTATATGACTTTAGGAAGTCACTTAATCTCCTTAGCTTCCTCTTCTATAGAAGGGATAGAGAAGAATAGGGGTTAGCAAATGATGGCCATGGGTCAAATCCAGCTCACATCTATTTTTCTACAGCCCAGGAGCTAAGAAGTGCTTTTTTACATTTTAAAATATTGTGTTTGAAAATGGTAGTGAGTCAATAAAAATTTGTTAAGTGCCTACTATGTGCCAGACACTGTGGTGAGTACTTGGATACAAGAAATGCAAAAAATGAGTCCTTATCTTCAAGACACTTACAGTTTAATGGAGGAAGAAAACCCATATAAAGAAACTGAAAAGGGAGGAAGTGCAGATTCATGATGAAGTTCAAAGGAGTACAGGTAGATGGGAAATTATAAGATGACTGCTCTTGGCACCCTCCTTAAATGGAGGATCTGGGAGGAACTCTCTGTTCACCTTCTACTCTTTCCAGTCAGAGTTGGAGGGGCCAGGAGGACATGCTATGAGGATGTGAGTTTCAGAATTGATATGATCTTGTAGGATGATGAAGTTTGTGAGAGCATATAAAAAAACTATACTGAACTCCCAGGTGGACAGTACAAAAAATGTAGCCCATATATGAACTCTGACTAGTTTTCCAATTCCTGGAATGTTGCTTGTCCTTCATTTTTGAAGAGGACCAATGATATTGGATTTAAGTGAGGCAGAGTTGTTCAAAGTCATCAGCTTCACTCTTGCTTCCAGAGTCTTCAAAGTTCTGTGGCAGGACAAAAGTCCAGATGATTGGAGATGGCCCAGAAGACAGTGAATGACCTTGGCATCTTTGATGCCTGACCAAAATCTAAGTGTTCCACAGTGCCTGCCTCAGCTGCCTTCATGATCATTGGAACAAATTGTTTAACTGAACTAAAGGCAGGAAGATATAGGAGAAGGAATAGAAAATTCAGTAAAGAAAATGAAGAACAAGAAATTAGCAATTTAAATAAAATTTAAGATCTCAGGAAATAGTAAACAAGCAGAAATTGGTAGGAGAGAGCCTGCAGCAATGGATTAGCATTGAACTAGTTCAAATAAAGCTAAGGAAAGGTGAGAGGGATTAAAAAAAAATACTAAAGAAATATATGGATAAAACAAGAAGCCTAACAATTGTGATTGTAAATATAAATATATTAAATAATCCAATAAAACAAAGAGTGGTAGAATGAAAAAGAAGAAAAAGACAACATTCTAATGAACACAAGAAATATCTATAAAGTTAAGGCACACTTTGAATCAAAATGAGAGGCTAGAATAAATTTACTATGTATAAGGTAAGTATCCCATGAGCCCCTTGCTCAAATGGCCCGTGGGTAATATCCTGTAGTAGATGCCTGAGACTTGGTCTCTACTAAAGACAAGCACTTGAGAACTTGAGTTCTGAGATCACATAGCACTCCTTAGTCCTTTATTGGATGGTGTTGGGTTGTTGTAGCTGTTCACTCATGTCTGACTTTTTGTGACTTCATGAACCATAGCACATCATCAGGTCCTTCTATCTCCCATTATCTCTCAAAATCTGTCCAAATTCATGTTCATTATTTCCATGATGCTATCTTTCCATCTTATCTTCTGCTGTCTCCTTTTCCTTTTGCTTTCAATCTTTCCCAAAATTGATCTTTTCTAATGAGACCCATCTTCTGATTATGTGGCCAAAGTATTATGCTTCAGGATATGATTTTCCATTAAGTAGCCTGAATCAGTTTCTTTATATATTGCCTGATTCAATCTTCTTGTTCTCCAAGGGACTCTCAAAAGTCTTCTCCAGCACCAGAAGCTTCTGAGGGTCTCAGATTTCCTCACAGTCCAACTCTCATACCCATACATTGCTACTTGAAAAAGCTACAGCTTCCTTTGACTTCATGGACATTTGTCAGCAAGGTAATGTCTCTGCTTTTTAATATTTTGCCCAGATTTGCTATAGATTTCCTTCCAAAGTGCAAGCATCTTTTAATTTCATGACTATAGTCAACATCTACAGTGATCTTTGAGCCGAGGAATAAAAATCTGCCATTGCTTGCATTTCTCCTCTTTCTATTATCAGGAAGTGATAGAACTACTTCCCAAGATCTTATTTATTTATTTTTTTGATGTTAAGATTCAAGTCAGCTTTTACACTCTTCTTTTTCACCCTCATCAAGAGACTTATTAGTTTCTCTTCACTTTTTGCGATGACATTTTCTTCATATCTGAACATGTTGATATTTCTCCTGGGAATCATAATTCTGGCTTTTGATTCATTCATCTTGGCATTATGTATGACATTCTACATATAAGTAAAATAATTAATGTGATGTTAAACAACTTTGTCATAACCCTTTTCCAATCTTTGGCCAATCAGTTGTATGTTTGGTTCTAATTACTATATCTTGGCTGCATACAGGTTTCTTAGAACACAAGTAAAATGATCTAGCACTCCCATGTTTTTGAGAACTTGTCATACTTTTTTGTGATCCACACAATAAAAGGATTTAGTGTAATCAGTGACACAGAAGTGGATTTTTTTCTTCTTCTGAAACTCCCTTGCTTCCTCTATAATCTAGCAAGTATTAGCAATTTGGTCTCTAGTTCCTCTGCCTCTTCAGAAAGCAGCCTGCTTTACTGGTATTTTTCAGTTCACATAAGATGAAGCCTAGCTTGCAGAATCTTAAACACAGCCTTGCTATCATGTGAAATGAGCATAACTGCTTGGGAATTTAAATATTCCTTGGCATTGCCCTTCTTTAAGATTGGGACATAATCTGTTCATTTCCAATCTAGTGGTCACTGTTGGGTTTTCCAGATTTGCTGGTATATTGAGTGCAATACTTTAATGACTTCATCTTTTAGGATTTTAAATAGCCCAGTCCCATGGATATAGGAAGATAAATGCCTGAGGTTGGAAGTATCCAATACGCTACTAGGGAAGAGTGAAAGACAATAATAAGTAACTCCAGTACTAATGAAGCAGGGAACCAAAGCTGAAAGGAAGCTTATCTGCTGATGTGTCTGGTGATGAAATGAAAGTTCAATGCCAAAAAGATAAATATTGCATAGGAACTTGGAAAGTTAGATTTATCAACCAGGATAAGCTGGACATGGTCAAACAGGAGATGGAAAGATTAAACACCAATAGCTTGGGTGTTGGTGGACTTAAATGGGTAGGAATGGATGAATTTAATTAGGGTAGTTTCTCCATATACTCCAGTGGGCAGTAATCCCTTAGAAGAAATGGAGTACCACTCATAGTAAATAAAAGGGTGATAAAAGCAATAGTGGGGTACAATCTCAAAAAATAACAGAATAATATCTTTTGCAAACCATTCAATATCACTGTAATACAAGTCTATGATGAAGTCAAAATTGGTCAGTTCTATGAAGATCTATAATATCTTCTAGAAATAACACTATTTCCCCTCCCCCAAAAAAGATGTCACATTCATCATGGGGTATTTGAATGCAAAAATAGGAAATCAAATGCTAATTGAAATAATAGGCAAATTTGGCTTTGTAATACAAAATACAAAATTACTATAGTAATCTACTGTTTGATAAACCCAAAGACTCCTGCTTCTTGGATAAGAACTCGCTATTTGACAAAAACTGCTGAGGAAAGTGGAAAAACAGTATGGCAGATATCAGGCATAGACCCACATCTCATTCTGTATACCAAGATAAGGTCAAAATGGGTACATGATTTAGACATAAGGGATGATAGCATAAGGAAATTAGGAGAACAAGGAATAGTTTACCTGTCAGATCTATGAAGAAGGGAAGAATTTATGATCAAACAAGAGACAGAGAACATCATGAAGTACAAAATGGATAATGTTGATTACATTAAATTACAAAGTTCTTGCACAAACAAAACTGGTATAGTCAAGATTAGAAAGAAAACTAGGAAACAATTTTTATAGCAATGTTCCTGATGAACACCTCATTTCTAAAATTATCGAGAACTGAGTCAAATTTATAAGAGTATATGTCATTCCCCAATTGATAAATGGTCAAAGGACATGAACAGGCAATTTTTAAATGAAGAAATCAAAGCTATGAAAAAATACTCTCCATCACTATTGATAGGAGAAATGCAATTTTAAACAACTCTGAGGTACCACCTCATATCTATCAAACTGATAATATGACAAAAAAGGGAAATTATAAATGTTGGAAAACATGGGGGGAAATTGGAACATTAATGAACTATTGGTGGAGTTGTAAAGTGAGCCAACTATTCTGGAAAACAATTTAGAATTATTACCAAAGGGCAATTAAACTGTAAATAACCTTTGATACAGCAATACCACAACTGGGTCTGTATTCCTAAGAGATCACAAAAATGGGAAAAGGATCCACATGTACAAAAATATAGTAGCTTTTTTCGGTGGCCAAGAATTGGAAATTGAAGAGATGTCCATCACTTGGGGAATGGGTTAATAAGTTGTGGTATATGAATGTAATGAAATACTATTGTTCTATAAGAAATGGTGAGCAGTTGGATATCAGAAAAAAAAAACTTTAAAGACTTACATGAACTGATGCTGAGTAAAGTGAGCAGAACCAGGTTAACATTCTATATAGCAACAAGAACACTGCAATAATTAACTATGATAAACTTGGCTGTTCTCATCAATACAATCATCTGAGACAATTCCAAAAGACTCATGATGGAAAATGCTAACCACATCCAGAGAAAGAACCATAGCATTCGAATGGAAATCAAAGCGTATTGTATTTCCATTTTTTTCTTATGTTCCCCCCCCCCCTTGTTCTGATTCTTCCTTCATAACATAACTAAAGTGGAAATATTATAACATGAGTGTACACGTATAACCTATAGCACATTGCTTGCACTCTTGGGGAGTAGTGAGAGAAGGATAGGAGGGACAAAAAAAATTGAACTTAAAATTTCACAGATTTAGATATTGAAAACTGTCTTTCCATGTACTTGGCAACTACCTTTGCTTCCTTTTTCTCTTAGGAGTGTATTGCTCAAGACTTTGCCTATTCCTTGGACTTCATTTAAAGGGGAAAGGGAAACAACTTTCCTTCCCTCTGGCCAGTAGTAATAATTACCACAAGCATGAAGCCATGATCACATGTTCTAGCTTAGCCAATCCTGAGGCTGGGTTGCCATCCTCTAACTGCCTTTTCTCTATTATTTTCCTTAGCTCATCTATAATAGCAATCCAGAGAGTCTGAGAGATCAGCAGCTCCTAGAATCAGTACTGGCTGCATAGCAAGAAATAATCTTTTCCACCACTTCTCAGAGAAGAAAATGATGACTTCCAGGTGTGTGCTACAAATTTAAGAACTAAGAAAGTCCTCACTAGGGCTTAGTTTTGAAAAGACAGTACAGTGTTTCATCCTTCAGTGTTTTTAAGTAGTAACTTCTAATGAGTATATACTAGGAGTATTGGATTACTGGTTTTAAGTTTTAAATAATCCCAAAGGAGTCCTGAAAAAATGAATCAAGGCAGTAAATAACTTTAGTAAAGTATATGGATAGAAAATAAACCACTAAAATCAACCACATTTTTACATAGCAATCAAAAAACACAGTGGGAAATAATAGAAAGGGAATACCCACTTAAAATGTGCAAAATATTTGAGAATCCACCTGTTGAGACACATTCAAGAACTTTATAACCACCATTACAAAATTTTTCTTAAAGAAATATAAAATCAATTAAGTAACTAAAAGGCTATTCAGTTGTTGTGTCAGAGTTGAACCAATAAAAATATGCTGCTATCTAAATTAATTTATAGGTTAAGGGGCTAACTTTCTTAATCATACAAGGAATATTGTGTAGACCTAGAAAAATCAAAATAAAATGCATTTAGAGGAATAAAAGATCTAAAACAGAAATCTTGAAGAGGGAAATGAAATAAAAATGGAGGAAATTTAGGAATATGGAGGGATTATAATTTCAAGACTACAAATTATAATAGAAAATAGTAATTATTTTCACCTGATTAGAACATAGAAAACTAGATCATTGGAAAGAGATGATGAAGAAAGAAACATTGAATGCAATGTCTCCAGAATCAATAAACCTAAGAATATAAATTATTTGAAGAATCAATCACTATTTCATAGGAGTTATTAAAAAATTAAGAGATTAGTTTTAGATCAAGCTCTTACATCATATGCCACGCTAAACTCAAGGAGATAGATAGCTTCAATAATAAAAGCCACACCATAGGAAAAAATTGGAGAAAACCAGATCAGGCTCTTTTCATAGTTATAAATAAGATGATTCTTTTACAAAAATAGAAAAAAAAATTAATTACATGAAACTGATGTGTTTTTTTTAAAACAAATGAACTTATTTGGGAAAATATCTCTTAACAAATCTGATAAGGGTTTGGTAATTCCAAATATTTAGGGGAAAATGTGTATAAGACCAGAAACTATTCCTCAGTAGATAAATAAAGGATATAAACTAACATTTCCCTTTAAAAAATCCAAACTATTAATAACTACTTGCTACACTGCTGCAAATCACTAAGGACAAGAGAATTTCAAAAAAAAAACAACTCTGTAATTTTATATCACACATAGAAAATTGCTAAAAATTACAAAACATTGAGAACAGTAAATTGTAGAAAGAGATGACTATCAACATTCTCTTTATTGAGCTGTGCACTGACTCAAACTCTTGGGGAAGCCTTTGGGTAATACACTAAGAAGGCTCATAAAATGCTCGTATTCCTTGGCTCAGAGAACTCACTGCTATCATAATACATAGATAACTAGGCAGTTTATTGCCATGGTTCTATATGCAATAATGTCTGATAATTATATTTATCAATGTTGTAATTTCCTTCTGATCCTATGAATTTGGTTTTCCTTTGTGTTAAAAAATAAAGTAGTTAACAATGTTAACACTTTAATTGACTAATAACATAGCTCTTTGTATACCTTATTATTTCCATTGTTTTTAATTTTTTAATGTTATTTTGCTTTGAATTTTTAAATTTCTTTAGATGTGGCTGTTTCAGATTTACTAATTTGTCAGTTTTCTAATTTTTAAATACATATTCTATTCATTATCCTTAATTTTTCTTTTGTTACTTAGTTGTAGAAAAATAAATTTGTCTGAGGACTATTTTAGCTGTGTTTCATAAGTTTTATATATTGTATTGTTTTGTAATTTGTCTTTACTTTTTCCTAAGATTTGGTAAGCTGGGTCATTATTCATAGTGATTTTTAATCTTTATTTTTGTTATTTCCTTTGCTGATTATTATTTTGTACAATGTCATCTCTTATAAATCTAAGATTTAAAAAAAGAAAGCTTAATCTATTAGACTTCTTTGATATTTAAAAATGTATTTTTTTAAATAAAAGGATCGTGAGCAAATAAGTTCACTCCTAATGTCTATAATATCATCAAATTTATCATTTTTTTTGACTTGTCAAATGGCAATAGATGAAAAACTCTTCTTCTATTAGTGCCTTATTATGTGCTAAGATCATTCACTGCATCTCTGGTCATCACCACTCGTCTTGACTTTTGTCACTGGACTTTGATTACTCTTTAAGAGAGAGTGAAGCTAATAACTTTGTGCAATTGTACCTCACTTAAATCCAAGTCACACGTTAGTCAAGACATCATGCTGTGAAGCCATTGTTCAACTGCAAAAAATAAAGGAAAAACAATAAAAATACTATGAAGTCTTTTTTGGGGGGGTTAAGTTTCTTTTTTCTGGATTTCACTTTACTTTTCCTTTAAGCACTTAAGTGCTAAGTGAAATATTGCTATTATTTCATTTTCTATGACATCTGGAAGCATAACAGTTTCCTATTGTTATATTTATGATATTTCTTATGGAAACATGTTTGTAATATGTGCTTTTCTTGAACTCAATGTGAACCTAACTCTTTCTCTACAAAATATGTGCCTTACTGTTTGTAGAATCTTCCTTATAAATAAAATACTACAGAATTGTAGATTTAGAATTAGAAGGAACCATACAGAACAACTACTTTATTTTCAGATGGAAAACTGGGGTACTCAGAAGTCATATAACTTTCCCAAGATTACAGAAGCAGCAAACATTCATTTTGCAGCTCTTTCTCTTCATAGATGAGTTCAAAACATTTACATTCATGGTTATAATTGCTATATTTGGTTTCCTTCTACCATATCCTGCTATATTCTGTATTCATAATAGTAAACTACAGTTTGTGTCACTAATAGCCATCTATTAGTATATTTCTGACACAGGAATTCAAACTTACCTCCACCCATCCCTGTGGAGAAAATACAGATATTTTCATTCTACTCAGTAAAATTTCTGCACCTCTGCCTTATTACAGACAGTGGTATACTTAGCATCTTTCCTTTCCCTCATACTTCCACCTCTTCATCAGATCCCTTGTCATTCATGGCATTAAATATTAAACCATGATAATTCTCTTCATCCTATTTTTTTCCCCATTTTCTAAATAATCCTTCTGTTCATCTCCCCTTTATGAGGTTATCCCTCACTGCTGGATCTTTGGCTTTTCTATATACCATTTTGGAAATAGAGACAAGGAAAGTTGCTCATTGTGTATAGGAAAAGTATCAGAAATTAATGTTAGATATGTACATTGTGGCATAGCAGAAAGTTCTGAACTTAGAGAAAGGAAACAGATTGGAATCTCAATTCAGGCACTTAACACCAGTGTGATTTTCATTAAGTCCCTTAACTTTCAGAGCTTTAACTTTATTATCTACAAATATGAATTATTATATTTTAACTGTGTACCTCACAGCATTGCTGTAAAGAAAATGCTTTCAAAATTAAAATTTATAGAAATGTAAGTAACTATCATATAGGGCAGACTACAAATCTCTACAAGTGGAAAACTGGAGAGACCAGCGATTCTTTCAGATTTATTGTGAGATAGGAGTTTGGGGCTGGACATATCATACTCAATGTGATAAGCTCTTGGGTTCATTCAACCAAAGAATGCTTTGTTTTTTTGTTTGTTTTAAAAATGTGATTAAGGAACTTCAATGAATACGCAGCAGTAGCGGTAGTAGTAGTAGTAATAGTAGTAGTAGTAGTAGTAGTAGTAGTAGTAGTAGTAGTAGTAGTAGTAGTAGTAGTAGTAGTAGATTGACATTATTATAGCATTTTAAAATGCCTCGTGTTCATTTTCTTATTTGTGACTCACAGGAAACCTGTGTCAGGCTCTAAAGATATTGTTTCATGACAGTGCAATTTGAATCCTGAAGAGCATCAGATTATAGAATTATTGGCCATGTTTTGATTCTCTTTGATAGAGAAGTCTATATGTTGTTATTAACTAGTATAGCACTTGAAGGATAAAGGATAAAGGTGTTATCCTGAAAAAAAAAAATTAATTGAATCACATCACTAATACAAGAAAATGTAGATGTTATTAAAAACTGAGGCTAGACTTCATTTTGGAAATTTCAACTGGTCATACAAAGCATGTAATAGGAATATGAGTACTTTCATTAAGCTTTTGGCATTGGTTAACAGGGTTCTGGAGTCCTAAGTCATTTCTCTTCTTGTGTATAACTTCTTGCCCTAATGCATAAATGCCTAAACTAAGAATGTACTATTAAAATGAATGAACTCTTCCAATATTACTCAGAAAGAGAACCAAGAGCTTATCCTACCCCCAGTTAGTCCCATAAAAATGACTAAGTTTTAACATGACATTTGTAAGTATCTAAATAACATCTTGAATGTGTTTGCCAGTGGAAAATATTTTCTTAACCGTAGTTTTAAAATATGACATCTGGGGTTTTTGTTTAACTCAAATCTATTATGTGGATTACTTCTCTCTAGATGTTAAGAAGGATAAAAGAATGTCAAGAAGATGGATGGACAAGGTTAGGAGGTGTGTTTTGGGGAAGATCATGGAGTTAATGGCAAGCCAAAAAAGAAAAAAGCCAAATTTTCAGTTTAAGCCAATCTGAAGATTTTGGATTTTTGCAAAAATGGGAAAAATGAACATGGATCAGATTAAATTTGATTTCCATAATGGTGTCTGTCTGTCATCATGTCAGATATTGGTCACTCAGGAAGGAATCATTAAAAAAAGGCACAACTTTGTGCTTAGTTCCCATGAACAAAGGGCTTGGGTACTTATGTGAAGAATATGCTCCATCCCATTTCACCTATAAATTTTTTTTCTCATTGTCTGCCTATGTCTGATTAGTTTAGCTAGTTAAAACTTGTCACAATTAAGGTTTAACTTTCTATGAACTATTTAAGTGAAAGGCAGAACTGGACAAATTCTAAGTTTGATTCCAAGTCAAAGATTCTATGCTTTAGCTTTACTCTATGTAACCATCTTAGGTCACATTCAATAGTGTGCTGGAAATACTCATATTCACTTGAGAGAGCCAAGTATTAAAATTTTAGTGTTTACTGTTCCATCTTATAAATCAACAAATAGTATAGATCAATTCTCAATTCTTTTAGTTGATTTATAGATTTAAAAAAGTGATGAGAAAATGCAATAATGCAGTTCAGACTTTAAACTGTGTTGTGTAAAATTTTTCCTCCCAGAGAACTCTTTGTTAAATATTTACCAGTGCACCTCTGATGTCACCTTAATCCTAGGTATATCCTTGGAATCATTTTGCTCATTTGTGTGTTTGGTCCAAGGTAAAGATAGAGTCATCATTTAACTGAAGAGAAAAATAAATAAAAGGAAAAAAATGTATTGTGTTTATGGATGTCATGTATTTAAGGATGAAACAAATCCCATCTAGATCTCTTAGAATAAATCATTGAATGTTTAGAGTTAGAAGGAACTTTGAATATCTAGTGACAGTCCAATGATATTACTTCACAGATGAGACAACTGAGGACTAAAGAGATGGGAAAATAATTCCCAAAGTCCCATAGTTACCAATTACCAGAACTAACACTCCGATCCAGATCTAATGATTCTTTTGTTTCTTATGCCACTGTTCTCTCCAGAACATCACCAAAATTCAATATTTTAATAGTCTCTCTCACCTGAACTATTGCAATAACCTCCTTTTGGATTCTCCTATTTTAAGTTCTTCCCCTCTCTCTATCCCACATAATGCCATAATGCCTTATCAGATAATGCCATTCTCTTGCTAACTGAACTCCTATGGTTCTCTATTTATCTACAGAATCAAAAACATTTCCTCTGGCATTTAAATCCTTTCAGAATCTGATTACAACTCAACTTATTAGCTTTATTACACATCATTATTCCCCTTCTTCAACTATATAACTAAGACAAACTGGAAAGCCTGTTATTCCTCATATTTCCCATCTACATGTCTTCTTCTAAGTAGTCCCATATTCCCCAAATGCACTCCTTTTTGACATGTCTCTGAGAATCCTTAATTTCCTTAAAGCTCATCTCAAATTCCATTGTCTACTTGAAGGCCTTTACTAGTCTCCCAGGTGCTAATACTGCCCTTCTAATTACCTTACATGTATTTTGGGTCTATTTTGTATATATTTATATGCCTAGATGAAGGTTTCATTAATAGAATGGAAACCATTTGAGGGCAGAAATTGTTTCATTTTTGTTGTGTGTCACCAACACTTAGTACAATGTCCAACACATAGTAGGTGTTTAATGTAGGCTTGCTGATTGATTCATATGCTGAGTTTTAATGTCATGTGGATATGTCCATAAGAAATAGTTGAGCTTTATATAAATTACTTATGATTATTCTAATTTAGCCTATGTTGTAAATTAATTAGGAACTCATCCACCTGAAAATTGTCTAGATGAAGCATTGCAAACAATCCTATGCATGTAAAAATATAAAATATTTTATACATGATTCATTCACAACTAACCAGCACACTTCTGTTACTATACTAACAATTTTATAATTCATAGAAAGCAAACTCTCCATTGTATAATATGTCATATTATGTATTTGTGTTTTATACTATTATATTCAATGGCTATGCTAATAATTAGAAGCTACAATTTTAACTCTTCCTCCTCATCCAGAATTTGTTTTGTAGCTCTCTAATGTCTTTAGCATATATTCTTATGCATTAAGGTTAAGTTATTTGTCTTTGTGTCATATTCACCAGTTAGACAATTAGTTCAGTTAATAATGCAAGCCAAACTATATCAGGATCAATAAAATTAGAGATATTTCAAGTACAGTTTTAGCAATGAACTATCTGCTGTCTGAGGAAAAGCCTCGCTGAATACAGGTTTACTAATAGTTGACTGGCAACTAGGGGATGAAATGTGGGTAGTAGCGACCTATGAAACAAATGCAAATTCTTTCCACAGTTCTGTATAAATTCTTTCTGCTTTTGCAAATATCAGTGACAAAATAGATGTGAAATCATTCTCAAATTATTAAGGAGATGATATAATGTGGGAGTATTAAAACCATGTATATGTAGCCATTTTTGTCACAAGCAAAATCAGAAGCCATCAGGAAGCTGCAGCTGAATAGGAAAAAAAGACTCATAGGTTCTCCATGAAGAGACAAATCATCATATACACAAAGGGAATTAAAAAAATTTCTTTGGACAGTTAGTCATCTTGGTTCATGATGCTCTTAGTGAATATTACCTCTTACTATTCTACCTTCCCACTTAGTAATGGCTCAGGATAAAGATGAACATAGATGCTTTATGATGTGCAAATAACTCTAGTAAGCACTTACACTTCCCACTCAACCCAAACATGTTTATTCTTGCAGGGATTTTTATAACTTTGAATGTCTGTTCTAACTCCATATAGATACTCCTATTGACTTCCTTTTTCCTTTGACATAAAGTCTTCAGCCAGCACATAAACTTTTTTTATTTCTAATCCTACTAAATATAAAAAATAGGGGGAGAAAACTGTCTATATATATATATATATATATCAAGGTAGGGACCATGAAGAACTGGTAAGTTCAAGCAAGAAGACTAGCAGTTGTGTTATCTAGAAATTCTCAGGAGACAAAATCCATAAAAGAAATAATAATAAAACTCACACTTGCAAATGAATAAGTATGTACAAATGCACAAAGTTTTAGCAACAAGCAAAAAAAAACTAGAGTATTCTATGCAAGGTGAATTTAACTGATGGAATGAGATCAAAAAGTAGAAAAGGGCTCTGCATGGGTCCAACTTATTTTTGGAAATCATGACCAGAAAAGGAGTGGAGGCAAGGGTGGTATCTTATTATAAATCAAGAATATACTCATGGGAAGAAATCTGGAAAGCAGAGTAGGGGAACATAGTGAAAGACAATTGGTAAAATCAATGGAGGGGAAAAAAAAGAAATTTTGTCATCAGATCATACTGTATATTGCCTTTGCAAAAAAGTAGGTATTGAATTCAGAGCAATAAAAGGATAGTCTGGCACAACAGCAAGATATGTTAGTGGGAGGCGGTGAGCCTTCAATTAGACAGAGATCAACTAGAGCTTTCTCTCCAAAAAATTAGAGATCAGCTAATAATTTCTTGGCTTGACCAAGTAGATAGATAGATAGATAGATAGATAGATAGATAGATAGATAGATAGATGGATGGATGGATGGATGGATGGATGGATGGATGGATGGATGGATGGATGGATGGATGGATAGATAGATAGATAGATAGATAGATAGATAGATAGATAGATAGATAGATAGATAGATAGATAGATAGATAGATAGATAGATAGGTAGGTAGGTAGGTAGGTAGGTAGGTAGGTAGGTAGGTAGGTAGATAGATAGATAGATAGATAGATAGATAGATAGATAGATAGATAGATAGATAGATAGATAGATAGACAGACAGATGGATGGATGGATAGATAGAGATATTAGTATTAATCTTTATCTCTATCTGTACCCCCACACACTCACACCCTATAGGGATATGTATACCTCTATGGTGTGCATACACATAGAGATATAAATAAAAAATTAGATATTTATATCACTACTAGTATCCAGCTTTCTATATCTAGATTTGATTCTCACTAACAAGAAGAAACTATTTGCTTGGGGAGAAATTATGAAGACTTTGAGGAAAAGTGACTATTCTCAATTACAGTTTTTAATGAATGGAAGAAATAGCTAAAATCTGACATGAAACTAAGATTTTCAGAGAACAGATTCACTGAAGGTCAGGGGTAGGCTAGATAGGATGTCATGGATGAAAATGTTACACGGGACATCAAGGTGAAAGAGATTGGAAACTGAGGGCCGAATATTTAAGAAAAGAAAAAGGGAACGAGTTTAAAAACATGAGAGCTGCCTAAAGATACAGATGGGAACGCATCGCATAATTAACAAACAAAGCTACACATACATATGCATGTATGATACATGCATGATTCATGCATACATGTAATCACACACAAAATGTGTGTAAATACACAGAAGTACCACATGCGTGCAAATACACACATAAAGGTATGAATATGCATTGCACAAAGGATATACATGTATATACAAATATACAGAAGTGTGCACGTAAACATGCATATGCCTATGTATCATCTATAAATACATGTTATCTATATAAACACAGAGAATGGAAGAAGTGAGGATAAGACTATTGATTTCCATAAGAACATGTCATGGAACTGTTAAAATAGTATTAAAAATGCCAGACTTCAAAATTAAGTGAGGCTGGTGACAGAGAAAGGATATTTTTTTTTTTGGAGTATTGGGAGAAAAGGGGGAAAACAAGAATTCAAAAAGGAACAGAGACCTTGACGAAAGTGGTCCAAATGAAGATGAATGACATCAGAGAGAGGGCAGGGTGTCTAGATTCTTATTTGATTTTTATTTTCTCATCCCTGAAAAATGACTTTTGTACTGATAACACAAGAAGAATGGATAAAAGGCTTTTGATAACCACGATGAGACAGCATTATTTTATCACAAATAGGTATATTAAACTACTTACTTTTTGGACAGGATTATTAAACTGGTAGGCTAGGGGAATGCTCCAGAAATAGTTTGCCTACATTTTAGCAAAACATTGGATAAAGTCTCATACCATTTTCATGGACAAAGATAAAAGATATGGGGTGAGTGGCAATATAATTAGTTGCATTTGTAATCCGTTGACTTTCAAGTTTAAAAAATAGTCACTAATAGTTCAATGGCAACTTGGAAGAAAGTATCCAGAGAAAGGACTCAGGGATGTATCCTTGGCCTGGTGCAAAGTAATATAACATTTTTATCAAGGACATGTATGAAAGAGCATAGATGGCATGCTAATTAAATCTATAGGTAACACAAAGCTAGGAAATAGAGCTAAGAGAATGCACAGAGCCAGGCATGTTTAGATAATAGTTTGCTCAAAAAGAATTCTGGCAGTTTCAAAGAACTTTAATATCAAAATAAATCAGCAAAGTGACATGGCATTCAGAAAAGCTCATGTGATCTTGGAATACATTGTGAGATATGGAGCTTCCAGAAATGAGATGGTGATCATCACATGGAACTGAAATTTTCCCTGGTCATGCCCAAACTGAAAAATAGTTATAAGTTCTAGGTTCTATACTTGAAAGACATCCATAGGTGGGAAATAACTAGATGAAGGTTACTAAGATAAAACCCTTGAAGCAATGTTATATGAGGATTGGGTGAAGGAACTGCACATATTTGGGCAAGAAAAGAGAAAACTTGCTGGGATGTGAAAACTGTGATTAAATAAGTAAAGGGTTGTCATATAAAAGAAGAATTTAGCTTTTCTGTTTAGCCTCAGTGAAAAAAGCCAAAGAAATACATTTGATATAAAAATATACTTCCAAATAACTAGACTAATTTTTTTAAATGAAATGGAATGTCTTTGGAAGTAGTTTTTTCTCTTATTAGGAGAAAACATTCATAAACGATTTTATAAGATCTTTCAGATTAATTCAACATATACATTATTTTTTAGTGATATTCACATGTATGAGAACAAAAGAAGCTATCAAAAATATCATGCCCAATTTATTTTTTGGTAAGAAGTGAAAAAGTCAAATTATTTTTATGCTTTTGAATACTCATGATTATGTATCATGAATTATTTTATATCAACAGGATAAGGATATAATGGACAAAGATAACGAAAAAAAAATTCCCTGAGAAAGAACTTTACTAGATCTTAGTAGACAGAGAATTACTAACCATGAATATGGCAGTTAATTTCTTAATCACTTGTCTGTATTTCCTTGGACTCAGTTAATTACTAGTAAACCAAAATGTCAATGCTAGACAGTTAAAAATGATTTCAGGAAAACATATTGATGTTCCATGTTATGTTTTCTTTTAATAGTTTAGCCAGTGTAAAGATTTCCTCAACAGGGAGGTAAAAAGAACCTAGAGAAATACTGATTTAGTTCAACAAATGCTTGATCACATAGACAAGCAGAGGTATGGAAGGCAAAGGAAAGACTAGATTTTACAAAGTTGATTTTAAAAATAGATATACAAAAATAATTGATTGATATTGAAGATATCCATGAGTTGCCTTAAGCATGATTAGAAAGAAGAGAGGGAACTGAATTGCATGTGAGACTTTGTGTAGCCTTTTCCATGATCCAAAGCTGTGCACATCCACATACACATCTGTGATTTCATAGACAAGAACATTCTTTACAACAGTGAAGATTGCAACCCTTCCTGTTCTGACTAGGTCTTGTCTATATCCTTTTGCAAGTTCATCATAATGGTCCACACAAAATTACAGGAGTCTTACCTTGTCTTTCCTAAATTTCCCAGATGCCAGTGGAGCCTATGTGTTGTTTACCAGCTTTCTCCCTCTCTCTGCATGACAATTCCTCTTTTTCAATTATACACATTTCTGATGATTTGTTTTTTGCTACATCTTTACCGGTTTCTTATTTTGTTATGTAAACACCACAATGGTGTTTTTACATTCCCTATTTTTATCTTTTCCTATCACATTTTGTCTGTATGCATCATCATTCTCATCCCTTCCAAGAGCCATCCTTTATTGCAGAAAATATTTCAAGGGGAAATAAAATAATTTTGGGGGGAAGGAAATAATTAATAACTCCCTCCAAAAGAAAATATAATATTTTATGCAATATAGGGACTTCCATTGCTGCAAAAGAATAGAAGGTAATTTCTCAGAACTCTTTTTGGGGCTAAGATATGTCTTTATAAATTCACAATATTTTTATCTTAATCAATTGGAAAATAATTTAATGATTATTATTCATTTTAAATTCATCAGAGACTTTTTTCCTTATCTTGTCATATTAAAAAGGATTTCTGAGAGAATTTCTATTAAAGGAACTTTCCAAAAAAAGTCTAACATTTTTCTTCTGTTTAATTCTAGGCCTAATTTATTCCCTGGTGTTCATTTGTAGACAGGCAGACAGACAGACAGATAGACAGATAGGTAGATCGATAGATCGATAGATAGATAGATAGATAGATAGATAGATAGATAGATAGATAGATAGATAGATAGATAGATAGATAGATAGATAGAGATGGACAAGCTCCAGAAAAGTTATTCACCTAATTTTATGTCATAATCTAATAGGATTTCTTCACTCATTTGTATTTTCCTATGATCCATGTACTAAAAAATAAAGATCAATAGGTGAATCATTTGTCATCCCAGGAAAGACTGCCTCACATCAGATGATTGTCACAGACCTTACTGTTGGCTGAACCTGGCCAACGGTACTATATATAATACCTTCTCTGCCAGGTAGTATATGCAACAAATATTTAGCATAGCAGTTACTAATGCCAGAAAATTGTCTGGCCTGCACAATTCTGTTATTTCTAACAACTATGTACATGACCTGGAAAACTCTTTAGGGTGTTTTCTTAAGTGTAGTCAAAAGTAAAAGGGATTTCTGCAGCTGATTTGGTGAAGCCTCCAATCAGATAAAACCAGTGATACTAGAGATTTTCTGTTCAAATGGTCACTTCACAGTGAATTTTTCAGGGCTTCACCTTACTTCTAGAAAAGTGCGCTTCCTTATTTAATATTTATTAACTTTAATAGGAGTCATTTTTGCCACCATATTTTTATTTTCATATCTTAGTGTGCCATGACCCAGGACCTGGTCCTCCATAGATAACTGTTATTGAA
This sequence comes from Notamacropus eugenii, assembly GCF_028372415.1. Classification (NCBI taxonomy): domain Eukaryota; kingdom Metazoa; phylum Chordata; class Mammalia; order Diprotodontia; family Macropodidae; genus Notamacropus; species Notamacropus eugenii. Next base: position 552,685,555 of record NC_092872.1, read on the forward strand.
CAAGGTTATCTTTATATTTCAATAAAACTTTCAGCAAAGGCTAAAATTAACTCAAAGGTATAGACAAAAATGAAAAAAACATACACTATACAATGAAAAATTGACCTATTCAAGCAAATCTTTAATGATGAAGACTGAAGCATGGATTAAACAAAAGAAATAATCACACTACAACACTATAAAATAAAAGCTTAGTCACTGCAGATCTATTACAGTAAGTGCAGACCAAAGGAGACTACAAAGTGCTTTTGCCTTTGCTAAAAGTTGGTGGTTTAATTGTGTAAACAGTTAACTAAGGGGAAAAAACTATTAAATCATTAATGATTACTTCCTGTTTTTAAATGTATATGTGTATATACACACACACACATACACTCATACATACACATATATATGTATATGTATGCACATATGTTTAAAATCAATTTTAATTTCTGATATATTATGTTGTTCAGGCCCTAATGATTATATTTTTTTAAATGCTAAAGCTGGTTTTCTTTCATTTCGATTGCCTTTTTTGAATTTCGAAAAATTTTTCTATCCTTTGCATCCTCTGAAATAAGTAATGGTTTATGAGTTATGATAACTTTCATACTCCTTTTTGCAAGTGTTTATCATGACCCCTGAAAGACGATAAAGTGAATTACTAGGTGGCTTTTCTCCACTCGCTTTATTTTCTGGCATGACAAAATAGTTTTATTAATTCTCCTAATTTCTTTTCCTAAAGAGCATCTATGAGTCATGCTCCTATTTGACTTTGTGTTTCTCCTTTTTTATGTTTATATTTCTATCAAGAATTTCAAGATGGATACTAATTTTTGTAGTAGTGTTTATACTTGTTAGTAATTGGACAAATATCTTTTATTTGGATTTCTAACTAAGTTAAAGTGTATCAGGGTTCTAAAACCTTACTAATTCTAAACCCATTGACCTTCTCCCTTTTCTGCCAGTCTGTTACCATCACTACTAATGTGAAAAAGGACCATATAGGGTTAAGGGCTATTCGGAATTCATCTCAGTTCAATAAGTTGCCATGGACCAATTATTCATCACCAAGTAGCTAGCTGGTGATTACTATTAGTGATTAGCCTTCTGGCAGTTAGCTAGTATGTTCTTTGGATTTCAAATACAGTTATTTTCTGGGTCTGCACTTCAAACCTTTCCAGGATAATAGCATTTCCAGAACTTACTTTTTTTTGCAATAAACTTCAGTGCAAGCCATTGTGGAGAACCACAGTAATCAAAGAATTTTGAGAAAATCTAAATGAATCAAAATTGTGAATAACGTAATAGAAACATGATGGGGATGATAAGCAGGCTACATCGTGATACACAGGATAATTTGTGGCTGAAAAAAATGTCCTATCCATGAAATGTATGATCAGAAAATAAGGTGGTCCAGTCATTGCAAAGTGATGTATTATAAATAGATATGCTTAGTGATTCACTGAGATCTGTGGACTTGTAATGACCTGTAGGAAAATCCCAGTCTCAATATATAAATATTATATGCATGATTTATACGATAACATTCACAAGAGTCACACAAGTTAAAAACAAAAGGGTATGTTATGTTCTGTACCGTTTGTGAGATTATGCACAACTTTGAAGTCATGGATTGATGGGAAAGAACTAGCTAAAATCCATGCTTAAAATCCTTTTTTTTAATAAATTTATTTATTTTTTGTTTTCAACATTCATTTCCACAAGATTTTGAGCTCCAAATTTTCTCCCCAGCTCTCCCCTCCCCCATCCCATCATGCATTCTGATTATCCCTTCCCCCTATATGCACTCCCTTCTATCACCCCCCTCCCTTCCCTTATCCCCTTCTTCTCTCTTTTCTTGTAGGGCAAGATAGATTTCCATATCCCATTATCCATCTTTCTTATATCCCAGCTGCATGCAAAAAATTCTCAGCATTCCTTCCTAAAACTTTGAGTTTCAATTTCTCTCCCTTCCTCTCTGCCCACCCATCCCCATTGAGAAGGCAAGCAATTCAATATAAGCTATACATGTGTAGTTATGCAAAAGACTTCCATAATAGTCGTGTTGTTTCCCTCCATCCTATCCTGCCCCCCTATATATTCTGTTCTCTCTTTTGACCTTGTCCCTCCCCAAAAGCATTTACTTTTAATTACTCCCTCTTCCTATTTGCAATCCATTCCATCATCCTCCACCCCACTTATCCCCTTCTCCCCTACTTTCTTGTAGTGTAAGATAGATTTTCATACCAAATTGAGTGTGCATGCTATTCCCCCTTTAAGCAAAATGTGATGAGAGTAAGCTTCACTTTTTTCCCTCTTACCTACCCCCTTTCCCTTCCATTGAAAAATCTTTTTCTTATTCTTATCTCTTTTATGACAGATAATTTGCCTAATTCCATTTCTCCCTTTCTCCTACCAATATACTTCTCTTACTTCTCTCTCACCCATTAATTTTATTTTTTAGATATCATCCCTTCCTATTCAAGTCACCCTGTGCCCTCTGTCTATATATATATATATATATATATATATGTGTGTGTGTGTGTGTGTGTGTGTGTGTGTGTGTGTGTGTACACACATATATACATATATATGTATGTATGTATGTATACACATATATACATATATATGTATGTATGTATGTATGTATAAAATCCCTCCAACTACCCAAATACTGAGAAAATTTCAAGAGTTACAAATATTATCTTTTCATGTAGGAACGTAAACAGTTCAACTTTAGTAAGTCTCTTATAATTTCTCTTCCCTGTTTACCTTTTCATTCTTCTCTTGATTCTTTTGTTTGAAAGTCAAATTTTCTATTCAGCTCTGGTATTTTCATTAAAAATGCTTGGAAGTCCTCTGTTTCATTGAATGACCATTTTTTTCCCCCTGAAGTATTATACTCAGTTTTGCTGGGTAGATGATTCTTGGTTTTAATCTTAGTTCCTTTGACTTCTAGAATATCATATTCCAAGCCCTTTGCTCCCTTAATGTAGAAACTGCCAAATCTTATGTTGCCCTGATTGTATTTCCACAATACTTGAATTGTTTTTTTCTGGCTACTTGCAATATTTTCTCCTTGCTCTGAAATTTAGCTACACTATTCCTAGGAGTTTTTCTTTTTGGATCTCCTTCAGGAGTTGATGGGTGAATTCTTTCAATATTTGTTTTACCCTCTGGTTCTAGATTATCAGGGCAGTTTTCCTTGATAATTTCACGAAAGATAATGTCTAGGGTCTTTGTTTTGATCACGGCTTTCAGGTAGTCCCATAATTTTTAAATTGTCTCTCCTGGATCTATTTTCCAGGTCAGTTGTTTTTGCAGTGAGATAGTTAACATTGTCTTCTATATTTTCATTCTTTTGTTTTTGTTTTGTAATTTCTTGGTTTCTCATAAAATCATTAGCTTCCTTCTGTTCCATTCTAATTTTTAAAGAACTATTTTCTTCAGTGAGATTTTGAACCTCCTTTTCAATTTGGCTAATTCTGCTTTCTAAAACATTCTTCTCCTCATTGGCTTTTTGGACCTCTTTTGACATTTAGGTTAGTCTATTTTTAAAGGTATTATTTTCTTCACCATTTTTGGGGTCTCCTTTAGCAAGCTGTTGACTCATTTTTAATGAGTTTCTTGCATCACTCTCATTTCTCTTCCAAAATTTTTCTCCACCTCTCTTATTTGATTTTCAAAATTCTTTTTGAGCTCTTCTATGGCCTGAGACCATTGCATATTGTTTTGAAGGTTTTGGATGCAGAAGCTTTGACCTTTATGTCTTCCTCTGATGACATGCTTTGTTCTTCCTCATCTAAAAGGGAGGAACAAAATACCTGTTCACCAAGAAAGTAACCTTCTGTAGTCTTATTTTTTCCCCCTTTGTTGGGCATTTTCCCAGCCAGTTACTTGATTTTTGAGTCCTTTGTCAAGTGGAGGGTATACACTAGGGACCTGTAAGTTCTCAGTTCCTCCAAGGTGGCACAATCTTCGCTCTGGTCTGGGAGCAACCACAAAGTTTTCTGCCCAGGATCTGGGAGTAGAATTCCCTCTCTAAAGCCTCCACCAGCTCCACCAGGCCAGTGCTCCTCTTCACCCCAAGATGGCCACTCAGGGCTGAGACTCAGACCAGCTGATCAATTCCCCCAGGGTCTTTAGGTGGAGGACTACAAAAGGGAAGGCTGCTACAGTGGCTATAGCCACCCTGGGGCCAGGGCCAGACCTAGTTCCGTTCTCACCCAGGTGAAAGTGTTTTCTCACTGACCCTTGAAGCTCTCTTTGGCATTTGAGAACCACAGTTGCTGCCCATGATTCTGTTCCCTGAAGCCTGCTGCACTCCTTTCCATGGGGCACTGTATGGCCAACACTGGGTTGTACTCCTCTCCAAGACTGATGCTATAGGCCTTTCCTGTCAGCCTTTCAGACTGTCTTGGGCCAGAAATCTCTTTCACTCTGTTGTTTTGTGACTTCTGCTGCTCTAGAATTTGGCTAGTCATTTTTACATGTATTTTATGGGCTATGCAGGGGACAACTAAAGCTGGTCCATTCTTCCATTGCACCATCTTGCCATGCTTAAAATCTTATGGATGAGTCAAAGTGTATATGTAGGAAATATTTAGATAACAACATATACCAGTAAGATCCACAAAGTTCTTTTAGTTCAAGAATCCTATGTGCCAAAATATATAGTAAAATCTAGCACCTTTAGGGTTTCAAAAGACTGAGCTTAATGTGGGATGAGGAGATTATAGAATGTTTCCTGGAGGAGATAGAACTTGGCATAGTGTCTGAAGCCTAACTACATTTTGAAGAGGTAGAAAGGCAAGAAAAGGGAATTATAAGTTTCAATAGCAAGGATCTTGTCTTAATTGCATGTTGATAAAAGAAGGAATTGTAATAAAGGGGCAAAAGACTAGAAGACCTGGTTAAAAGTCTGCCTCTTCCATTTAATCACTTTGACCTTGGGCAATCAATCAGGAAATATTTACTTATAGTTCTCACTATATGTCAATTACTACAGGAGATTCTTGAGATACAAATGCAAAGAATGTGACAACATCTATTTGTAAAGAGCTCCCAATCTAATGAGAGAGACAATTGTATGCAAAATACTTCCAGAATAAATATAAACTGAATACATGCATATGCATGTGTATGTCTGTGTATGTATGTAGAGAGACATGTACCTGTCTTTATTCACACATACATACACATACACACGCACACACACACAGTGACCAAGTTTATAGTAGTTTGGGAGGTATAATACTGGAAACTGGAGAATCAGGAAACTCATAGTCAGAAGATGGATCAGAAAATACATCTTAATGTGACATAAAATTTAAATTATAACTTTTGTTTTTACATCATGCAAATTCCCTCAATATCACTTCAAGAGAGCCATCCTGTATAACAAAAAAAAATGTCTTTAGAGAAAAAAAATGAGAATAAAAAGCAACTTAGTAAAATCAATCATTTATTTAAACATATGGAAATATTTAACTCCTGTGGACTTCCTATCTTGGCAAAAGAATGGGGTGAAGTGTCTTCCTATGTTCTGTTATAGAGATATACTTGTTTTCTGCAATTTCACAATGTTCACTTTCAATTTTTTTTCAAAATTGTTCTTTCCACTTATGTCATTGTTGTCCTTGTGTATTTTGTTTTCTTGACTATTCCATTCTATACCACTTCATATATCTTTCCATGCTCACCTGTATTCATTATATTCATAATTTTTTATGGAAAAGTAATATTCCATTACATCAATGGACCCAAAATTTTTTAGCCATTCTCTAACTGATGGATGTGTATTTTTTTTTTCAGTTCGTGGTTACCATAAAAGGTGCTACTGAATACATACTTGGACTAACTTTTCATCAATGAGCTTTTTGGGATATATGCTGAGTAGCAGACTCTTTGGGTCAAAAAGAATAGACAATTTAGTCATTATTTGACAGTTCCAAGTTGCATTTCAAGATGACTATTTACTAAACCACAGCTTCACTAAAAATGATCTAGCATATCTTCCCACAACCTTTCTAATGTTGACTATTTGCTATTTTGGAATTTTTTTTTTTTTTTTGTAAAAAATGCTGTGTGAGAAATGAAACCTCACACTTGTTTTGATTTGCAATTTTATTATTAATAATATAGGGATTGATATGTTTACTAGCTTTAATTTTTCTTTTGAGAACTTCACTTTATTAATGATTTTGATGACTGTTGCTTTATAATGTAGTTGAAGGACTGAAAGTGCTATTTCCTCTTCAAACCTACCTTTCTGATTATTGATCTTGCCATTTTAAATCTCTTGTTTTACCAGATGAATTTTAAAAGTTGTTTTATAATTTTATATAGTATCCTTTAGATAGTTTCACTGGTGTAGCATGAACACATATTTTATGTATTTTGTAGTTATTTTAATGGGATTTCTATTTTTATTATTGCTTCATGGATTTTGTTTTTATAATATAGAATATACTATTTTATAATGTATAAATACTATCGAATTTATAATATAGAAATACTATTTTTGTGGCATTTTTATATCTAGCAACATGGTTGAATCTATTAATTGTGTCAATTATCTTTGCTGATTCTCTAGGATTTTCTAAGAAACCCATCAGATCATTAGCAAATATAGTTTCATCTCCTCTTTGTTTGTGTTTACAACTTTATTTCTTTCTTTTTATGCTACCTATTGGTAGCAATTCTGGAAATATATCAAATGACAGGAGCTAGGTGCCAATGTGGATTGAATAATGGAATATATAATCAGGAAGACAGTTCAAATTCAGCATCAGACACTTATTCTGTGTATGACTAGGCAAATCACTTGACCTCTGTCTGCCTTAATCCCCTCATCTAAAAATGGGATAAGAGAGTCACTTAATTCCAAGGGTTGTTGGGAAGATAAAATGAGATATTTGTAAAACAGTTTAAGATGTTAAAAAAACACTATTATTCTATCATTACTGTTAGTAGTAGCAGTGGTTATAATACTACTAGTAGTGGTACAAGCAGTAGGAGCAGTAATAGTAGGCAAATGAACATCTTTGTTTTATTCTTATATGCATTGGTAAAATTTATACTGTGTAAGAATTACATGTGATTCTTGCTTATTTTGTGTTTTAGATATGTACTTATGATCTCAAAATGCCATCCCTATATGCCTATATTTTTAGAAATTTTAGAATGAAGAAGTGTACTTTGACAAATTATTTTTTGATAGATAACTATATTGTTTTGATGGTTTTGTTTTAATATGATTAATTCTGTTCATTTTTCCTCCCAATGTTGAATCATTTTTGCATTCTTGATATAAATCCAAATAAAGTATAATGAATAATTTCTTGGATAAATTGTTATAATTTGTTTGAAAGAATTTTACAGCAAATTTATTTTTTAATAATTATTCATTAATGATATTAATTTACAATACTTTTCTTTATCCTTTAGAAATATTTGTTGCATAATCAGTCTGACAGAATATTTTCTTTTCTATCATTTAGAATAATTTTTGCAGTATTGCTATTAATTTCTCTTTGAAAGTTAATAGAATTCTTCTGTGTATTCATCAGTATCATATCCCTTTGTCCCTTTGGTAGTTCCTTATAGGTAACTCTAGTTCTTTTTTTGTGAGACCACATTATTCAAGATCTCCATTTGCTCTTCTGTTAGCTTGGCATTTTATCTTTTTTGTTAAGGGATTTTGTATTTCTTTAGTATTCTCAATTTCACTATCTTATAGCTATGCATAGTACAATCTGACAATTCTTTTTATTTCTTCTAGTTTTGTTGATTTTGCCAGGTTATTTACTATTTTAGTCCTTTGATTTTCTTTCCTTTCTTTTTAAAAATCATTAGGTGTATCAATTTTGTTATTCTTGTCAAAGAATTAGCTTTTAATTTAGTTTTTTTACATTCTTTTTGCTTCCCTCTTTTTCTCCTATAATTTTCAATTTCTTCTTCTTTTCTTCTTCTTCTTCTCCTTCTTCTTCTTTCTTCTCCTTCTTCTCCTTCTCCTTCTCCTTCTCCTTCTTTCTCCTCCTCCTCCTCCTCCTCCTCCTCCTCCTCCTCCTCTTCCTCCTCCTCCTCCTCCTCCTCCTCCTCCTCCTCCTCCTCCTCCTCCTCCTCCTCCTCCTCCTCCTCCTCCTCCTCCTTCTTCTTCTTCTTCTTCTTCTTCTTCTTCTTCTTCTTCTTCTTCTTCTTCTTCTTCTTCTTCTTCTTCTTCTTCTTCTTCCTCCTCCTCTCTCTCCTCCTCCCCTCCTCTCTTCCTCCCTCCCTCCCTTGTTTATCTTGATTTTTGTTATTTGGGTTTCTAATCTTTTAAACAGTATATTCACTTCATTAATTATCTTTTTCCTATTTTGCTTATGTATGTTTATAGGAAAATAATTATTTCCCTGGAGGCTTTCTTTAGCCATATTCCAATACTTTTGGCAGTTTGTATCATCATTATCTTTCACTTAATAATGGTTTAAATGATTAGTTGTTTTCTTTTAAACACTTTTTCTTTTTTAGTATTTCATTGTCAAATTTCCATTTGGGTCTCTGTATTGTGTTTAGATTACTTGAAGTGATTGTTAATTTTTTTGTTATATCTTGTAAGTGACATACTATTTCTGATTCTTTACATTTATTTGCAATGTCTATGAACCCTGATATATATATATATATATATATATATATATATATATATATATATATATATATATATATATATATATATATACACGTACATACATATATATATATATATATATGTATGTTCAGTTTTTGTGAAACTCTAAAAGGGTGCTGGGAAATATGTATGTATGTGTATACATATATATGTGTGTGCATATGTATGTGTATATACATATATGTGTTCATTCTTGGTCCCATTTAGAAGATGTAATAAATCTTTTAACTCAAGTTTTTCAAGCAATTCGCCAAATTTTATTTTTCATTTTTATTTCTTTCTATTAGATATGAGATTTTATAGACAGACATGATAGATTTGAGAAGACATTAAAGTCTTTTATTATTGTATCACTGTCTATGTCTGCAGTTCTATTTGATTTTGTGTTGTTTATAAGTGTGCTTGCATTGCAAGAACCAATGTTAAGTGGAATCATCTTTGTAGAGGATTTTGTAAATTTTTTTTTTTTTTTTTTTTTTTTTTTTTACCACAGAATGGGATTCCTCACCAGTTGAGGTAAATGGGCCAGGGTTGGGTAAGCAGACAATTTTTAGGGCACCTTTTCTATCCCCTTCCTCCTACCAAGAGGTGAGCAGCGTGATCCTTAAAAGGCTGCTCAGACACCCAGTCAGCTGCTGAATTCCACTGCTATTCTCTTCATTCACACATCTGATCTCTCAGTTGAGGTCTTGATCATCCTTCTCTTATATTACTGTTCTTATTCACTCATTTTTTCAGTCATTTCCAACTGTTTCTGACCCATTTCAAGTTTTCTTGGAAAAGATACTGGAGTGGTTTGTCATTTTCTTTGCAGCTTATTTTGAAGATGAGGAAAGTGAGACAAACTGGGTTAAGTGACTTGTCCAAGGTCCCATAGTTATTCAGTTTCTAAGTCCACATTATTTATATTATTAGAGCTTCCTCTTGGGTCTTTTTACTTCCAGACTTACCCTACTTCATTCCATCCTCAGACTGTTGACAAAAGAAATTCCTTTAGCAAAGATCTGCCTATGTGAATACCCCACTCAACTAATTCTAGTGACTTACTTTTGACTCCAGGATAAAATTAAATCTCCGCTGCTTAGTTTTTAGTCCCTAACTACCTTTCTAGCCTTATTAGACACTTTCCTCTTTTCTGCACATTGAAACTCAGGCAAACTCACTTTCCCTCTGTTCCTCACACTGGATATTATGCCTCTAGCCTTGATTCCTGGCATGTACTTTTTTGCTACCTCCATCTCATAAGAGTCTTTTTCTTCTTTAAGATACAACTTTGGAAAAAATATGGAGGATTAGGCAGTCTTATTCCTTTAGTCCTCTCTAACTCTCAAAAGCTCTCCAAAATGAGAATTTCATATTGAGGGGAAAGATTTGTAGCTGCTTCTGTAAGGTGAGATACCAAGAAACCTCACAATAGCTTTACGAAATTAATAGAAGAGAAACATAATCCCTAAAGTGCTCCTTCAGTACTCCCTACCCAACTGAGCTGTAGGACATGTTTAGGGAAGACTAGTACCTCTGGTGTGATGGCTACCAAGACCTTTTCAGGGCTGCTTTCCACCTTTTGTGTCCACCTGTTCCACCCAACTCTCATATGTGGCTCCAAGAAACTGTAGCTTGCCCAGCAGCTACATCCCTGTAGACTGTTTCAGCAGACAGGCTAAACCAAGTTGAGGGTAACCAAGGGGTCTCAGAGCTGTTGGTGAGTTAAGGGGATATTTACCTCAAGCATGTGAAGACTTTACCTGATGGAATAGGAGGAGGAGAATAATTTGTTCCAATGGCCATGAGGGCAGTTGAAGCAGGGTCTGTGGAGTGTTCAGAGCTTGGTTAGATACCAAAGACACCAAGGTCAACCACTGCACCCTGAGCCATTGCCAACCATCTTGACTCTACCCTGCAACTGGAGGTGCAAGAGATGAAATGAAGGTAAAAAAATAAAGAGAAATAAGATTTGGCAATTCCTTGGATACATGAGGTGAAGGAGAGTAAGGAATTACAGATAAAATAAGAGTTATAATCATGATACTCTCAATGTATTGCCTTCAACAGAAATTGGAAAATTTATAAGAGCGGAAGGCTTGGAGTGGGGCAGGTAAAGCCTATCAGATAAGTCACTCCATCTTTCTGGACCTTCATTTGCTGGTCTGGAGAATGTTGCTATTGGAACAGATGACCTCTGTGATCTCTTCCAGTTTTAGAGCTATAATCCTGGTAGCCTCCCAGATATACAGCATTTTTGGTAGACAGTGAGGAGACCTGATGAGCTCAAAAAATAAATGGTTCACAGTGAGGTGTGAAGGGATTTTAAGTCAAAGGATATAGTAAAATATTGCAGGAAGCAGGCTGCTTGTACAACACCAACCTAGAAATTACTATGCACCCTCTATAGGCGTGTCTCTGGTTATAAAAATGCTCAGAAAACTCAGTTTTTTTTGTACAATCTCTCACTGTTTAGAAATATAGGTTCTACTGAGGAAATATTCAGTAAGCAATGTAGTTGAATGATGATATTTTTACACCCCAGTACCCCATGCCTTTCCATCCAGAGCACACTGCCACACCAGGATGCCTGGTCTCAGGGATTTATGAGTGGGGCAGCTGTGAACAGCTTTGTGTCACCTGCATAGAGATATTTTTCTCCCTGAGGGAAGACATTGACAAACATGTCCCATGATTTTCTGACAGTCTGTTCTCTCCTCTGTCACAGCAAGGGAGAGAGCTAGGCTCACTACATGACTTCTGCATGACATATTTTTTTTCTTGGAGAAACAAACAAAAACTTTCCCAAATTAATGTTAATGTACTCTAAATATAAAGAAAATGTGATGCCATGAAGTTCTCTAGTAACCACAAGTTCACAGAATTATAGACTCTGAGATCTATTACTGTTAAAGAAGTCTTCTAATAAAATGTAAGCTCTTTGAGGATAATCTCTCTCTCTCTCTCTCTCTCTCTCTCTCTCTGTCTCTCTCTCTGTCTCTCTCTCTCTCTGTCTCTCTCTCTGTCTCTCTCTCTGTCTCTCTCTCTCTCTCTCCCCCTCTCTGTCTCCTCGGTCTCTGTATCTCTCTCTGTCTCTCTCTCTCTCTGTCTCTGTCTCTGTCTCTCTCTCTCTGTCCATCTCTCTGTCAGTCTGTCTGTCTTATTTCTTATTTCTCTCTCTTATTTTATTTACTTGCATTAATTAGCACTATGTCTGGAAGAGTAGCCACTTAATAATATTGTGTTGATGGATTCAACGCAATGAGAAATGAGAGGTAATCTATTATAGCCTCTTATTTAAAAGAGGAGATAGCAGAGATGAAGATAGAATATGATTAATTCAAGATTTTATAGATAGTTCAGGGCAATAGGGTCCTGAATTGGAAAGAACTCAGAGATTGCGTAGTGCAAGACCCTCCTTTGAGAAAGATATTAATGGTGATGAAACGACTCATCAAGAGTTCGGAAGGAAGAAGGAAGGAAGGAAGGAAGGAAGGAAGGAAGGAAGGAAGGAAGGAAGGAAGGAAGGAAGGAAGGAAGGAAGAAAAGAAGGAAAGAAAGAAGGAAGGAAGGAACTTTTATTAAGTACCTGCTTAAGTGTTCCCGGCATTGCCCTAAATACTTTACAAATGTCATATTTGATCCTACTAATAACCCTGAGTTATTATTATAACCATGATTCCTACTTTATGGTCAAGAACACTGATACAAATAGGTTAAGTGACATTGTCCAAGGCCATACATCTAGTCTTTGAGGTTACATTTCACTTCAGTGCTTCCTGACTTGAGGCCCAGTATTCTTGACACTTAGCAAAACTAGAAGAAGTAGAATGTGAACCCAGGCTCTCTGATTTTAATTAAATGCATATTTGTTTGTTTGTTCTCACTATAACTGGTGGCTTGTTATTGTTTTCAGTATGACTTGTACCTTTTCTTCACTTATGAGGTTACTCTTTAGCCTCCACAAGAAAAATCAGAATCTTCAGTGATGTGGAAATAGTATATTAGACTTGAGAGTTAAATTTCAGATTAGAAATATTTCCATATGTGTCACTTTTCCATACTGCATCATTGTGGGGGCTGAACAAAAGAATAGAAATATTTCAGATGAAAATTATCTCTACTATAGGAAAAAGGATCTCAAAGTTCTCCTAAAGGTGGATAGTGCAAGGTGGTCATCTTCACATTACAGTTGTCACACCTCAATATCTGAGAACCACAATTGATGAAATTGCCTCACTCAAAGCCTCTTCCCCCAATGAAACCAGGCTCAGTTGAAACACCCCTGCTTAAGGAAATTCTTCTGCTCCAACTTTTCAAGAATGATCTTCTAAACTGAAAGCCACTGGTTGAAATAATTCTGACTTAAAGTACATTTTGTTCTTTCTGTTATCTGTTAATCTCTCTCATTTTTATGAGACTATGAGTTAGATTTAAGCATTGTCTTGACACTTATTCATTATTTATTACTTTTAGGTGGTTCTATGTGCTAAGGGAATTTTTAAAAGTAAAATAAAATTGGGGGGCAGAGCCAAGATGGAGGAATGAAAGCAGGGACTCACCTGAGCTCTTCCACAAATTCCTTCAGAATCCTTTACTCTAAAAAATGAATCTGACAAATTTTAGAGTGGAAGAATCCACTAGGAGACAGAGTGTGGCAGATTTCCAGCATAGGACAGCCCAGCAGGTCAACAGGAAAAATCTATTACCCTGGGCTGGAGGAGCACAGAGCAGCCAGGCTGCACTAGCACAGACTCAGCCATAGTGGAGCAGGAGACACCCAGGCTGACTGAATCACCAGCAGCAGGACTGATTTCCACACCTCTCAGCACAGGATGGGAGTTTGACACACCTGAGTGGGAGAGAAGTGCAGAACCCACAGCAGTGGCAGCAGCTACTTCTGCAGTTATCAGCCCACAGATGAAATTTTTGAAAGTCACCTACTTGATCTTATGGGAAACAAGATGGTGGAGTAAACTGTAAATGCTCTTACCTACTGTTTATTAACCTTGAAAAACCCAGAGAATATTGCCCCAAGAAAAATTCTGGAATAATGGGGCCAGCAGAAGGGGTACAGAAGTCTTGGTTTGGAAAGCTAGGGAAATAGACAAGAAGAGTTCCTCTTGCTATGACTGAAGAGGACGAGTGCAGGACTAGAGGTTTCTCAGCAAGACCCACCTCAGCAGACCAACACAAGACCCTGATTCCCAGGGAGGTGGAGCAGGGAAGCACCAACACCAGGACCCCAGGCCTGCTTTAACACAACCAGGGGAATTGGGGAGACACAAGTACAAGTGGGGCTCCTCCAACTACTGAGCCTGACCATGGTCTAGCATAGCTCTAGGGGAGGAGGAGACCCCCACTGGCCAGACCACCCTCCCCCACACCTTGTGTTGTGACCTTCAGTGTAACCCCAGGAAAACTCAGAAAGATTTCACCTGGCCTTGGCCTTGGCATATACTAGCCAGTTCGGCACCAGGTAAGCTGCAGCATTATATAGTTTCTAGCTGACAGAACCAGAGACCACAGCACACAAAGCCAGTAACTAAGCCCCTAGATACTACTACAAGAAACATGGGACAGATCCCCTTATGCCCTAGAAACAGAGATCCATTTTAAAAGCCAGTAAAAAGGCAATCACCATGAGCAAGAAGCAAATTAGTAAAGCAAAGATGATAGAATCTTATTATGAGGACAACGAAGATCAAAATACAAATTCAGAAGAGGACATCATTGACATTATACCCACATCCAAAATATCAAAAGGGAATATGAAGTGGTCTCAAGAGCAAAAAGCAATCTTGGAAGAGCTCAAGAAGGATTTTAAAAGCCAAATTAGAGAAGTAGAAGAAAAACTGACCTATGATTTTAAAAATACAATTGACAAAATGAAAAAAAAAAAAAGAATTCAGTGAAGGAAACAGCTCCTTAAAATGTAAAATTGGCCAAATTAATAAGGAAGTGCAAAACCTAACAGGAAAAAATAACTCCTTAAAAAGAAAAAAGATGGACAAATGGAAAAGGTACAAAAATGAAGTGAAAAAAACAATTCATTAAAAATTAGAACTGGGCAAGTACAAGCTAATGACAATATGAGGCATCAATAATTGGTTAAAATCTAAAGAATGAAAAGAAAAATAAAGGAAAATGTCAAATTCTCATTAGAAAACAACTGACCTGGAAATAGATCATGAGAGAAAATCTAATAATTATTAGTCTACTAGAAATCCATGATGAAAAGAAGAACCTGGACTGTATCTTCCAAGAAATCATCAAGGAAAACTGCCCTCTGGTTCTAGAATCACAGGGTAAAATAGTTATTGAAAAAATTGACCAATCACTTCCTGAATGAAATACCAAATTGAAAATGCCAAGGAATACTATAGCCAAATTTCAGAATTATCAGTTCAAGGAGAAAATACTGCAAGCAGCCACAAAGAAACAATTCAAATACTGAGGAACTAGTCAGGATCACACAGGACCTTGCAGCTTCTACATTAAAAGACTGAAGGAATTGGAATGTGATATTCTATAAGGTAAAGGAGCTTGGACTACAACCAAGAATCAACTATTCAGCAAAACTGAGCCTAATCTTTCAGGCAAGGAGATGGACATTAAGTGAAATAAGGGATTTCCATACCTTCTTGAGGAAAAGGTCAGAGCTCAATGGAAAATTTTATCCTCAAGTACAAGATTCAAAAGAGGCATAGGAAAGTAAACAGGAAAATAAAAAATAACTTGTTATTCAATAAGGGCAAACTGCTCCCATTCCTATATGGGAGGATGATATTTGTTAATCTTGAAAATCATATATTTATTACAACATTTAAAATGGATACATGTAGATAAATGGTGTGGGTAGAAATTAACTGGTGTGATGGCTAAAAAAACAATTAAAGGTGTGAAGGGATTGTAATGGGAAAAGAGGAAAGGAGGAGGCACAAAAGGGTAAATTGCATCACATGAAGAGGCAGAAAAACTTAGTAGAGAGAAAGCAGGGAGGGAGATGAGCATTATTTGAGTTTTACTCTCATCAGATTTGGTTTAAGGAGGGAATAACATAGGTAGGTATAAAAATCTAACTTTTCCTACAGGCAGAAAGAGAGGGAAGGGGAAAGAAAAGAGGGGTTGTTAGAAGGGAGGGAAAAAGTAGTAAAGGAAAAGTGAAAGAAAAGGGAGGGGGACTGACAAAAGCGAGGGAAGACTGAGGGAGGCATGGTCAGAAGTAAAACTCTTGAGGAGGGGCAGGGAGAAGGGAGAAATGAAAGCATAAATGGGACAGGTGGGGGGAGGTGGATAGGATGGAAAGAAAGACACAGTAATCATAAATGTTGATGTGAAAGGGGTGAATTCTCCTGTAAAACAGAGATGGATGGTAGAATGGATAAAAAACCATAATACTACAATATGTTTGCTTTTTTTTTTTTTTGTAGAAGAAACATGTTTGAAACGGGGAGATACACACAGGGTAAAGGTAAAAGGCTGTAGTAGAATATATTATCCTTCAGCTAAAGTAAAAGAAAATAAAAGCAGGGGTAACAATCCTAATCTCAGTCAAAGCAAAAGCAAAAATAAATCTAATCAAAAGAGATAGGGAAGGAAACAACATCTTACTAAAAAGCACCATTACTAAACATATATCCACAAAGTGGTATAGCATCCAGATTCTTAAAGGAGAAATTAAGGGAGTTACAGGAAGAAACAAACAAAGCTGTATTAGTGGGGGACCTCAACCTCCCCCTTTCTGAACTTGATAAATTTAACTTCAAAATAAACAACAAAGAAGTTAAGGAGGTAAATAGAATTCTGGACAAGATGGAAATGATAGATGTCTGGAGAACACTGAATGGGGAAAGAAAGGAATATACCTTTTTTTCAGTGGTACATGGCACACACACAAAAATTGACCATGTACTAGGCCAAAAAAACCTCTCATAATCCAGTGCAGAAAGGCAGAAATAGTCTATGTATCCTTTTCAGATCATAATGCAATAAAAATTATATGTAAGAAAAGATCATGGATAGATAGACCAAAAATTAATTGGAAAAAAAAAATCTAATCCTAAAAAATGAATGGGTCAAACAACAAATCATACAAACAATCAATAACTTCATTCAAGAGAATGAAAATAATGAGACAAACTGCCAAAACATATGGGATGCAGCAAAAACAATTCTTAGGGGAAGTTTTATATGTCTGAGTTCTTAAATGGATAAAATAGAGAAAGAGGAGATCAGTGAATTAGACATGCAACTGAAAAAGCTAGAAAAAGAACAAATTGAAATCCCGATTAAATACCAAATTAGAAATACTGAAAAATAAAGGAGAGATTAATAACATTGAAATTAAGAAAGCTATTGAACTAATAAATAAAATTAAGAGCTGATTTCATAAAAAACCCAAAAAATTGATAAACCTCTGGTCAACTTGACTAAAAAAAAATAAAGAAGAAAACCAAATTATCAATATCTAAAGTGAAAAGTATGAATTCACCATCAATGAAGAGGAATAATAATAATTAGAAATTATTTTGGCCAATTGTATGCCCGTAAATTTGACAATCTTAGTGAAATGGACAAACATTTACAAGAACATAAACTGCCCAGATTAACAGAAGAGGAAGTAAAATATTTAAATAACCCGTCTCAGATTGGACAAGCCCTCAATGAACTCCCTAGGAAAAAGTCTCCAGGGTCAGATGGATTTACAAATGAATTTTATCAAACATTTAAAGAACAGTTATTTCCAAAGCTATATAAACTATTTGGGAAAATTTGCAAAAGAGGAGTCCTAGAAATTCTCTTTATGATACAAATATGGTGCTGATACCTAAACCGGGAAGAGTCAAAGCAAAGAAAGTTATAGACCAATTTCCCTAATGAATATAGACACAAAAAATTTAAATAAGATATTGGTAAAAAGATTATAGCAACTTATCACGAGAATAATACACTTTGATCATGTAGATTTCATACAAGGAATGCAGGGCTGGTTCAATATTAGGAAAACTATCAGTGTAATTGATCTCATCAATAACAAAATTAACAGAAACCATATAACTATCTTAATAAATGCAAAAATAAGCTTCTGACAAAATACAACACCCAATCCTACTGAAAATACTGGAGAGCACATGAGTGAATAAAGCGTTCCTTAAATTAATAAGTAGCATCTACCTAAAGCCATCAGCAAGCATTACGTGTAATGGGGATAAGTTAGATGCATTTCCAATAAGTTCAGGGTGAAACAAGAATGTCTATTATCACCATTGCAATTCAATATGGTTTTAGAAATGTCAGCTTTGGCAATAAGAGAAGAAAAATAAATTGAAAGAATTAGAATTATGCAAAGAAGAAACTAAGTCATCACTCTTTGTAGATGATATGATGATATACATAGAGTATCCTAAAGATTCAAGTAAAAATCTACTTGAAATAATAAACAACTCTAGCAAAGATGCAGGTTATAACTTTAAATCATCTACATTTCTATATATTACTAAAAAGAGACAGAAAGAGAAATTCCATTTAAAGTTATGGTAGACACTATAAAATATTTGGGAGACTACCTGCCAAAACAAATCCAGGGACTATATAAACACAATTATAAAACACTTTTCACACAAATAAAGTCATATCTAAGTAACTGGAAAAACATCAGTTGCTCATGGGTAGGTTGAGCTAATATAATGAAAATGACAATTCTACCTAAATTAATTTACTTATGTAGTGCCATACCAATCAAATTAACTAAAATTATTTTTGAGAGCTAGAAAAAATATATAAATTCATCTGGAAGAACAAAAGTTCCAGAGGATCAAGGGAATTAATGCAAAGAAATGCTAAGGAAGGTGGCCTAGCTATACCAGATCTTAAATTATGTTTTAAAAAAAGTAATTACTAAAACTGCATGGTAATAGCTAAGAAGTAGAGGGGTAGGTCAGTAGGTTAGGTACACAAGACACAGATGTCAATGATTAGCGCAGTCAACTGTTTGTTAAACCCAAGGACCCCAGCTTCTGGGATAAGAACTCACTGGGTTTGACAAAACCTGCTGGGAAAACTAAAAAAAAAAATAGTGTGGTGGAAATACCTGACATTGTATACCAGAATGAAGTCTAAATGGGTACATGATCTAGGTATAAGAGATCAAGGAATAGTATATTTGTCAGATTAAGGAACAGTATATTTGTCAGAATTATAAAGAATTGAGAAATTTTTGCCCAAACAAGAGATAGAGAACATTATGAAATGTAAAGTGGATTATTGTGATTATGTTAAATTGAAAAGTTTTTGCACAAACTCAATGCAACCCAAATTAGGAGGGAAACAGAAAACCGGGAAAGAGGTTTTACAAATAGTATCTGTGATAATGGTCTCATTTCTAAAATATATAGAGAACTGAGTCAAATTTACAAGAATATGTCATTCCCCAATTGATAAATGGTCAAAGAATATGAAAAGGCAGTTGTCAGATGAAGAACTTAAAGCTATCTAAACTCATATGAAAAAATGCTCAAAAATGGTATTGATTAGAGAGATGCAAATCAAAACAACTCTGAGGTACCATATCACACTTATCAAATTGTCTAACATCACAAAACAGGAAAATGATAAATGTTGGAGAAGATGTGGGGGTGTTGGAACACTAATTCATTGTTGGTGGAGCTGAGAGCTGATCCAACCATATTGGAGAACAATTTGGAACTATGCCCAAAGGGCTATAAAAATGTGCATACCCTTTGACCCAGCACTACTGCTTCTAGGGCTGTATCCCAAAAAGATCGTAGAAATGGGGAAAGGACCCACATGTACAAAAATGTTTGTAGCAGCTCTTTTTGTGGTTGCCAAGAACTGGAAATTGAGGGAATACCTATCAATTGGGGAATGGCTGAACAAGTTGTGGTATATGAATGTAATGGAATACTATTGTGGTATAAGAAATGATGAACAGGCAGATTTCAGAAAAATCTGGAAAGGCTTATATGAACTGAGGCTGAGTGAAATGAGCAGACCAAGGAGAACGTTATGCACAGTAACAGCCACAGTGTGCAAGGACTGTTTCTGATAGATTTTGCCCTTCTCAGCAATGCAATGATGCAAAATGACATTCACATCCTGAGAAAGAACTATGGAGTCAGAACACAGAATGAAACAGACTACTTTCTCTATTGTTTTGTTTTGTTTTTCTCATGCTTTTTCCCCATTAGCTACAATTCTTCTATGCAACATTACTAAAGTGAAAATGTGTTTAATGGAAATGTAAGTGTAGAATCCATATAAGGTTGCATGCCATCTTGGGGAGGGAAGGGGAGAAAATTTGAAACTTATGGAAGTGACTGTTGAAAATTGAAAACAAACTAACAAATTTGGGAATAACAAAAAATTAAAAATAAAATTGTGACAAATATCATCACAATCCAGTTTTCAGGAAAATAGAAAGCAAGATGTTTAGGGATATGAATCAAAACTCAATATAGTATAATGCTACTACATATTTGACTTACAATGTACTCTTCCCATTAGTTTGTAGACTAAATTTTATTATCTTTTACTTATTATTCACACACAACTAATTTTAACTTTGCAGCTTCTACAGACCAGTATTATATAAATGAAACTCTTAACTGCATTCATATATTGATAAGAGAAATAAGAAGTAGGCTTTGTGTAATGGAAAAGAGTTTGGTTCTGCAATAAGAGGACCTGGATTCAAATCCTACCACTGTTACATATGTAATATTGGACAAATCATGTTTCATCCTGGCCTTTGATTTCCTCCTTTATATAATTAGGGAAATGTCCTACATGATAACAATAGTAACGTTAAGTGAAAAGAACACTAGATTAAAACTAAATGCTTTGTATTTATCAAGACCATTTCCCACCCCACACCTTACCCCCAGAGATGAACTGAAGAAATTTGGGAACTGTCTTACCTTGGAGAAGCAAGGCTTTATGGATGCAGAAGAGTGCATACGCTCTCAAAATCAGTTACTGTATCAGCTGGGTTTGGTGAATGATTTTTTTTAACAAAGAGAAGGATCATTGAGTCTTAGGGTGGTGGACAAGTATATCTGGAAAAGATTGTGATACATAAACAAGACAATGATAAAACTTTAAAGTTAAAGTGAAATAAAAACAACATGCTTGAAATTATTAGCAGCCATTAAAACTTATTAAAATGCATAAAAAGGGGTCACAACCATTGCTTCATTTAAAAGAAAAAGGACTAAATAAATAAATAAACAAACCCCACTGTTTGTGGTGAATATGAAATTTGCTAGGTTCATTGTTTGGACAATACATGATATTTGTGCCATGGACCTTATCATGTCACAGCGTCCTACTACCAAACCTTTAACTATTACTCATCATCCATTCTGCACTAATATTTACCTATACCATTTGTATTCTATGGATCAGAGCTCTATACTTACTTTTCTGAAGGTTAATATCAGGGAATAATATCTCACACTTTTCTTATTAGCAAGATAAAGGCATATGGACTCTAAGTTAAGACAATATGATAGATTTTGAATTTGTTTGGTTATATATATATTTAGTGTAGTTCTTTTAAAAATGTTAATTAATTCATTTTTCATTTTCAACATTCACTTTTATAAGATTTTGAGTTCTGAATTTTCTGTCTTCCTTCCCTCTCCCTTCCCTAAGATGGCCTATAATCTGATATAAAGTGTACAGGCATGTACAGTCATATTAAACTTATTTCTACATTAGTCATGTTGTGAAAGAAGAATCAGAACAAAAGGGAAAAACCATGAAAAGGAAAAACAAGCAAACAAAAAAAAGAAAATAGTATGTTCTGATCTGCGTTCAGACTCCACGGTTCTCTGGATGTGGATAGCATTTTGCATCATACGTCATTTGGAATTGTCTTAGATCATCGCATTGCTGAGAAGAGCTAAGTCTATTAAAGTTGGTCATTGTATGATGTTGTTGCTGTGTTCTCCTGGTTCTTCTCACTGTACTTAGCATCAGTCCATCTAAGTCTTTCCAGGTTTTTCTGAAGTCTTCCTGCCCATCATTTCTCACAGCAAAATAGTGTCCATCACATTCATATACCACAACTTGTTCAGCCATTCCCCAATTTATGGGCATCTCCTCAGTTTCTAATACTTTGCTACCACAAAAAGAGTTGTGCATTTTGTACATGTGGGTCTTTTTCCCTTTTTTATGATCTCTTTGGGATACAGTTATGATTTTTTTGGATACACCAGAGTAGTTCTTAGTAGTTCAATGTCAAAGTAT
This sequence comes from Notamacropus eugenii, assembly GCF_028372415.1. Taxonomy (NCBI): domain Eukaryota; kingdom Metazoa; phylum Chordata; class Mammalia; order Diprotodontia; family Macropodidae; genus Notamacropus; species Notamacropus eugenii. The sequence continues at coordinate 552,707,468 of NC_092872.1, forward strand.
CAGGAGGACACCAATGGCATATTCCAGAGATCCATGTTTGGCTATACACCATTATTTTTGTCAAGAACTTTGATATCAACATGGATGGCATGCTCATCCAGCATAAAAATGATGACAAATTGGGAGAAATAGCTAGCTTTAATATAGGACAATCGAATTAGGATCTCAAAATCTCTTGACAGCCTAGAGCATTGGGCTGAGTCTAAGAAGATTAATTCAATAAATGTAATATCTTTAAACATATTTGTACTCTAAATATAAAGTTTTATAGGTGGGTGCAAATCAGCAACTTCACAAATACAAGATGCCTCAGGCTTGGTTAGGCAGCAGTTGTTCTGAAAATGATTTTTGAGTTTAGGGGATGACAAAGTCAATATTTTAGCAGTGTGATCCACAGTGGGACCAGCCAAAAATAAACAAACTATTGCAAACTTGAACTATGTCAAGAGGTTCAGAATTTCCTACTGGAAGGAGGTGACCTTTCCTGAAGTATTGTGCTCAGGTCTGGGCTCCATGGTTTAATAATGACTTTAATAAGTAAGACAATGAACTGAGAAGGGAATCACAAGATGAAACAACTTGAGTCAATGTTATATGAGGTTTGGGTGAAGGGAATTGACTTGTTTGGTATAGAAGTGGGAAGTCTCAGGGTATGAAAATCATCAAGTAATTGAAGACTTTCATGAGGAAGAGGGATTAAACTTTTTTTTGTCTGATTCCAGAGAGCAGAGCAAAGAGTAATGGGTGCAAGTTACAAAGAGGCCTATTTTAGTTTGTTGTAGGGAGAAAAATAAACAAAGAAACAAAATCTTCCTAATAATTAAAGCTGTCCTGCAGTGAATAGGCTGCCTAAAGAGATGGTGGGTTTCCTCTTCTTGGAGGTCTTCACACTGAGGTTGGATGTTCACTTAAAAGGTATGTTGTAGTGAAGATTTGATTTGCACTTGTGCTTTACTACATAACCCCTAAGCTTCCTTAGTCTCTTGAACCCTGTGAATATAACAGGCATAATAAGCAAAACATTAGGAGGAAGAAAAAAAACATGGATGTCTGACCATTGGCAGTAGGTTTGAAATTACTATCTGACATTTACTAAGTCTGTGACTAAGGAAATCATTCAACATTTCTGAGGTTCTTCTCCAAATCTGTAAAAAGGAAGTAATTATAGACCTTAGCAACTCACAAGGTTATTTTAAATAATATCAGTTTGATTGCTGTGTGGAAGATGGATTGGAGATGGAAAAAAATAGAAGTATGAAAACTGATTTAAGAGGCTAGAGCAATAGTCTAGAGAATGGTATTTAGTATAATTATTCATAAAACCAAACAATCCTTTTAACATATTTGAAATAAATTTAAAACTGTAACTTCTATCTTATATTGTTGACTATTCACTTAAAACTAAGACTCAAAACAAACTGTACTGTATTCCTCTGGAAATACCCATCGGGGTATTTCCCATAATGTACTATAGTCTTTCTTTGTGACTCATAACCATCTTTTTGAAGAAAAGTAAGGTTGGCTATAAAATAACTTTTTTTATGATGGTTGGTTAAGGTTGGTTTACCTGACTTATCCTGAATTCAAATAGAATATGACCTTTTTAGATGCCTTGCTATTATATTTGAAATATTCATGATGGTGTACTTTATTTTATCATCACTTCCTTGCCTGTAAGTTTCAAGAAAAAAAAAATCTACATAAAAGGCTGTGTATACAATAGGCACTAAAGAAATGCAGCCAATGGCTAATTGGAATCCCCACATTTGACACTAAATTTATAAAACAGGTTGAGGGTTAGTGGTAGTTTCAGAAGATTTTTAACATATTTAGCCAGCTGTAAATTCTTGACAAGTATTTGATAAGCATAATTCATGAGTTACTAAGCATTTGGGGGGGGGGCAAAGGGGAAGATGTTAATAAAGAAATACCTTGAAATAAATACAAGTTGTATTATTTAAGGGAGAGAACTAATGTCTAAGGGAGGAATAATCATGATTTCAGGAGAATTTTGAAGGAAATATAAAATGCCAAGATGGAGATGAGGTAGACTGCACTGTAGGCATGGGGTCTCCCAGACCTTCTCTCATATAGAGAAGGGAGATGGAATCTCTCCCATGTGAAAGATAGTAGAAACAATAGTTTGTCTAGACTACAGAATATGAGTAAAGAAGCAATGTAGAAAATGTAGAAAAGTTAAGTTGGAGCTTGGTTTGACAGGACATAAAAGTTAAGCAGAGGGACTTATATTTGATGTCAAAAGCAATAGGGGGGTCATTGGAATTCATTGGATAGGGATATGACATGGTCAAATTTCCACTTTAGAAAAATCACTCTGTCAGCTGTACAGTAGCTTTCAGAGGGTAGAAAATGAAAAAGGGAGAGAGAAGGAGGAAACAGCAATATTCCACTTCAGAAAGGAGAAGGGCCTGGAGAAGGAAGGTGATTATATGAGTAGAGTGATAGCAATGTAAGCAAGTGATCTTCAGGAGATAAACAATAGGACTGAGCAACTGACTGTATGCATGAGATGCTGAAAAATGAAGAGGCAAAGGTAATGCCAAAGTATGGGTCACCAAAAGTGTAATGAAGAAGTCTATAGTGAATGTGAGTAGATGGCAACAAGTTATCAATGTACTATTGTATAAGATAAGTAGCATAAAGGATGTTATCAAAGATTTGTATGACCAAAAAAAAGGAGTTAGACATAACAAGAACAAAAGATACTAATAGAAATTCCATGTGCTCCTTTGTTCTCCACACAATATCATTGGATGGAGAGAAAGGCCCTCAGAATTTTTGATGTTGGAGATTTATGGGAAGGTCCAAAATAACAGTTGTGTAATATTAGAAAGTTACACTGGTTTGAATCTGCCTTTTTCTAAATGTAATCATAGATAGTAAATTCCTTGAGGGCAGGAACTGATTTGGTTTTTCTTTGCAATTCCAAGGTTTGGCACCATGCTTGACACATAATAGGTGCTTAATGAATGCTTGTCAACATGACTCATAGAAAGTGTCAACATAATTATCTCACATATCCATCAAGGTATTTGATGCCATAGAATTCACTTAGAAAAATCACTTTCTGCTATTTCTTTGACATCTTGATATTTTATTCACATAAAATTTTCTACAAAGTGTATCATATTTTTAAAGAAATGGGTACCTGGTGTCATCTTATCACCCATCATCTTGTACTTTTTTTTTCTCCCAGAGGCTGCAGTGATGGTTGTGAAAAAATGAATACATATATGTATGTGTATATATATATATATATATATATCACAGGGGCATATATATTATATATCACAGGGATATATATGATATATATAAATATGTATGCATGTATGTATGTATATATATCACAGGGGTCAACAGATTAGCATGCACCTAATTGCCACATGCAGGAATTTAATCCTTGCTGTTAAATTCAACGTTTGGTTATCTTCATCTCTTTGTGCTAATTAAGTGAAATGGGAAATGTTGCTTATACTTTTGACATATTTAATTTCTTTGGAGTAAAAGGGGACGTTTAGGGAAAAAAAATGACTGAGAAAAAAATTTTAAAAGGTGCCTCTCACAATTATGATTAGCTGAAAAATTCCTGAACATTATTATGTTCTTACTGGATATGAGCCTTTGTGTGGGATTTTTCATATAAAGGATTTAGTAAGAGAGTTCTTCATTTGACTGATGAACTTATAGGGTGGCAAAGCTTTGTGGGAAACGTGATGAAAAGCATCTTTCTATAAAGATGCAGGCATGCCAACTAGTACCATATTGAGAGGACCAAAGACATATGATGGGGCTTGTCTCCAAGATGAATTCTTGGAAGGACAGCCTGCTGCAAGGAACTGCTCTTTGTGTTAATCTATGAAAGGCAGTATTAAATGAGGATATCATGGGTTTTATTTCCTTTCATCTTTTTGTCTGAAGAGATTCTGGGATCTCAGGAGGTCCCTCAACCCTAGAAGTCATTAACTGTGGTTGTGTAGAGGCACATATTGAGGCACAATGTGCTTGTCCACATGCCCTGAAAGGGGAACTCCTGTACAATTTCATTACAGAATTCTTGCCTCCTAGTTAGAGGACAGAGACTTTGGAGCACATTTCTTGTCTTGTAGATAACCCCAAGTTCACGAGTTTTGGAATTTCTCTTTTTAACCAAAGAAGGGAATGTCTTGAAAGAATTATTTCTTGGAGACAAAGAAAAAAGTTTGCCATGGATATTGCTCCTAGTGCTGAGTGAAGATGTGAGAATGAATTAAAAGACATTTTGTGGAGAAGCAAGGGACTTGAACTTTACTTTTCTATTGTACTGAGCTGTGCAGATAAAGCCAGTATGATTGAAAGGAGATTGCTCCAAGAGTATTTCCCTTTAAGGAAGTCCAAGAACTCAGGGTGGTATCATAAATGTTCATATGGGTCTCTTGAATTAGAGAGTGTCACAAGAATGACAGAATGGTGTCTATGCTGTAGACTATCTCCACTAATTATTGTTCCATAACTCTCATCCCTTTTCTGATTAAACTCCTTGAGAAGGCTCTCTACGTTGGTGCCTCCTTCCTTTCCTCTCACTCACTTCTTAACTGTCTAGAGTCTGACTTCTGAATTCATTGTTCCACTGACTCGGCTCTCTCCAAAGTTATTTATGATCTTTTAATCATCAAATCTAATAAACAACCTTTTCTCACTTCTCATCCTTCTTGATCTCTCTGCAGCCTATGACACTTTGATCACCTTCTTCTTCTTCTTGACAGTATCTTCTCTCTAGGTTTTCATGACACTGCTCCATGCTTTTTCTCTTCTTGCTTGCCTAACTAACCCTTCTCTACCTTCTTTGTTGGATGTTCATTGAGGCATTGCTTACTAACAGAGGGTGTCCCTCAAGGCTCTATCCTATGTTCTCCTCTCTTATCAATTTATGCTGTTTCATTTGTTGATCTCTTCAGCTCTCAAGGATTCAATTATCATTTTGTATGTTGATGATTTTCAGATCTATTTATTTTGCTCTAATCTCTTTCCTAACTCCCAGACTGGCACTTCTAACTGCTTCTTGGACACTGTAACTCAGATATCACACAGATATTGTGATCTCAGTATATGCAAAATTGAAATCATTATCTTTCCCCCAAAACTCTTCTCCCTTCCAAACTTCCATATTACTGTTGAGAGCATGGCAATTCTCCCACTCACCCAGCATTGTAACATAGGTGTCACCTTTGACCTGACTCTCTCATCCCTAAATCCATTCTGCTACCCAATTCTGGTAACACCTGTTCCCTTTTTATCTATATAACATCTTCTGTATATTCCCTCTTCTCTCTTCATACCCAACCACCAAGGGCAGCTAGGTGGTGCAGTGGATAAAACACCAGTACAGGAGTCAGGAGGACCTGAGTTCAAAACTCACCTGAGACACTTGACACTCACTAGCTGTGTGACCTTGGGCAAGTCACTTAACCCCAATTGCCTCATCCTGGGTCATCTCCAGTCATCCTGATGAATATCTGGTCACTGGATTCAGATGGCTCTGGAGGAGAAGTGAGGCTGGTGACCTGCATAGCTCTCCCTTACTCAAGACAAAGTCAAGTGCAAGTCATTTCATTATTCTCTGATGGCATGGTCTTTGGCAACAAAGGACAAACACACACCCCCACCACCCTGGTGCAGGTCTTCAACACATCATGCATAGACTATTGCAAAAGCCTGTTGATTTTTCTTCTTGCCTCAAGTTTCTACTGATTCCAAGACTATTCTCTGGTCTTTAGCAAATTGATCTTCTTATAGAACAATTGTAACCATGTCACTGTCTCCTCCTCTATTCTCATTGAATAGAGTCTATTCAACTGAATCTCAACATTGCAGAACAAATCTCCTTAATAAAACTATTTGTTTTGTAAAACTTGGACTCAGTCAAAAAGCTGCATCCAAGGACTAGAAGACCATATGTCCATATGTCAAGTCCATAGCTTCCTCACCTCTGAAATAGACTCTAGGTGCTTCCTGTTACCTCCAAGATCAAATGCAAAATGATGTTTGGCTCCTAAGTCTTTCCTTCATTTTCTGCCTTCTTATACCTTACTCTCCTCCTAGTACACTATACTCTACTAACACTGGCTTTCTTGCTGTTTCTCACCCAAGATACTCCATGTATAGATTCTATGCTTGCTTTCCTCACCTCTACCTCTTAGCTTCCCTGACTTCTTTCAAAACTCATTTCAAATTTCTTCTTCTGCAAATGGACTTACCAGATCCCTCTCTCTCCTGTCACACTCAAATGCTAATTCTTTCTATTGTAGATTATCACCCATTTGTACTGCATATATAGTGTATTTGCAAAACTGCTCATGCTTTTTCTCCCCTCTCATTATAAAGTGGGTTATTTGGGGGAGAGAGTGGAGCCAAGATGGCAGAGTAGAAGCAGGGACATGCTTGAGCTCTCCCTCTAAACCTCTTAAAATACTTTTAAAAAATGACTCTAAACAAATTCTAGAGAAGCAGAAGTCACAAAATGACAGAGTGATACAGATTTCCAGCCCAAGACAATTTGGAATGCCAATAGGGTGGGTCTACTGCAATGGGCTCAGAGTAGAGCACAGCCCAGCATGAGCCACATCAGCACAAACAATAATGAAGCAGGCCTCAGGGCACTGAAGCACAGACAAGTGTAGCTGCTTTCAGCCTTCTCAACCCACAAACACCAAAGACATCTTCAAAGGTCAGTGGGAAAGCTCTCTCACCTGGGTGAGAGGATTATGGTCCAACTCTAGCCTCAACCCCATCCCCAGATTGTGGCAACCACTGCTGCAGCAGCTTCTGGAGCTCTTAGCTTACAGATGGTGGGGGAATAGAGTGGCTGATCTGGGTCTCAGCCCTGCTTGGCAGTCCTGGAGTCAGGAGGAATGCTAGCGTGGCAGAGCTGGGGGCAGCTATGGAGAGGGAATCCTACTCCACAGTTCCAGGACAGAAAAGAGTGCTTGTGGTTGCTCACAAACCAGAGTTTAGAGCAGGATAGGAGTAAATACCTCTCCTTTCATCATATCACTTTGGAGGAACTGAGAACTTACAGGTCTCTGGAGATCTCTCTGAAAACAGCTATGCAAAACCCCTGAAACTTAGAACAATACAACCTTCACTTAACAAAGAGCCCAAAAGTCAAGTAATTGGTTGGGTAAATGGCCCAAAAGGGGGAAAATAAGAATACAGAAGGTTACTTTCTTACTGAAAAAACATTTTCTTATGATAAGGAAGATCAAAGCATACAAACTGGAGGAAGATCAAAACATAACAACTGGAGAAAGACAGCAAGGTTAAGGTTCCAACATCCAAAGCTTCCAAGAAAAATGTGAAATGGTCTCAGGCAATGGAAGAGCTCTAAAATAAATTTGAAAATCAAGAGAAGTAGTGGAAAAATTGGGAAGAGAAATGAGAGTGATGCAAGAAAATCATGAAAAACAAGTCACCAGCTTGCTAAGGGAGACCCAAAAAAATGCTGACGAAAATAGTACCTTTAAAGATAGACTTACCCAAATTTAAAAACAGGTCCAAAAAGCCAATGAGGAGAAGAATACCTTAAAAACAGAATTGCCCAAATGGAAAAAGAGGCCCAAAAGGTCACTGAAGAAAGTAATTCTTTAAAAGTTAGAACGGAGCAAATACAAGTTAATAACTTTATGTAAAACCAAGGAATTATAAAACAAAACCAAAAGAATGAAAAAAAAATACTAGGCAAAGTGAAATATCTCACTGGAAAAACCACTGATCTAGAAAATAGATCCAGGAGAGACAACTTAAAAGTTATTGTTCTATGTGAAACCATGATCAAAAAAAAGAGCCTAGGCATCATCTTCCAAGAAATTGCCAAGGAGAACTGCCCTGATATTCTATACCCAGAGGGTAAAATAGAAGTAGAAGGAATCCACAGATCACTTCCTGAAAGGTCCCAAATGGAAAACTCTTAGGAATATAGCAAAATTCCAGACTTCTCAGGTCAAGAAGAAAACATTACAAGCAGACAGAAAGAAAAGATTCAACTATCATGGAAACACAATCAGGATATCACAAGATTTATCAGTTTCTACACTATGGGATCAAAGGGTTCGGAATATGATGTTCTAGAGATCAAAGAAATTAGGATTAAAGCCAAGAATCACCTATCCAGCAAAACTGAGTATAATATTTCAGGGGAAAAAATGGAATTTCAATGAAATAGAGGAGTCCCAAGCATTCTTGCTGAAAAGACCAGAGCTGAATAGAAAATTTGACTTTCAAATGCAAGAATCAAGAGAAACATGAAAAGGTAAACAGGAAAGAGAAATCATAAGTGACTTATTAAAGTTGAACTGTTTATATTATTACATGGAAAGATATTTGTAACTCATGAGACCCTTCTAAGTGTTAGGGTAATTAGGGAGATTATAAAGAGAAAGGCAGAAGTAGAATGCAGTAAATCATCTCACATAAAAGAGGATTAAAGTGTTTTCACAATGGAGTGGAAGAGGGGGGAGGTGAGAGCAAATAAGTGAGCCTTACCTTCATTGGATTTGATTTAAGGAGGGAATAACACATTCAGATGGGTAGGGAAAATTATCTTAGCCTGCAGCAAGGCAAGAGAGAAGGGGATAGGAGAGGGAGCATAATAGAAGGGACTACAGATTTGAGGAAGAGGTAATTAGAAGTAAACATGATTGTGGGGGGACAGGTCAAGGGAGAGAAAGGAATAAATGGAGGGCCCCACAGGATAGAGGGAAATGTGCTTAGTCTTTTATAACATGACTGTTATGGAAGTGTTTTGCACAGCTACATATGTATGACCTACATTTAATTGCTTGCTTTCTCAATGAAGGTGAGTGGGGAGGGAGGAAGGGAGAGAATATGGAACTCAAAGCTTTAAAAATGAATGTTAAAAATTGTTTTTGCATGCTACTGGGAAATAAGATGTACAAGTAATGGGGAATAAGAATCTATGTTGCCCTAAAGGAAAATATAGGGGGGGATGGGAGAAGGGGGAGGTAATAGAAGGGAGGGCATATTAGGGAAAGGGCTCTTTGGGGGTGAACACTGTTCTGTGGTGGGGGAAGGGGAGAAATGGGGAGAAAATTTGAAATTCAAAATCTTATGGAAGTGAATGTTGAAAATTGAAAATAAATAGATTATTTAAAAAATCTTTTCCTTGGAAAAAACAATAAAATGATCTCTTTGAAATCAGAAACTATAATTTTATTTCTTCTTTCCTTCCTTCTCCTTTCCTTCCTTTCTTCCTCCCTCCCTCCTTTTCTTCTTTTCTTCCTTTTTTCCCAAATAATGATGAGTACTTAATAATTTCTTGTTGATTGAGTCAGAACTCCTTAGCAAATTACAGCAGTCTATGTTGATGTCTGGTCTTTTGTCATTTCATATTTTCAGTATAATATATATATATACATATATATGTAGCATAAAATATATAGATCAAGTTACTTGGTCATGACTTGTACCATACTTCAGCATGTCTCTGAAACTGGAGGATAAGGATTCAAAATTCAAATTTCTTCTCTAATGATTTCCAGCAATATGACCTTAGTCAAATCACTTATCTTTCCTAAGTCAGTGTTCTCACTATTTAAATGAGGTGGTTGAACAAAATGGCATCTATGGTCCCCTCTGGCACAAAAATTTATGATTCTGCTGAACTGTCTTAATTGCACACCACATACTATATTTTCCTCATTTGATACTGATTTTAATATTTGTTTTAATAAGTAGGTGATCTGACTACATATACTCAGCTGACTTGGAATTTACTCCCATGTAATAAAGAGTCAATGCCTGTAACTCAGATTATAATCAATTCATTTTGTGTATTTGTGTTTGTAATATTATTTCATGGTCAGCATTTCAACTGTCCCTGGATTCTACTCTTAAAGAAAATTTTTGACTTTAAAACTGCACTGATTGTTTTGAGACACTCTCCATAGGTAAGACCTTTTAACATATTTTACAATCATTTAACTTATTAAATTCCTTATTTACAAACTGCTTTTGAATACACTTTTCCTTGTCTTTCCCTATCCCCCTACCTTTGCCATGAAGTAATTAAGTATTAATGTATATTTACTTAATATGAAGTGTCTTATCAAGTTCTTCATATAATTTCTTTGGCTCCTCCTCTTCAGCAACAGATGTTGGTGCTTAAGTTGTAATTATTTTTATGGCAGTCTTTTCACAAATACTTTTCTTGAGCACTTTAATATGACATGGGCCAATGATCCATGAAATGATGCTTCTTTTTTCCTTTGAATGCTCATTAAACCCAAGAAGACCAATTCCTGTGTTTGTGAGTAGTTCTTCCAAGTAACTATAAATTCCCTTTGTTTTTTAGTTTTGATCTACTTTGATTCCTCAAATAGTATGTCCAATAATTGTCCACCATATAAGAAGCTCATACTTAGATTATCAATAGCTAAGCTCATGTTTATTGGTGATACAAAAACTGTTATTCTTAGTACTTTTTCCCTTTTTTCCTCCCACTCTGACAGTATAACAGTAGAAATAGAATGGGACTAGATAGGAGAGAGGACTATTTGTTTTCTCTTTTGCAGATTACAATTCCACTGCCACCTCCCACCTGAGGAAATTCTAAAATCAATAGTGCAACAAAATAAATTCCATACTCACCATGCATAAATATGCATACACACATGCACACCACACATGTGTATATATGTATACACGCATGTGTGTATGTATGTATGTACTGCATGTGTGTGTGTATATATATCTTCATTTTAAGTTCATCATCTTTCTGTCAGAAAGTGAATAACATACTTCCTCTTCATTCTTTTCAACTCATGGTTTATCATTGCATTGATCATAGTTCTAAAGTCTGTAAAAGTGGTTTTTTTTTTCCTGATAATGTTATCATTGTCTAATTTTTCTCCTAGTTTTGCTTATTTCATTGTTTATCAGTACATCAAGGTCTTCCCAGTGTCCTCCAAAATTGTTCATTTAATTATTTCTTGCAGCATAATAATATTCTATTATAGTCATTTGTTAACTTTTTTTAAAAATCACTCTCCAATAAGAGAAAAGCTCCTTAATATACAATTTTTGACTATCATGAAAAAAGATTATCAATATCTTTTTAGGGTACAGGCCAGGAAGATGGGTCAAAGAGTATGTACAATTTCTGTGACATAGTTCTCAAGTACTCTACATAGTAACTGAAATAATTTATGGCTTGTGGAGCTCATTTTGGTAAATACTTATATGATTGAAATAAGTTTACTTCTGGAAACTATGCATAGGAGAATAACAACAACAGTCTTTAACAGTCTTCTTCTAATCTTTAAAATTAAATCTTCCCTTCTATACTCTGGAATTCCAGCAATTCCCTTATGGCAACCACATCAGAAGTTTCATTCTAAATGTTTGAAGTCCTTTTCTTAGGAGCATAACAGCCAAATGTTTTACTTCCTCCAACAGTTTTCTAAAATTTTTGTCATTCATTTGTTCCATTCTAATATACTTATAATGATATATTCCTCTACTGTGCTATAAGAAAAACCTTACATATTACATTTTAGAGATGAGTTTTCTAAATTTTGGTAACTATTTAAAATGGTTAAGAAATAATCTCTACCACCCTAAGGGTAGTATTCAGTTCAATTCTATTTACCAAATTCAATGAAACCAGAATTTCTTAAATCTTCACTGTATGCAGGACATTATGATTACCACTAGAGAGGAAATAAAGTTTAGATAAGCTCTTCCTTTGTGGGTTAAATTAAGTACTACTGCATATAGCTACCATATATATTATTACATGTGAAATATATTAGATGGTAATGCATAATAGTAACGAAATCTAAAGATGTTCCCAACCCCTTAATAAGCCCATGTGACCTGCTTTGAGCTCTGACTCAGCCCACAACCTGAGTCACATGGAGCTGACGGTGGGAGGAGTTTGTTGAACACATGGAACTGGGAGAGAGAGGAGGCAGAGCAGCTAGCATGAGTGAGAGAGGGAGTGATTTTGCCTAAGGGAGCCTGTTTGTGGGGAGGCCTGTTGGAGGGATGGCCATGCTCCCTTTATTGGTTATGTGTACAAACTTTGTTGTTACCATGGTGGAACTGACTTTCTGATATCTGAATAAATATCTTGGCTTTATCTTTGAGGAAGAGTTTATATTTTGTGAATTTAACCTGGAAATACTCATGCATATCCATAGTGGCTGCTGTGGGTATCACATTGACACTACAGAGGTATAGGAAAAACAAATTGATATTGCTCAGTAAATTAATCTAATGTGCTTATTAAGGATCTCCTATAGGCTGGACACTGTTACCATATAGTTACAGTTAAGTGGTGCAGTGAACAGAACAATGAGTCTGGAGTCAGGAATACCTGTATTCAAATCTGACCTGAGACACTTACTAGTTAGTTTCCTCATCAGTAAAATGAACTGAAAAAGGAAAAGGCAAACCACTCCAACAGTTTTGTCAAGAAAACCCAAGATGGGGTTACAAAGTGTTGGGCATGACTGAAAAACAACTGAACAATAAGAATAAAGTGATCCAAAAAAAAAAAAAAAGCTTCATAGGGAAGGAGAGGCAGGGTTGAGATGGGATTTCAAAGCTGATTAGTAATTCAATCAGCAAAGAGGGAGGAGAAAGACATTTATTGAAAAGGGAATAGCATAGACAGAGCCACAAAGATGAGAAAATCCCCCGAGGACCGAGAGTTGTCCAGTTCAATTGGATCATGGAATACAGGAAGGGAAGTAAAATAAGATGATGCTGAAAAAGTATGGAAATACCATGCCTGCTCGTAATAATGAATCATGAAACATACCAATTTTCAAGTTATACTACATGTAAGAGGTGACCCTGAAAAGACTTTTACAATCTTTTTTTTTTTTCAAAATGTGTATTTGGAAATGAGTGGCTCAAAATTATCCTATGGATACACTTTGCCATTGAGATTAAAAATGTTATTATTATTATTGATGATTATTTATAATAATTAACAATGCTTTAAAATATATAAATATTAACACATTTAACATCTTGTTCATATATTATAAAACTTTTGTTAAAACATTACCAGTAATAATAACTTTAAAAGAGAGGTAGTCACGTTAAGCCTATGAACAATATTTCCTTTGTAGACTAGTACCATAGAGGTTTAATGGTCTAAATAAATCAATTAAGCAGTTCTGAAATTTAAAAAAAAAAAAGCTTTGCCTGATAAACTATGAAGAGTAAAATGTTTGAATAGCTGGGATCCATAAATCTAACTGTGTAATATAAGCCACTGGCCTTATTTTTACCTACCCTTTTAAAGGATTAACAGGGACCTGGCAAGAAGCTGAGAAATGTTGATAGGGGCTTCCAGCTGGGATTGATTATAGGCTGTGGCCTAATGCAGTAATGTTTTGTGCTAGAACCACAGTTTAACAAGTGACTACTCGCAATACAAATCCTCCGCATTCTGCCTACTAAGTTCTGAGGTGAAAAAAGCAGTTCATTCTGTTGTGACCTTGACCTTTGATCTGATACATTCCCAGATGAATTATCCAGCAGCTCTCTGCAAGGCTGTCTAATAAACATCAGCCTGTAAATTGAAAAACGCTTCTCAAATTCTACCTCATGAGATTTCCTTCTTGTGTCATCCCATTGTGACTCAGCAAAGTAGCATGAATATTGGCAACAGAAATGCCCTCATCTGACATCACTAGGTGACTGATTCCTGCCCATGGAAAAGCATGACCTTGGCAAAATCATTAAACTTTTGGAAGCCTGAGTTTCATCACCTATAAAATGTGCGGGAAGAACAACTCTACAGGATCATTAAGGTCCCTCCAAGCTCTAAAACTTACAATCCTATGAAAAAAACAACATTTAGAAGTTTTCAACAGAATCTGGTGAAAAATATATTATATCTATCTTCCCCTTCTGTGCCTCTGAAGGAGAGGTCCCCCAAGTCAGACATTTAGCTCTTCTTCAACTCTGTCTCATAGAATTCTTGGCTTTCTTCAGTGAATATCAGGAACCATTTTCTATATTAAGTATTGCCAGATTCCTTCTTCCCCTTTGTTAACATTTCTTTCCTCCTGAAATTACTTGGTGTTAATGTTGGCCCTAAAGAAAATAGCGGAAAATTCAACTCTACCATTTCTTTGAAGAGGTGAGAGATTGCAGTTTGAAAATCCCATGATTACCATGTGAGTGAGTTTTGTTGAATTAATTTTTTTCCTTTTGTTTTTTATTCTTTGAAATGAATGTTAGCTCTGTATATAGGACAGTGGATTTCAGAAATTATATGTTTGGAAATAGCAGTGACATAAGAATAAGTGATATTAATAATTTTAAAGTAAATTATGTTATGCTATCTTATTTATATTTACTTATGGACATATTATTAAAATTCTTCTCCCCATTAGAATGTAAGCTCCTTGAGGGAACAAACTTTTGTTTTATCTTTATATGGTCATGGCTAGAATAGTGTCTATACATTGTAAGGATTGAATGCACCTTTGTGAAAATGAATTAAATTAAGTTTCTTAGGCTTAAGTAAATCTATTACAAAATAAAAATGGTTAAATTGTAAGATTTTCTTTTTACCTTATATTTTTTTTCTTTTTAAACAGGGTAAAGGCCAGAGCTCCATGGAGAGTTACAAAGCTAAAACTGACTTCAAAGATGAAGCCTATCGAAAATAATTTATTCCTGAAATAATGAATGAATAAAACATTATTTAAGTCTTTCTATATTCAAAGCACTGTGCTGAGTCCTGGGGATACAAATAGAAAAGGAATACAGTCCCTTCTCTCAGAAAGGTCACATTCTAAAGGGAGAGATAACATATTTTGAAGGTTTTAGCTGCAAATTAGATGGAAAAATTCCATAGTTCTTAGGATTAAACAGTAAAGCAGGTGGTGATGCTTGCTTTTGAGTCTCATTTTCACTGATAAAACCAAAGAAGTTTCTTATGTTGAATGACTGGACAGTGCCAGGGACTCTGGTCATCAATAGTTGCAGCTCTAGCACTTGCAGTAGCAGTGGCCAGGTTGCTGTCTCCCTAGGATGATACCTGGTACCACTGGTCTAGAAGCATTGCCATTCCCAAGGCACTCTGGTTCCGCACTCTCAGCTCTCTCTGTCATGGCCTAAGGGGGGATGTTATTCAAGATGCTGGTGGTGGTTTGATTTCCCTAGTCCATGCTGCCTCAGGGTACTTTGTTGTCATTACTGATATTCTTTGGGGTGTTCCTATGAGAGAAGTAATGAGCTTAATTATTCCACTTTTAGCATTTCCTATTTATCCTGTATATACCTTGCTTTACTTTTTTTTTTGCTCTCTTTCTTTTTTTCAAATTTATTTATTTAACTTTTCACATTCATGTTCACAAAATTTTGGGTTCCAAATTTTCTCCCCATTTGTCCCCTCCCCCACCCCAAAACACAAAGCATTCTGATTGCCCCTATCACCAATCTGCCCTCTCTTCTACCATCCCTCCCTTCCCTTGTCACCATCTTCTCTTTTGCCCTGTACGGCCAGATGACTTTCTATACCCCATCACTTGTAATTTTTATTTCCTAGTGGCAAGAACAGTACTTGACAGTAGTTCCTAAAACTTTGTGTTCCAACTTCTCTTCATCCCTCCTTCCCCACCCATTCCCTTTGGGAAGGCAAGCAATTCAATATGGGTCCTATCTATGTAGTTTTGCAAATGATTTCCATAATAGTCATGTTGTATAAGGCTAATTATATTTCCCTCCATCCTATCCTACCTCCCATTGCTTCTATTCTCTCTTTTGATCCTGTCCCTCCCCAAGAGTGTTGACTTCAAATTGCTCCCTCCTCCCATTGCCCTCCCTTCCATCATCCCCCCCACCCTGCTTATCCCCTTCTCCCCCACTTTCCTGTATTGTAAGATAGGTTTTCATACCAAAATGAGTGTGCACTTTATTCCTTCCTTTAGTGGAATGGGATGAGAGTAAGCTGCATGTTTTTCTCTCACCTCCCCTCTTTTTCCCTCCACTAAAAAGTCTTCTGCTTGCCTCTTTTATGAGAGATAATTTGCCCCATTCCATTTCTCCCTTTCTCCTCCCAATATATTTCTCTCTCACTGCTTAATTCCATTTTTTAAAGATATGATCCCATCCTATTAATTTCACTCTGTGCTCTCTGTCTCTGTGTGTGTGTGGGGGGGGGGGGGGTGTAATCCCACCAACTTCCCAGTTACTGAAAAGTTTCAAGAGTTACAAATATTGTCTTTCCATGTAGGAATGTAAACAGTTCAACTTTAGTAAGTCCTTTATGACTTCTCTTTGCTGGGTACCTTTTCATGCTTCTCTTCATTCTTGTGTTTGTAAGTCAAATTTTCTTTTCAGCTCTAGTCTTCTCATCAAGAATGCTTGAAAGTCCTCGATTTTGTTGAAAGACCATTTTTTCCCCTGAAGTATTATACTCAGTTTTGCTGAGCAGGTGATTCTTGGTTTTAGTCCTAGTTCCTTTGACTTCTGGAATATCATATTCTATGCCCTTCGATTCCTTGATGTAGAAGCTGCTAGATCTTGTGTTATCCCGATTGTATTTCCACAATACTTGAATTGTTTCTTTCTAGCTGCTCGCAATATTTTCTTCTTGACCAGGGAACTCTGGAATTTGGCCACAATGTTCCTAGGAGTTTCTCTTTTGGATCTCTTTCTGGTGGTGATCTGTGGATTCCTTGAATACTGATTTTGCCCTCTGGTTCTGGAATCTCAGGGCAGTTTTCCTGGATAATTTCATGAAAGATGATGTCTAGGCTCTTTTTTGATCATGGCTTTCAGGTAGGCCCATCATTTTTAAATTGTCTCTCCTGGATCTATTTTCCAGGTCAGTTGTTTTTCCAATGAGATATTTCACATTATCTTCCATTTTTTCATTCTTTTGGTTTTGTTTTGTGATTTCTTGGTTTCTCATAAAGTCATTAGCCTCCATCTGTTCCATTCTAATTTTGAAAGAATTATTTTCTTCAGTGAGCTTTTGGACCTCTTTTTCCATTTGGCTAATTCTGCTTTTTAAAGCATTCTTCTCCTCGTTGGCTTTTTGAATCTCTTTTGCCAATTGAGTTAGCCTGTTTTTAAAGATGTTATTTTCTTCAGCATTTTTTGGGTCTCCTTTAGCAAGGTGTTGACCTGCTTTTCATACTTTTCTTGCATCTCTTTCATTTCTCTTCCCAATTTTTCTTCCACCTCTCTAACTTGATTTTCAGAATCCTTTTTGAGCTCTTCCATGGCCTGAGCCCATGGAATATTTATTCTGGATGTTTGGGATACAGAAGCCTTGAATTCTATGTCTTTTCCTGATGGGCAAGCATTGTTCTTCCTCCTCTGAAAGGATGGGAGGAGATATCTGTTCACCAAGAAAGTAACTTTCTATGGTCTTATTTTTTTCCCCCTTTTCTGGGCATTTTCCCAGCCAGTTACTTGACTTCTGAGTTTTCTCTCCACACCCACCTTGCCTCCAGATTCGCCCAGCTACTGCTTGGGGGCTGAGATTCAAATGCTGCTTCCCAGCCTTAGGGCTTTGGCAGGGGCGGGGCTGTTATTCAGTTTGAGACTAAGTTCAGGTGCTCGGGTTGGGGCAGGACATCCACATTGGGCTTAGTTCCTTCAGGAGGTTTATGGGGAGACCTTCAACAACGGATCAGATCCTACCTGCTTTGAGAGCTCTTGTCTGCTGCTGCCTCTGCTGCTGCCTCCTGAGGGGGGCTGAGTTATGGGGACACCCTCTCCCCTCTTGACGAGCTGAAAAAGACCCTCTCACTGATCTTTGGAGCCTGTGGGTGGAGCGACCTGTGCTGCTGCTGGAGATTCTGGCCCTGAAGCCTGCTCAGATCTGCTCCTCTTGGTGCCATGTGGCTAAGGCAGGGCTGGGCTCTGCTCTGGTCCCATGGGCCTGAGTGATGGACCTTTCATGTCAGTTTTTCAGGTCTCTCTGGGACAGAATTCTCCTCTGCTCTGTTGTTCTGTGGCTTCTGCTGCTCCAAAATTTGTTAGGAGTTCTTCTTTAGAGGTATTTTATGGGCTGTGGGTTAGGAGCTAGCATGTGTGTATCTTTCTACTCCGCCATCTTGGCTCCTCCCCCTATAGCTTGCTTTATATATGATTATTTGTGTGTTATCTTCCCCACATTGTAAACTCCTTTAGAGTAGGGACTGTCTTTTGCTTCATTTTGTATCCCCAGGACTTAGCAAAGTAACTGGCACATAGCAAGAGCTTACTAAATGTTAATTTGTTGATTGATTGATTGAGGGGCTAGGGCAGTAGCCAATTAGCCTCTTAAACTGAAGTAGTCTCTGAGACAAAGCAAAAAAAAATACTTATTTAATATACTACAAGGATAAAAAAATAAAAGTACATTTCAGAGGCAACAATAGCCAAACAATGGTGACCATCTTACTTGAAACTAAACCTATTAACTGTTCATTTAGTATAACAAAATCTAAGCTCAGTGGTGATAGACAAAGGCAGTCCAGGGACACAAGCATACCTTTAGTGCTCAGGGAACAAGAATCTTTGTGTGATATAGGTGTTCTCTAAGATTCTAGCATTCTCAAATAGACATTAGACATTTGATGTTGTTGTGGAAATAAATCAGAGACTCACAACTTCAGAAGCATAAAGGACTTTGGAGACCTCCTTAGCTGGCTCATAAATGCACAGGTAGCCTCATTCTAGAGAATCTGCCAGCTAACTGCTGCTGGCAGAAGTCCTTTTAGGGGAAATCTAGTCACTTCTGAGGTGGTCCTTTACATTCTTGGAATAGATCTTATGCCTAAGAAGTCTTATTGTTTGTTCCCTTATGTGTGGTCAAAATCTGTCTCTCAGTTACATCAGTACTTGCTTTTGCTACTTGTCTTGAGGAATAAGAGAATAAATTGAAGCCCTCTTTCATATGGAAGACCTTCAAACGTTTTAGAGACACACCCATGTAACCTCACAAATCTCTTTTTCAGGCTAAATGCCTCTTCCTTCTTTTGTAAAATTCTCATATAATTTGATTTCAGCAATACTCTGGTAAATGTTTAACTATGTTTAACTATCAGCTTTCTCTGCCAAAAGCGTATTCTTAACAAACCTTTAAGTCCGATTTTCATCTCCCTCATTTCTCAAGTCTAGACAATCAGCAAACTATAAAGAGAACACTGATTTGCAACATTGGCTTACTTCTGAAGTGTAAACACTCAGGCTGAAAATTTAACAATTGGCTTTCAGGAACTAGTTTAAATTGGCTCTACATACCCTTGCCTGGCTTTTAGACCCCTCAACTTTCTTTCTAGTTTCTCTGGTATCCTTCCTAAAACATTTTCTTTTTTCCTTAGAGCTGAAGGCAATAGTACAGACACAGACAGAAAAGAGAACAGAATCTTTGTCAGCCTTGATATGGATTCTGAGATCTCAAAATTGATAAGGATCAGTTCACTGTAGCTTCCATCAAATAAGTACCCTCACACTAAACTCTGCTAAATATTATTTCTATATGCTAATGCTTAAGATAATTTCTGGCATGCAGTAGGTGCTTAATTAATATTAGTTGATTTTATTTAGTATGGAGTTCCTTCATCACTTCAGATCAAATCCTTTCTATGAGTTGGTAGATGGTATACAAGCCAATTCTTGTATCCGTTGTTGGTAATATTCTTCAGCCTACTTACAACCACCATATGTTTCTCAATCACTCTTTGGGTTACCTCCAACTGTGCTCCCTCTGAGACTGTAGTGTTCCAGGACTTATACTCATACAGCAGCACAGGGAAAATAATCATGTCAAAGAGATAGGCCATGGTGGCTGCTTGCAGTTTTATGATTATTTGTGTTGAATTTGGATAGATGTTTAAAAGCATCCTGCTTACCAAATGCTGAGATTAATTGGCCTTAATCAGGACAGGAATAATAGAAGCTGTTGTCCTGCCTGGTATTAAAGGAAGAAAATACTAACTACAATTATATAAATATGGAAGATTCATTATTAATCTGATACAATCTAATAGTAATCCAAGTGTTATCCTAGTCTTCAGTGATTACAATCATTAGACTTTATAACTTCTATTTCTCTTTGTTTGATTTAATTTCTAAGAATTCACTGAATACAAGTATACCTAGTCCATTATGAATATTGGGAATTTAGGACAACACTTTGAAAATACCCACATATGTTTTTTGTTTGTTAGTTTTCTTCTTGATATATGCAAGTAATGATTCAAATTCTGAAGCCTATGCTGACCATGTCATCCTCATGCTCTAGAAGCTTCAATGGCTCCTGATTGACCTAAGGATAAAGTATAAACTGTTCTAACACTTAAAGCCTTTCAAACCTGGCACATAGCAGTGTCATGGTAATTTAAATGGGGAGATCTTTCTCATCCATTCATAGGTCCATGTGAAATGCCTGGCTCACATGAAAGCCTGAGTCACATGAGTCCAAGTCACATGGAACTTATGGTGGGAGGAGTTCACTGAATGGGTGGAACAGGAAGAGTAGAACAGGAAGAGGTGGAGCTAGAGAAGAGCTGGGGGGAAATGAGTGAGAGAGCAGTCAGAAGTGAAGGATGCAGGTGAGCAGGCATGGGAGAAGGGCATTTTATTTAAGGGAAATCTGCTTGTCATTTGTTTAATGGAACTGGTTTATGGGAAGCCTAGGAGGGGGAAGACTTGGGGCTGGTGTTATCTTCTGCATTGTTACTGTGTATAGACTTTTGTTACTATGATGGGTTTGGCTTTCTAGTGTCTGAATAAATGTTTTGGTTCTGTCTTCCAGGTGGAGAGTCTGTTATAGTTCACCATTTAGAATTGTACCAGGATGTTCATGGTTGCCATAAGCACTGTGAATATCGCATTGGTGCTGCATAGCTGGTACAGAATGCATTCCTATTACTTGACTAATTTTGCCCACAAAACAACCTGTATTTTATAACCCCATATTTACATGGGAGCAACATAAATGCTTTTAAAACAGCACAAGAAAGAACTCCAAACTTCATGTCTTGAAACACTAGACAACAGCTACTGTGCCCAGGTACATTTTATCTAAAGCTTTTCAGGGAGTAATAATAATTATGCTCAACTTACCTTGTATGTATCTTTTTGTACCTATTTGTTTGCATGATGTGTCCCCTATTAGACTGTGAGCTCCTCAAGGACAGGGGACATTTTTTCCCCTTTCTTTGTATCCCTAGCATTTAGCACAATGCCTGGCCCATAGTGGAATCTTGTGAAATTTAGGGATTACTGGATGAAAATTGAAATGGCATTTGTACTGGATTCTGAATGCTAGGAATGTCCTGCTTAAAAAGAGAGAGAGAATGAAGAAATTTCAGGCATGTGCAACAACATCAGCAAATTCTGGTTGCCTAAGGCCCAGTGGCAGGAAAGCCTAGTGTGTCTTCAGGGGCAGAGTTGTGCATTTTTCTCTCTTCAAAATTTAACAAGGGATGTCATGTGTATGGCTCACAAGAACACAGAACATAGAGATATCTCTATTGTTTCTTCCCTCAACTCTTGTCCTCAGTTCCTTTAGGGAGAGGAAGCAGGAGGTTGGGGCCAGAGGCTATCACTCTGCTCTCCTCAAAGAGAAGGAGGAAAGAACTAGAATTATATCTATCTATATAGTCTTTTAAATATTATTAGTCTAGAGGACATACTTTTTAGGTTTGAGCTATAGCTCCTTATCTCTGTTTCTTAATGGGAAAAGGAAGGCCCCAAGCTATGTATCCAAGGTTTGACCTCCTTTCCACAAAATTCAAGCTCCATAATGAATACACATAGCAAATAGTAAAGAAACACATTTATCCATGTTCATAGCAATATGTAAATCAGAAAGTAAGGACAGGAGAAAAGTAATGAATGGGGCCGTGGTCAAAGTTATAGTCACAGAATATATCCCTTCCTTAAGATAGTTGAAGAGAGGTTGGGATGTTACCTCCTTTCTCTTGAGGTTGGAAGTTAGCAGAGCCCGAATCTTTCTTCTCTCCCTCTCAGCAGCTCTACCTGCTTCTCATACAGAAGCAGGGAATTAGGTAACCAATCTGGACCAACGAAGAAAGAGTCTCATTCAGTTATCCCTCTACCCAAAGACTGCAATAGAGCATATGGAGAGAAGTACTAAGAAATAATGGGAAAATAAGACAGCATAAGAGTGTGGAAGACCTTAAATATCTATGTATAAAACCCTGAAAGTATGAATGAATCATTCAAAGAATTATGTTATTTTTTTTATCACTAAACTTAATCCTTCATGGTGAGCCATGATGGTGCTGATTTGTACTACAGCAGCCCTAATCACTGAGTGGGCATTGTCCACTCAAAGTGACAACTTGGAAAGACCTTAACTTAAAAGGGCCATGGTCTCCCACTACATCCTGGGCCATCTCTCGTTGTCAAGATCTGTGTCTAGCCACTGGACCCAAATGGTTCTGGGGAAGAAAGTGAGGCTGGTGACTTTGCATATCCCTCCCTCACTGTAGTCAAATTCATTTGCAAGCCATGGTATTATCTTCCTAATGTCATGATCATCTTCAAAAATGGACAGACCATAAGCCATCTTCCCCACTAAAATGTGTCTAGAAGAGAATGTCTATCAAAGTTCTTATACGTTATTTAGACTGTAATTTTAATTTGCACTTTGTAGCAACTGAATTCAATTCACTATGTATTGTATTTATTTCATGTATTTGTATGTGTCCAGAACCAATTAGGATGGAAAGGAGGTATCCCTACCCTCTTGGAGCTCAAAATCTTCCTTTGGTGAAACAAGACTTTCACATAGAGCAATTAGAAAACACAAGACAGACCATAGCAGTGTGAAAAATGTAATGTTATGGCTTCCAAAAGCATGTATATTCGTAGTAAATTGCATGTATAGATTGGAAAGAAAAATACTTGCAGCTGTTGGGGAAAAAACTTTGTGGAAGATGTGGAAATCCAAATGAGTCTTGAAGAAAGGTTGGGATTTTAATAGAAGAGGAAAAAGATGTACTATCTTTAAAGTTTATAGAATTAGTATAAGCAAACATAGAGGCAGGAATTTGGGTGGTATATATGGAGAATAGTAAAGAAACTGACGACTAGAATGGGTGGTTAATTTTGGAGAGGATTGTGAATTTATAGTGTAAAAGACTTTAATCTTTGTATCATAGAATATTAGATATGGGAAGTATCTTAGAGCTCATCTATTTCTATGCCATTATTTTAGGGATGAGAGTATTAAGACCCAAAGGACAGAAATGACTTGCCCAAGTTCAGTAGTAATATATTACTACTCTAATATTACTATTATATTATTATGTAATATATTAATACTAGCAATATTACTATTACCTGATACACTAATTTTAATCTAATAAAGCCATCTAATCATGTGAGTAATTAAAAGTTTTTGAGGAGTCATCAGCAATGGGTCATTCCAAAATACTTTGCTTTACTTTTTAATGAATTAACACGTATCACTGGAATGCCAAGAGAGGCTAACATGAAAGACTCCACAGCTCATTAACGACCTTCAAAGATAATATTAATTGAATCCTGGAAACTGTAGTTTTTTGAACAGTTTTAATGGGCAACTTCAGTTGTGACACTCTTCTCACCCACTAGTGCTTATGTTCATTTGGATTTTTCTTGTTTTCTTTTTGGTTGCCAAGAAAACATTTACATGCTTTTGGGCAAACTATACTGGACACTGCTTCAAGGAATTTTATAACCTAAAAACCAGCCATAGCCCCAAATAAATTGGTGGATGTTGCCAATAACACTTCAGCATCATCCTCAGGAAGAAAGGGAAGCTATATGTAATCATTCTTAAAGAAACAAATAGTTTTCGAAAGCCTAATAATAAGAGTATTTCTTTGATAACTTTCTACTAATTCTGAATTTGCTGTTTATAAACAATTAAGTGGACTCCATAAATCTTTTCATCAACATATGTTCAGAAGATACATCTGGTTCAATTTTCCCAAACTCATTTTTTGATTTGGATTGGAGGAGTCTTCTAATACTGTCCTTAATATCTTTCTAATATAGGTCTCTTCATGACTTGAGTAAATAAGGATATGTGGAAGGCGATGCCTGTTATAAATCACATTCAATTTCATTCCTTTCCAGGCTATACTCTGAACTCTCCAAGACATTTTCTTCAAAACTCCAGAAATGTCTTCATCCTGGAATTCACATATTGGAAGTATTGACCATTCCCAAAATTCCTGCTTTCAACATCTCTCTCTTGGTTCTTCAAAAACTTCCATTTTTAAAAGAAGATCCAGGTCAGTCAAGCTTTTATTCCTCTCCAACCTGTGCACCTGATTTTCCTTGACCTTCCCCATAATGTCTCGTGTGCTGGTTACATTATCTCTTCCCTCTTTCACTGTTCAGATTTTCAACTTCCTTCTAGTTGTTACCTTCCCTCTTTAGATCATATACCCCTTGAGTGAAGAGATTGTCTTGCTTTCTTCTTGCATTATCCAGACATTCGCACAGATTCTGATACATAATGTTTGTTGATTTATTTATTAATTGATCATTAAAATCATTAATAAAAATGTGAAATGCTCTGCATTTGTGAGCTGATGATTCGTATCTATATGACAACCCTAATTCCATAGATTCAGTCTCAGAAGCAAAAAAATCTCAGTGGTCTGCCATCTAATCAAACCAAACCCATCTACAACATTTTAGACAAAAGAACAATTATTTCTTTAAATTATCTTTCATAGGTCTTGGCCAAGGTCGCAAAAATCTTTTAAGGTACACTCACACATATACATACACAAATGCTTTTGCACACAATTAGAACAGTGACAGAGATATCCCTAATTCTGATCGTTTGTTGAAATTTCTCTTGTCTTCACAGGACATACTTTCTGCACCATTATTTTGTATGTATTCATCCTTTGTTGACGAAGAAGACCACGTTATCAGAGAAATGATGACATGACTTTCACTTGACTTTGTTTTGAGTGAGGGAGGGCTGTGCAGGTCACCAGTCTCACTTCTCCTCCAGAGCCATCTGAATCCAGTGGCCAGATATTCATCAGGATGACTGGAGATGATCCAGGATGAGGCAGCTGGGGTTAAGTGACTTGCCCAAGGTCACACAGCTAGTGAGTGTCAAGTGTCTGAGGTGAGATTTGAATTCAGGTCCTCCTGACTCTGGTGTTCTTTCCTCTGCACCATCTAGCTGCTCCACCATTATTTTATGCATTTGATAGATGGCTGATTTCATCAAGGCTGAGAATCTTGGGAAATTTCACACCCAACCAGAGTCTTAAATTTCTGTGTATTTATATCTATTTGTGTGAGCCTGTGTCTTCCTGGGTTTCCAGCCCATAGAAGTAAGTAATTACTTCTGGGATCATAGATTTAGAGTTGAAAGGGACATAAGTCAACCATTCCAACTCCCAATTGACAGATGAGGAAAATGAAGCCTAAAGAAATTAAGTGATTTGACCATGGGCACATAGGCAGTAAGTAAGCAGCAGGGCCAACAATGAAAGCCAACTTCTCTGGATTTAAATCCAACACACTTTTGACTCACCCAAACTGGCCCAAAAGCTTGGATTACATATGTTTTTCTAGGAAGGCAGATTTCTAGGCAGGTTTTCTCTATGCGTTTAGTCAGTGAACTTGAGAAATATCCGAGCCTGGATAATCAGGTAACTTTTAATGAAAATTGATCCCTCACATCAATCATTGATCTTGTTGCCTCTGAGTGTTGCCATATCTTTACCAAAAAAAAAAAAAAAAATACACAACAACAACTTAAGGACAAAGCGTTATCTTCCTGCTTTAATTATTTAAGGACATGCCTAACCTTTGGACCAACAGATATCCCACCCCTCAAAGATTTGCTTTGTGTTTTGTGAGTTTTATACATGATACATTTGTTTTTGTGTGTCATTTCAGCCATGTCATTCATCATTTTCTTCCTCAGCTCATTTTACAGATGAGGAACCAGAGGCATACAGGGTTAAGGGACTTTTCCAGGGACACACAGATAATAAGTGTCTGAGATTGCATTTGGATTCCGGAAGATGCCTCTTCCTGACTCCTAGCTCAGCGCTTTATCTACTGTGCCCTTGAACTGCCCTACATTTCACACTACATATTCCGATCACTGTACATTAATCCACTTTCAAACTTCCCTTCGTTAATCTTTACAGTGTAGGTTGCAAATCAATAACAGCCCAAGGACTGAAACCTAAAATTATTGATGTTTGCATAATGTCCTTTAAAGTTTTATAAAGTGCTTATTTGAGTCTATCCAATGAAGTGTATAGTGTCTTATTTTATAGAGAAGGAGGTAGGCTCAGAAAGGACAATTGAATTGCTCATAGTCACAAAGACATAAGTGGTTGAGTAAAGACTAAAACCCAGAGCTTCCTGGCTACTGGCTTGCTCTACTATGACAGTTCTATATGTTGATGAAAAGATAAATTTGTGCTAAGTAAGGGGTATAGACAACACTGTTTTAAAAGTTTATAAACATACCAAAGGGCTATAAAAATATGCATACTCTTTGATACAGAATACCACTTCTAGGGTTATATCCCAAAGAGATCATAAAAATGAGAAAAGGATCCACATGTACTAAAATATTTATAGCAACTCTTTTTGTGGTAGCCTAGAACTGGAAATCAAGGGGATGCCCATCAAGTGGGGATTAGCTGAACAAGTTGTGTGGTATATGAATGTAATCCTATTGTGATAGTATTGTGATATTATTGTGGTATAAGAAATGATGAACAGGAGGACTTCAGAAAAACCTGGAAAGATTTATATGAAATGATGCTGAGTGAAATGAGCAGAACCAGGGAAACATTATACACAGTAACAGCCACAGTGTTTGAGGACTGTTTCTGATAGACAGCCCTTTGCAGCAATGCAAGGAAGTAAAATATTCTCAAAGGACTCTTGATGCAAAATGCCACCCACATCCAAAGAAAGAACTATGAAATAGGAAGGCAGGATGAAGCAGACTATTTTCTCTTGTGTTATGTTTTGATTTTGTTTGATTTTTCTCATAGTTTTTCCCATTTGTTTTGATTCTTCTATGGAATATGACTAATGTGAAAATGTGTTTAATAAGAATATATGTGTAGAAAACATATAAGATTACATGTCATCTTAGAGAAGGAGGAGAGAGAAAGGGAGGGGGAGAAAATTTAAAATGTGTGAAAGTGATTGTTGAAAACTGAAAACAAATAAATTAATTAATAAAAAAAGTTTAGAGGCATAGTAGGGGATTTTTACTGGTATATAGGAATACTTCATGGAGAGGTAGAAATTTAGCAGAGACATTAAGAAAAAAAATCCTGATTTCATTGAGGGATACTAAATCAATAAGAGTTAACAGTGTTACATGGGGGCAAATAAAATTAATAAATATAGTAATATTATATAAAAATTGAATAAAAATCATAATAATGTTCTGTACCACTTCAAAAAGAAATATTAGCTCCAGGGATGAGGATGTCATAATAGGACTACCAGATCACATCTGGAGTGCTATGTTCATTTCAAAGTGTGAAGTTTTAGGAAAGGATTTGATAGGCTGATGGGGCATGCAAAGGATGGTAAAGGCTTCATGATAGTACAAAGAAAGACTATCTGAAGAAGCTAGAAATATTTAGCCTGGAAAAAGAAAATTTAGGATGACAGTCACTATCTTTCAATATGTAAAAGCTTGTCAAGTGGAAGCCAAATCAAATACATTCAGTTTCAGTTTAGTGGACAAAATTATTAGTAATGAATTGAAGGTACAAAATATATTTAGCCTTAATATTTTTTAAGTGAAACAAAAACACACAGGAAAACCAATCTTTTTAACAATTAAGTCTTTGCCAAAATGAAATGGATTAATCTAGAAAGCAGAAACTTCCCCATTACTAGAGGTCATTAAATTCCTTGATGACCATTAGTTTGGTATATTTGAGAGGGAGAGTTTGTTGAGTTGTGGATTATGCTTGATGGCCTCTGAGGTCTCTGAACTCTGAGATTCTGTGATTCAGTGGTTATTTGAAAGAGACATTCAGGTAAGAAATAATATGGATATGAGAGATGATAAGGCATAATTGGAGAGAATCAGTTTGTACTTTTGGCTTTAGTAAGTGGCTTTCCAGAGAGGTGGAGGTAAATGCTAGAAAGAAGGATTGGACAAGCCTTTCAAAAGTATTAAATAATTTGGATTTGTAATTTCTTGTGAAAGGAATTACATGATCAAAGTAGAATTTTAAAGTTGTGAAAAATTTCTTATTGAAGATCACCAGAATCTTTGTTTTCTATGAGCCATTAACAGATGAGTGGAAAACAAAGAAAAGCAGAAAACCAAAAAAAAAGAAAGGAAAAAAAGAAAAGAAACAAGCCAGAAGTTTTCCTAAATTCCTTTATATGAGGCTATATGATTTCTGTCCAAAAGCAATGTATACACATCCAAGTATCAATTTGTATCAGACTGAATGTAAGACACTGTAATTTGCAACCTTCAAATGCTTTTAAAACCGCCCTGAATAAATTCTTATATATTAAGGACATAACAAATAAAGGTACCTTTAATTAAGAATCATCTTACACTGACCACAAAACAAGCAAAGACAAAGAGTGTAGGCATGCCTTATTTTATCTAAATGGCTGTTTTATAAACGTGCACTTGGAGAACACTAGTCCAGCCCATGTGTGATAAAATGGATATGTGATGTTAAAGTGGTTTTACCTACCAGTTCCCAGATTAAAGTGTATCACAAATCGCACATTGAGATGCAGGCAAAAAATGACCAATTCTGATCATGTGTATGGAAAAGGTTATATTCTTGGACAACTGGTGGCTGAGAAAACTTGAAACATTTAGAATCATAGATTTAGAACTATAAGAGGCCTTCTTGGCTCAGCCCCATCATTTTACAAATGAAGAAACCGAATACCACTGAGGATAAGTAACCTCTCCAGAGTCACAAGCAGTAAATCATAAAAATGGTACTTTTATCTTAAGTCCTCTCACCCTTAATGTTCCTCTGCTATATCATGCTGAAAGATTTGGTTCACCTCTGTCACCCATGCCACAGAAAATCCTAAGGATGAGGGGTTTACATAATCTTCATTTATTTCTGAGAGTCTAACCTGAAATTGGTTATTTTCTGTCTTGGCTCTATGCTCCAAAATACAAGATTTACTTTGGGGAAATAGATTCATGCTTTAAGGTAGTGACACATAATGAGGGGAAAAAAGCTGGCTTTGAAAAGTCAAAACGTTTTGGGTTTCAGTCCTGTTTTTGAAGTGAATTACCTAGGGGACCTTGGACAGGTAATTGAAACTGGTAAGGATCTCAGAGTCCACCCTTCATTCTATAGCTAAAGAAACTGTAATGTTATCCCTAATGCTTTTAGTGGGCATTAGAATGACTGTTGTGAGATTTTCTCTTAATTACTACTCTGCCAAACCATCCCATTACTCTCCTATGTGAAAATAGGGGAAAAAGATACCAACACAGTTAGGAAACTAATGCTGATACCACTATACAAATTTTCTTTTTTGAATTTAGAGTCTATGGTTTGTTTAAACTGTGCATCTCTCCTAGCCATAACACACACACAAAAAAAAATACTTAATAAATTTGTGTTGAATTGTATTTCTAATCTTATTACCTGAGTATGAATTTGTATTCTTTAATTTATTACTTGTCTGTTTAGAGTCATCACTTTTCCTCTCTGGTTCTCAGTTTCCTTATCAGTAAGAAGTAGCACTAAGTCTCTAAGAAGTTTTTCAGCTCTAAATCCTCTGGCCTAATTTAGTATGAGGCAGTGCAAAATGTACAAAATGTTTTAAGCATAAAAATAGAAGTATATGTGTTAGCCTTATAACAAATATTCATCTGGCGCACATAGAATATTTTGAGTGTGTATGTTTTTCATAAATAGTGGTTTTGTATTTATAATTGAGTGCCACAATAAATCAGTTATACTGAAAAAATCAAATTAATTTTCCTTTCTGGAAATAATTAAGAAAAGGATACCAATCTCATTTAATTTCAAGTTTTCTTTTAGGGTAATAAAAATCACTGTCAATCAATGTGTATTTACTGAGTTGCTCATGTGAGCTCAGTCCCATGTTAGGCACCATGAGAGATAACTGCCTGAGTCACTCAAGTGTATAATATTATTGCAAAAAATAAGCATTTTTTATTTTCAAACTTTTGTATTCAAATTCTATGTAAGATGTTATACATTTTTGTTTGTCAAGCATACAGTAACTATTCAAAGATAGTATTTGGTTACACTTAGAGTAACTGTTAAATTATTAATACTGATTTGACTCAAATATGTCTGTCTTAGTGTATATTTAAATTATTAAAAATATAATTTTTTCACTATTTTGAAACATGGTATGCATAAGATATTTTAAAACCATGGGTCACTATTTCAAAGTGAAAAGTAAATGGTTAAAAAATCCTCCAAACATGTAATCACAATGACAGAAACGGACACCAAAATATCTTTGAGGTTTCACCTAAGACTCATCAATTTGGGAAAGCTGATAAATGTATAGAATAGTCAGTCAGTATTGGAAAGATTTGTGGAAAAGCAAAGTACACCAATATCCTTCACTGGAGCTGTGAATTGGCCCTCACATGCTAGAAAGCAGTCTGGAATTACGCTAAGAATATAACTAAAATGGGCATATCCTTTGACTCCATACCTAAAGATATGATTTTAAAAAGATATAAAGGCAAAGATAAAAAGAAAGGTCTAATTTATGCTAAAATATTTATACCAGAATTTTGTTTTATGTATAGTTGCAAAGAAGTGGAAACAAAGTAGATGCCCTTTGATTGGGGAAT
The DNA here is from genome assembly GCF_028372415.1 of Notamacropus eugenii. Lineage (NCBI taxonomy): Eukaryota > Metazoa > Chordata > Mammalia > Diprotodontia > Macropodidae > Notamacropus > Notamacropus eugenii. The sequence continues at coordinate 552,738,327 of NC_092872.1, forward strand.
GGCTAAGAGGATTAAAGCACATGAATGCAATTGAATATTTCTGGGCTATAAGGAATGATGATTATGGAAAACACAATGGAATATTTGAAGCATATTTGTTCTGCAGTTGTTCTCTCTCTCTCTCTACATATATACATATATATGTATATATGTATATATGTATGTGTATATATATATATATATACATACAAGTGTGTGCATGTGTGCATACACACAAAAAATATAGCTATCTCTATATATCTAACCCCAAGAATTCATTCATCTTAAAGACAAAGGAGCATCATCTACAGTTCCTTTGCAAGAAGGTATTACAGATTTTGTTATGTATATTTATTTCTTCTGTGTACAGTTTGCACATGTTTTCTCCTTTGATGAAATATAAGGTTAGCCACTTCCCTCATTTTTATCTCCTTCTACTCAATTGCCATACCTGTGCCTAACAGTTCTTGACTGAATAAACGCTTGTTGATTGATTGGTTAACTATCTGAACTGTGAATTGCAAAGTGAAGTAAGCAGGACCAAGAAAAATAAGCTACGCAATAATGACAAAAATGCATGCGGAAACACCAACAAAAGTAAAGCTGAAGTCTGTGAAATTATTATGATCAACTTGGCTCCCCCAAAAAGATATGTAAAAGTACCTCTGATCTTCCTTGAAAAGGGGGAAGATGAGGAGTATGGAATTCTGCATATAACAATGACTTGGTTAATATATTGATTAGTTTTATTGAGCAGTTGGCTTTTTATTCCATGTCGTAAAGGTTGGCTCTTTGGGATGAGAGGGCATATTAAGAAATAAGGGTGATGTAAAAATTAAAGATAATAAAATAAAAATTAATTGGTTGTCATATGAAGTATAATTTTAATATTATGAGATTATTGTAATTTCGTAAATTAATATTTCTTATAAAACCAGGATGTTCTTTGAAAGTGATGAAAACTGATCTCATGTTATTTGACATCTTTTTAGATCAGGGTGCTTGAAATTTATTGTATCATAGACACCTTTGGCTATTTGATGAAACCTATGGATCACTTCTCAGAATAATGCTTTGACATGCATAAAATAAAATACAGTGGATTATAAAGGAAATTGATTAAAGTGAAAGTTATTTAAAAACAAAAACAAGGTTAGAGATCCCAGGTAATTAGATAACAATTTTCAGAATCTATATGCAAATGAGCCCCTAAGTAAGCAAGTATGCTGATTTTCATAAAATTTGCAAAGTTTCCCAAGAAGATCATGTAATTTCAAATAGAACAAACTCTTGCCATGTACACAAGCACATCTCCTCTTCTGAGATGCCCTGTGAGTGAGTAGCAGCTCCCTTCTCCTCCCCTTCCCTCTCCTCTGGTGTTTGACCTAGGGGAAAGTATACTCCATGGCCAAAAGTTGCCTTTTTTCTTTTGGGTTTGCTGGCTACATTTCTTGCTCAAAGACCAAGCCTTAAATCCAATTCACTCTGGAGCTCGCAGACTAGACAAGTCCCCACCCACCTAGCACAGAGTGAAAGTAATTACTATTTCTGTTTTACCCAGAAACCCTGAGGGTCTTCCCCTCCCAGTTTGATTTTTTTTTTTTTATTAAAGGGGCCATTCCTTGAGTAACTACTTAAAGAAGCCTATTCATTGAATGGTTGTATCTCACTCAGAGTAAGAATATGATAAGACTTTAGCCTGAAAGGTCCAGGGTCTCATATTGCATCCTGGGCCATTTCTCATCATCCTGATGAATATCAGGCCACTGGACCTAAATGGCTCAGGAGAAGAAAATAAGGTTGGTGACCTTGAACAGCCCTCAGTCACTCAAATCAAACTCAACTGCAAGTCATGCTATCTTCTTGATGTCATGGTCCTTTTAGAGAATGAAGGACAAACACAGTAGGTGAATACTACATATGTTCCCATAAAAAAATCACACGCATATGCTTAAACTATATACAGGTGCTTCACACATATATAATAGCTATTATATAGTAATGTAAAGTTATATACACATCCACCTCTATGGTTTTATAATTTTAAGGACATTCTAGTGTGAAAGTTCCTTCTATCAGTGCTGACTGGCAGCTTGCAATTCATTTGTAATTGTATGTTAGAAAGTTTTCTGATGCATTGAGGGGCTCATTGATTTGCCCACCATCACAGGGCATCAGAAGCAGCATTTGAACCCAGATTTTTCTCATCTCCATTACTGGCCCCCATGCATTGTACTATTCTGCTTCTCAAATATTTTATCACAATTTGGTAAACTTATTATCTCATTCTTGGTTTGATTTATGCTGATTCTTCCATAGTTTTAAACCCAATAAAGGATTTGAAAAGGATGGCTACAACAGAATATTGACCATTTCTATTTCACTTTATTTTTGATTTGAAGAATTACGTACTACTCAAGAATTACGCATCTGGAGTCCATTGAGTTTATTTGCAGAAAAGCCTTTTGGAACCAATATACTTAACCCAGGTTTCAGGAAAAGATTAGAGAATGAGCAAATTTGAGACAGTAGTTAATTCCTATCATAAAGATTGCTGAAAAGAAGAACTAAGTGGTCAACAAAGGTTCTAAGAAATTCTTCAGCTCCTCTGAAGTCGGGTCTTTTAGAGTAAAACTTCAATATTCTGTTTGAAGTGAATTCTTAGAACATCAGATCAGAGCTATTTTGAAATCTAAGTATAAAACACATTTCAAAGCCAAAGAGAAGTGACTTTTGGATTAAATGAGGTGTGATTATCAGGAAATGTGTCTGATTTTTTTTTTTTTAACAAATATATCAGAACCTGCCATCCAAATGAGAGTTGTCCTCTTTGACGTAGTTATCTTGGGAGGACATGCATGCATTCCAGTGATGCTTTGAAAAAATACTATATAAATATGACTTTCATCATCTTTACTTGTGTGATTCTAAATTTAGATGAGGAAAATAAATTAGAGAATTTAATAGCCAGGAGGGACCTCTGTGGTCATCTGGACCAATCCATACCTGAAAAAGAATCCCCTTTATGATATTCCCAATAAGCACTCCTTTGCTCTTAGCATAAAAGTCTATAATGAAGGAAGGGAATGTGTGTTTTTCATTTGATACCTTCCTCATAAGTCAGCAGCATTCTAATTTAGGTTTTTTTTCCTTTAAATCAAGTGTAAATTTACCTCTTTGTAATTTCTAGCCGTTGTCCCTAGTTCTGTTCTTGAGACAACTCTCACCACTCTTCCAGGTATCAAAACTTCCAAGATTTGACTTTCCAATTTGCTCATTGATGACAAATCATTTTTCTTTAAGAGTCTGATTTGATTGTGCACACAGTGAAATTATTGTGACCAAGGTCTAGGAAAATAGGTTCATGGAAAACTCTTTGAAGAGTGTATTAATTTTTTTTAAAAAAGTCAAGGCACCATTACAAAGCAATCAGAAAAACTTCTATATGCATATATATCACATATACACACATACATATATAACACATCTATCTACATATATACATTTTTGTATGTATATTAACAGGGAGAGATATACATACATGCATACGTATACATTTAGATATGTTGTCTGGTCTTCTAATTTTGTCTGTGTAGGAAAATAAACACTTGAAAACTTCTTTCACTTCTGCAGGTCAGCAAATAATCTGTAACTTCTAGTCTCAGAGAATTACCTGAGAGGTTAAGTAACTTGCTTTTACAGTGTCACAGATCTAATATGTACTAGAAGCAATATTTGAGGCCAGGGTCTGTCCTGATTCCAAGGGGAGTTGCCTCTCCATTACTCAATATATAGAATTTAAATTATCAAAATGGAAACAATAGTTGTATTCCCTTGTTAGTAACCATGCCTATAGGAGATAGAACAGATAACATTCATTTGGTGCTTTAAGGAATTATAAAATGCTTTAAAGTTTACAAAACACTTAACCATTCATTATCTCATTTGATTCCCACAATAACCCTGTAAGGTACGTATTTACTATTATCTCCATTCTATAGAGGTGGGAATTGAGCTTGAGAGAGGTTATATGCCCTGACCAGGATTACACAACTAGGTAAGAGTCTAAAGCAGAATTTAAGTTTAGATCTTTCTGACCCCAGGTCTAGCATTCTAACTTTAAAGGCTCTAGGAATTGGTACTAGAAATCCTTATTTGAAATCGGCTTTGAGTTTGAGCCATGCAGAAAAATTATTCTCATTAATTTCTATGTGCATAGTTTCCACACTCTGGCTTCCATTCAGTTATCATTCATATTAAGAGCTGCTTTCAGTAATCATTTTCTTTTTCTGTTATACTATACTGCTGCTCAAGACTTTTGTGTTTGGGCAGGAAATTAAGTCCCAAAGAAGAGGTATCTTTCAAAGTGCTTTTTTTCTCTTTTAAACTATAATGATGGTGATGATGTAAATTGTTCTGTTTCTGTTTACTTCATTCTGCATCAGTTTATACAAATATTCTCAGGTTTCTCTGGAACTATTACTTTCATAATATCTTACGGCTCATTAATATTCCATTATTTTGTATACCATTATTTGTTCAGTCATTCTCCATCATTTTCCAGTTCTCCACCACAAAAGAGCTTCTATAAGTGTTTTAATACATGTGAGTTTGTTCCTTCTTCTTTTTAAATTTTGAGGTATAGGCCTAATAATAATAGCTAATAACTTTTATCTACTCACTGATTAGTCATACTTTTGATGAAGGATGTAATTCACCTCTTGACTGAATGATAATGGACTAAAGGTATGGAATAAGTTACACATCTTTAGAGCAGGTCAATATGGAAATTTGTTTTTTATGACTGAATATTTGTTACAAGGGTTTTGTTTTTATTTCTTCTCTGCAGGAGAAGGAAGGATGAGAAAATATTCTTGATAATTGAAAAAAATAATAATTTAAAAACAAAAAGGGAATTGTCAGTTTTGAGAGGGTAAAACAATTTTTTAAAAAAAAGATCTATACTAATGAAAGTTATGCCTTTTACTCATACAAACTAATGCTTATATATATATATATATATATATATATATATATATATATATATATATATATATATACATATATTTTTGGTGGCTACTCATGCTGTCTTTATTGATGGCAGATGTCTCTTAGAAGACATTTACAATGGATGCTTCTTATCATTTTATTTTCCCAATGCCTTTCTATGAAGGAGTTGGAATAATTTATCTGAACATTGTCCAATATATTTTCCCAATCAATTTCTAAGATTGAATTTGATTGAATGCAAGAGCGGTAAGGTGAAACTGCTAGATTGGAAGTTTGAAAACTTTGGTTTGCATTCTACCTCTTCTACTACTTACTCATAGCATAACTTTGGGCAAGCCCTTCAAGTCACTGAGACTCACTTTTCTTAGCAAAATGGAGACATTCTAGGGACTGGAAAACATCCAGCATCTATTTGAGCTCTAAGACCTCAGAATAGAATGGTAATATAGATAGCCAACTTGGAAATAGTGTGAACTTAGATCACTGGTCATAGAGTGAATCATACTGCTGTTATGCCAGATCACTTTGAATGCCAGTTTGAGTTAGGTTGGAAGTTAAGCTAAACTTTGTCTTTTAAATCTCTAGGCATATGAAAAGTCCTCAAAAACCTAATGTAGATTATGATAGAGATGAAAACACTTTATTATTCAAATTAGGAGTTAATGTAACTTTCAGTATCTTCATGATGTTTTATAATAAAGAGAACAATTTATTCCATAAAATAGTTAAAAAAAGAAAAAAAAATTGAAAATGGTTTTATATCATTAAGTGGTCAAAAAAAGATGTTTCCAAGACATTTGCTCCAGTCTTTTCTGTGTTTGGTTTTCTACAAGTTCACTTTTAATTGGATCATGAGGACAGAGGGAGGGTGGGCAAGGGGTTATACTATATTCACTGTCAGTTTTGTCATTCTCTTGAGGATACTTTTCTCAGTGTGTACATATGTTTTAATGCAAGCCTAAAAGATACTCATCCCACCATGACTAGGACAGCCAACAACTTTCGCAGTAAAGGATGGACCATTGACTTTGATAGGCAGTTATCTAACCAGGGCAAGACTGTCAATTGCCTGTCACATTCCCTTCTTCCCTTTTACTAGGAGATGGTTCTCCTACTGAGTTTGTCACAGTGATGGAAAGTATTTCCTCTGCTCAACTTTCCCCCTGACCTTTTGGAAAATTATTGATGTAGAATACAATAGAAATATTTTCATTACTGAAAGGTAATTTGTTAGAACAGTGAACAGCAATGGATTTGGAGCCAAGAGCAACCTGAGTTTGCATCTCCTCTCTGCTGCCTGTGGTCTGACTTTGGTCAAGAGATTTTTCCTAATCTGTAAAATGAGGATAATAATACTTACCATATTCATGTCACAGGTTTTCCATGAGGAAAGTGCTTCATAAACATGAACATAGAGCATAGATATGGACAATTATGATAGATTTCATTGTTGCCTACTTTCTTTTCCCTCTACTCCCATAGCCAGCAGCCTAGACTAAGTTTTAATTACTTTCTGCCCAGACTACTGCAGTAACCTTCTAATTTATCTCTCTGATGTAAATAATGTTATACTCTCCACCCTCCACATTGATGCCTTAAGTAAGTTATCTAAAGCACAGATCTAATATTTTGTTTTCCTATTCAGTCAACTCCAGTGGCTCCCTATGACCTCTAGGATGAAATCTGAACTCTGTTTGGCATTTAAAGCCCTTCACAACTTTGACCCAACCTATCTTTGTAATCTTACACACTCCTGTCTTTCATACAAACCACACTATAGCCAAATTGGCTTTCCTGCTCCTCTTCACACAATGCCATTGTACAAGCTGCCCCCTCCATCCCTCAAATGTACTCCTTTCTCATCTCCACCTCTTAAAAGACTTAGAAGTTTCCTTTAAGGTTCAGAACAAGGTGCACCTTCAATGTGATCTTCTAGTTCCTTCACCTCCAAAAGAAAAAATATATATATATGCATATTATTTTTACCTTTTTATAATAGCACCTCTGTTTTATAATAGCAAACATCTACTTGCCTTAATTCACTGGAGAAGGAAATGACCACCATTCCAGTATTCTTGCCTAGAAAACTCCATGGGTAGTATTGGTATTGGTGTGCTATGTAGTCCATGGGGTCACAAAGAGTTGGACACAACTGAACAACAAAATGTTTTATGGGCAACTAGATGGCACAATGAATACAGTGCCAGGCCTGCAGTCAGGGAGACCTGAGTTCAAACACAGCCTCAGGCACTTAGGCTAGTCACAACCCTGTTTGCCTCAGGTCCTCATCTATAAAATGAGCTGAAGAAGGAAATAGCAATAACATTCCAGTACCTTTGTCAAGAAAACCTCAAATGAGGTCATGAAGTTGGACATAATTGAACAAGAGCCTGTCTCAGAGTAGGTACTCAATGAATACTCGTTGCTTTATTGATTAATTGTTTTCTCTTTCTTAAAACATTTGGAAAGTACAAGAAAGAATGAGCAAAGTGTTTTCCTGAGCTTCAGAAAGTAAACAAGTCTTTTGGAAATTAATATGAAAAGAAAGATTATAACTCTTTTCTAATGTAACAACGTACAAACATTATTAAATTCAGTAAGATGGGGAAGATATTCACCCAATACCAAATAGAAATGTTAATCCATGGAGTTGCCAGAAATGTGACAGTGTTCTAAAAGGCAAAATCCATGCAGTATGAAAGTGGAAATGTTATTGCCACTCTTTTATATTTAGGCTAAAGTAGTCATCCAAATAATTGTCAAAGTTTAATGGTTGAAATGATGATGTAGGACCAGAAACAAATTTTGACTTTAAATTATTCTTGCCTATGCCCAACTGATTCAACTGTATCTAGGTTCAGAGAACACAAATACTAAACTGCTGAAGACCCATTCACAAACATGCATGCATAAAAACTTGACCAATAGGAAGACGTTAAATTTATTTTAGGTTGCCAGTTAAATGTCATCATATCATAATGATAAGAATATTAAGTTGATAGGCTATTATCCTAAAAAACCCCAAACAAACAAGTAGTGGTAGGCTATTGATTGTCTGTTCCTAGAGAAAAGTGAATTGTTATAATCCCAATTAGTATGAATAATGAATCCAATAAGGATTAGGTAAATGTTAGTTGTCCTTTTGTCCCATTATGAGAATTCATGCTGCATATTTCCTTTGCTTTGGATCAGAGAGCAGACACTGTCATTTGCCTTTTTTTTGTTGTTGTTATTTTGTATCCCCAGTGCTTAGTACAGTGCCTGCCACATAATAGGCATTTGATAATGACTTTATTAATTAACTAAATAAGATTATCTTAGAAATTTTTAGAATTCATGCAGCATATATTCATTAGCCTAGAATCAATACCATATTTTGCATAATTATAACTTCAAATACTGTGAATTTAAATACCAACAACTACTTTAAGAGATTCATTGTTAGCTCTAATTGCGACCTAGCTGTAGTTGGCATTTCAAGTGATTTTGTGTTATTGGCTCAAAGATTAGTGTCGGGAAGGTCCTTAAGGCCACACAATTCAAGCACGATCATTTTACAGATTACATAATTCTCTAGTCCCTCAGCATGGATGCAATCTCCATAGTTGTATAGCACTTTTCCATACCTTCTCATCTTACTCCATTCTTGTCCATATTTTTTCCATAAATTTACCCAACATGTGTGACTTTTTCTGGCCTTTGTATATTTTGAGGATATCTGTGAAACACTTATGTTGTCCATCTGTCATCCCTCATTCTTCATTTATCACTCATCCTCATTCTTGATCTTTGCCAAAAGGGAAAGAAATAATTATCCCTCATTCTTGATAAGAGATCAAATGACCTCTAGTTATGCCCATCCTCAATAATGTTTTATTCTATTAGCTTTTTTTTTGCAGTGCTACTCATCATTGGTAATATGCAATAATTTACCTATACCCAATCAAGCTCCTCACCATTGCCCTTTGGGTTCCTTGCAATATTCGTAGGATATAACACTTCATGATGTATTTGAAGACAGAGTTGTCTCTCCTAAGCCTTCTCTTCTCAGGCTAACAATGGAAAAGGCATGGGTCAGGAAATAATTCCTTCAATGGTTCCATTTATGCCATGGTTCCTTGTATGCTAGCTTGATTTCCTTTCTCTTGTTTCAGTTCTTTTGTAGTTTGGCTCCAAGCTTAGGGTAAAGTTCTCCTATTTTATATAAGAGATTTTGAGTCTATGTTTCCACTGCTTTTATAGATCATTGAATCTTAGGTTAAATGGAACTCCAGATATTAATCTGATTCAAGTTCCTACTCTCAGTAAGAATCTTTTGAGCATTATTCCAGGAAGGTGCTGATCATCCTCTACTTGTACATTTCTATTGATAGAGAATTCCTTACATTCATTAACATCCCAGTACATTTCTTCACATTCTAGATTATGGGAAAAATCTCCCTTATCCTCAGTTTCCTCATTTGTTAAATGAAGTGGAGAAAGAAATAGCAGACCACTCTGCTATCTTTGCCAAGAAAACCCTATATGGAGTCATAAAGAGTTAGACATGACTGAAACAACTGAACACCTAAATCATATAGAATATATGTGCATATAACATTGATGAAAGTATAAACACACACATACGTGTGTATATAACAACTATAATCTCAAATAGGTTAGTGATATATTTGTTCTCTAACACTTTCTAAAAAGTTATGAGTAAAATTCTTCTCTTTGAGAATGTCATAATGATGTTTGTCCTTCTTCAGGAAAGAAAGAGTGGTATAATGAACAAAGAACTGTCTATGGAGTAAGGAATTCAGTTTAACTCAAAAGTACTCACTGTGTGCCAAGGACTGTGCTAAGTACGGTGACTACCAAGACAAACAATACAAAGTCCACCCCCTTGAGGAGTTCACATTCTACTGGGGAAAAAAGCACACACAAAGCAAAAATAATTCAAAATATGTAAAAGCAAAATTTAAAAATATATTTTGAGTAGAGAATACTAACAACTGGGAGGATAAAGAGACATGTATAAAAGATGATAACTGAGCTTGTCCTTACAGAGAATTGAGGATTCTAAGTGATAAAGATGAAAAGAGAAAGCATTGTAAGCATTTGGGACGGCTGCTCACACATGCTAACTGTTTGGCCATGGGTAAGTAATTTTGTTTCTTTGTGTCCCAAGCAACTTTGTGGTGAGTATAATTTGCAGGAAAACTGCCAATCTGCATTGGTAAAAGGGGATTTCCACACCATGAGTTCTGTATATCCTATAAAATGACAGGTCCTTAACATGTCCTTCCCATAAATTTCATATTCAATGGAGCAAAGGATCATTGACTTTAGAATTTAAAGAGGACTTAGATCTAACTCAAACCTCTTAGCTTGCCAGTGAGGGAACTGAGGCCCAGAAATGTTAAAAAAAAAAAATACTAAGTATATAGGTACTAAATAGCAGATCTAAAATTGAACCTGAATCTTCTTACTCTAAATCCAGTGCTTTTGAGATCTGGGCTTATGGAATTTGATTATAGAGACATGTAATCAGCAAAAAGTTGATGTACTCAGAAGAATCCCATAACTGTATGGAAAAAAAAATCTCAACAAGTGGCCTGTTTAAATGGTAGGATGGGAATCCCAGGTGGCCAGCAAAACAGTTAGGGAAACCCTACTTCATAACCTTATCTCTTACTTTTTTAACATAAAAATGTAAGCTGAGGCATATAAAAGTTCAAAGTTATCTAATATCACACAGCACATCAGATTATAATTCCAAGCACCAGAAAACCAGTTAGACTTTTGAAACCTGACATGTTTCTGCTGATAAAAAGCATTCATTCATGAACTATTAACAGATCATCTACATTTTGATTTTATCCTGAATTTCTATAAAAATTTCAAATTAAGGTTGCTATTGAATCCATAAGAATAGTTTTCCCCTTTCTACTTCATAATAATCAAATAGAATTTGTTAAGCCCTCATCCTCAATATGAAAGGCTTTCTACAAAAGGTACAAAACAGATAAATGAATTAATTAGTTGACTACTTGCTTAATTTATTAATGAAGTCCTTCATAGCAACTTAGATTTTAGGCTTGTAACTATTGTTTTAGAAACAGTTCTGGTAAAGATTAGAAATTTAATGGTTTTAATTTCAATAAAATATTACTTTTATTAGGCTATTGAGGTAAGTTCTTAAAAGAATTACAAAATCATATAAAAACATACTAAGCAAATGACATACATTGGCATAATTTGTTTGAATAGAATGTCCCAAACCGGGGGGAAAAGGAAATAAATCCTATTAGAGCTCTGTCTTATATATCTTTCATCAAGACTCTCTCATTTCTGGTCTTCAATTTTCTTCTTTGTCAAGTAAAAGTATTTGACCAGATTGGGTCTCTTAACTTCCTTTGTGTCATGGACTATTTTTCCATTCTTATGAAGCTTTTGTTTCCCTTCTCATAATGTTTTTAGATGCATAAAATATGGAGGACTACAAAGGAAACGTATTAAGTTGAATAAAGAATAAAGATGCATTTTGTCCCTATACAAATCCATGTAATCCTTGAAAACTATCCACAGGGATTTGGGAACTTCAGTTTATTTATATCTTGGTGTGTTTTTTTTTTCCAGTACTAAGTCAACTAATTTTTCTATACCTACATTGGACAGACTAGATGCAAAATGTTTACAGGCTAGAAGAACAGCTTTGGAATCATAAACACTTTTATTTCAACTTGCATCTGGCACATACTAACTTTGTGACTACACAATTTGCTTCAATGCTGAGTGCCCCAAGGCAACTCGCAAATACTATAAATTCAAAAGGAAAAGGTGATTTCATTATCCGAGAGAGTTCATAAACAGGTAGTCTCCTATACAGACAAAATCACAAATCCAGACCAGGGGATAAGGAGCAAAAATTATGATGAACATAAGGACTTATAAATCTATGAATGAAATTTCAATTCAAGGATAAATTCAAAAATTGCCTTCTTTCTATATTACACGTATATCTGTTTTGATGGGAAAAGGTAACAGAGTCATGCTAATCAATTTCTTTGATCTTAAACCACTATGGCTTAAAATCTGGGAGACTGAATTTTCTCAAAGTATGCTCTCAGTTGTTTTAAGCCTCTCAATACTTGGATGGCAGTCTTCCACAGCTAATGAACCAGCCAGCTTGGTCACAGGGTAAATTCCCTAATGGTCCTCCTTAGGAATCCTGCCTAAACAAACCTCTCTGAAAGAAACATCCTATTAGAAGCCAAGAGTAATGGGTCCAAAGAGTGCGATGATTTCCACTAAATGTTCAGGTCAGCAGCATTCTGGCTCATCTCTGAAGCTTTTCCCTCAGTCAGCTGGAATGAGACTATTCTAAAGACCCTGGCATTTTTTTTAGTTATTACACAATCTGTAACTTTGGGGAAAAGGGTTTCTTCTCACTTGAGAATCCTGAAAACCTTGCTGCTTTATAAATCTGTCTTGCTCATCTCCAAACAGATACGGTATATGCTTACCTCCGCATATTTCCTCTGCGTGTGAACTCCCTGCCACCTTCATCTGAAGAGGAAGGATAAGGAGGAAGAGAATAGGTTTCAGAAATGTACAAACCTGATAAAGTACCACCAGGGAAGCATCAAGAATGGATCAAGGGAAATAATAGCTTTTCTGTCCTTAAGCACCCTGCACTAACCCTGCCACAAAGCTGGAGTATTTGAATGTGAAATAATCCACTAGATAGAATTCCTTTGAACAGATATGAGATTAGAAAAGGAAAATAATTTCATAGTCATTTTAAAATAGCATTTTTGAGTTGCCTTGCTTCTGTTTTTGAAGTAACAACCTTCATTTTGCCTGGCATGAATAGTAATGGCCCCCCAAACAGCATAAAACATTTTAGCATCTATTAGTTTCAAGAAGTCATCTAGTACAACCTGGTTTCGACCAAGTTTTTTCTAGAACAAGGTTTTTTAACCTGGGGTTTGTGAATGCTCATTTTTTCCCCAATTCTTTTGATAATTTTATTTCAATGTATTTGGTTTCCTTTGTTTCCCTGGCATTTAAACACATTATTCTGAAAAGGCTTTACCAGACTTCTAAAGCAGTTCATAGTAAAAATATAATATTATTAATCATAATAATAAGTATCTTCTATATCTGCAACAATTATATGTCAGCACTCTGCTTGATGATGGAGGGAGTGTGATTCAGAAGAAAGAACCCAGACTGGATTCAAAATCTATGGTTTTAAATCCTGCCTCTGACACTTCATACCTGTCAGTGAACTTGGCCAAATAACCTCCCTGATCCTCAGTTTTCTCATCTGTAAAATGCAGAGAAGTGGACTAGATTGTAACCAAAGTCCCTTCCAGTTCTATCGCAATGATCTTTTGGTACGGTAAACTTTGAAAAGTTAACCACCTAATTGTTAGGAAGATTTTTCTCTATTACCTATTGAAATCTATCTTTGCTCTCTGTACCTTCCACTCTTTGCTTTGAACACTGCTCTAAAGGGTTGATTAGAACTCTTTTTTTTTATCCTGTCCCCATAGTATAGTCTCCAGTTATTTCACCATCTTGGTCATCCTCCTCTGGACACATTCTAACTTGCCAATGGTCTTTCTACATTTGACAACTTTGGAAGAAATAGACTATTTTTAATTCTGAGAGTACGTATTACATTAATACTTTGATATGATACTATTCATACTGGTCTGGACTCATGATTATAGAGGCACAGGAAAATCCCAATGTGTGAGCTCTCTCCATCAATAAAGCTATAATCTTTCAGAGTAGCCTAAGGCAAATGCTGCGCCCAAAGTTAAGTGCCTAGTATGTGTCAAATGTAAAGCTTGAACTCACGATTCCAAGGCTACTCTATGATCCTCCATGCCATTTGCTTCTTTATTGACTATTGGGAAGAATTTACTGCAAGACAGATCAATTCAAAATTATTGTTATTATATTATCAAAAGGAAATGCTATGCTTGTTGAATTTAAATGAATTGAAGCATATCTAACATTTATATAGCTCTATAGAGCTTAGGAAACCCTTTCCTCACAACAACCCTACCAGATAGTATAAATCTTTTATACCCATTTTACAGATGAGAAAACTGTAGTTCCTACAAATAAAATGGTATATACTCACATTGTATTTAAGTGGCAGAGTCAGAATTTAAGTCTATATTGTCATTTCATTATTCTATAGTACTTGTCCCTATCACTGACCTGAATGCAGAATCTTAGAGATAATACAAGTTCCCCCACCCACCCCAATTATAAAAAAACTCAGAGAGTTCAATGAAGCAATTAGGTGACATGAGAGTCTAGAGTTCTGGACTTAGAGTCGGGAAGAACTGGGGTTGAATCCCATCCCAGACACACTCAGGGAGTCAACTTCTCTAAGCCTTAGTTCTTTCATCTGTAAAATGGGGACATTACATTTGATGGCCTCTTGGGCTCCTTTCATCTCTAAATCTGAGTCTCTGAGTTTATGTCTTTCCTGAGATCACAGGACAAGGCAGTGATAGAGCCATGATGTAAACCCATGTCTATTGCCTCCCATACCAGTCTGCTCCCAGTTTAAACTCATAGTATTTTTTAAGGGATCTTCCTAAAAAAGACATAAAATGGAAAGAAATCATCCTCGTTGCAAAGAAACAAATGGGGAGAGAGGAGAGGAAAATGCAAGGGAAAGCCAGAAAGACCAAGCCATTATCTGAATTGCATTTGTCCTTTAATTCACTTTGTCCTCTATATGAAATTCAGCATGAAGACATCTGCCAATATCTGAAAGGCTTCTGCCTCTGCCTGAATTATGTTTTTAAATTAGACCTTAAAGCCGCCTTCTAATGCATTACTTTCATTGACTAAAGCATGCTCACGGTCCAGGACTACTCCCCTGATATCCTTTATTTAATCAGCCTGAGAATGGTAAAGAATCATCCTCATCCTGACATAAATCTCTGCCATATCCTGCTGACTTTTACATTTTGCCTCGCTGGCAATGCATGACCTCCTTGAAAGAAAATAAAACACAGAAATATTTGAGCAGGAGGGGGGAGGGGAAAATAGCTGTCTTTTTTAGGTAATCAGTGAAATGTATGCAAATCTGACTCTTTGCATCTGAGGTGGCGTCCTTGTGCACCACAGGAATTGCTGCTGTAAACAGCTTTAGCCTTTCCTGCTAAAAGGTTATGTGAGTGATTGATATGTTTGACAAAGAAACTTAAGGTCAGGAGCAATAAAATCAATTTATTATTTGCACCACAAGTGCAGGACAAGAAGTTAAGTATATTGAATGGTGTCTGGTTTCTCATCTTCTCCCTCCCCTTCCCCCCATCCTCCACAATTGTCACTTTCAAAGTAATGGATAATTCTGGGCTTGGCTGATGCCTCTTCTCTCTCAAAGGAGGGTTCTTGACCTTTATCTGTGTCATGGAACCCTTCGGAAAACTGGTGAAGTCTTTTCAGAATGTTTGTAAATGAATTAAATAAAATCCAATAATTATAAAGAAAATCAAATATGTTGAAATACAGTTACAAAAATTTTAAAGTGAATACAAACAAGTTAATGGACTCTAAATTAAGAACCTCTGACCTACAGGAAACCCTGACACTCAAACCATCCACCAACCTCACTTGCAGTCAAGGGATCCATGAAACACAGAAATTGAAAGGAAAAAAAAAAAACAGAAATGAGCCTCATGAGAGGAAAAAAAGTGAACATAAATGGATTATTAACCACATTAAGGGTTTTTGAGATAAAGGACCGGGTCGTTTCCTGTCTTGATCAGTCATTAATTGTTCTGTAATCTTGGGCAAATCATGTCAATTTATAGATTTCAATTTCATCCGTAAAAAAAGACAAAACAAACTAAAACAAAAACCATACCCACTTCCCCCCAAAATAGTGTTGGACTAGATGTAATAACATACATTCCTCTAAGTTTTATAAAGAGTTCTCCTCACATCAGTTGCTCATGGTGGCTAATGCAAGTAGATTTATTCCCATTTTAACAGACTAAGCCCATAGTTGAAAAGGAACTGGATTGCTTTTAGGCAGTTGCTAAGTCCTTTTACTACACCCAACTTTCTCATAGCAGCACAAGTTCATCTTTTTAATACAGGAATTTTACAACTTATTGTATGGTCACAAGGCCTGGAATAGCATTACCTTGAAAGAACTAGAGATGAACATCAGACAAAGTGTAATAGAAAGGAGAGTAGTGGGCATTATTTGACTTTAGCATATTGCCATTAAAAGAAGGGCAGCTAGGTGGTGCAGTGGACAGAGCACCTGGAGGCAGGAAGACTAATCTTCCTGAGTTCAGATATGGCCTCAGACACTTAACTACTATGTGGTCTTGGGCAAGTCACTGAATTCTATTTGCCGCAGTTTCCTCATCTATAAAACAGCTAGAGAAAGAGACAATAAAACATTTTAGTATCTTTGTGCAGAAAAGCCCAAATGGGGTTATGAAAATTTAGGCATGACTGAAACAATTCAACAACAATAAAGGAAAGTCATCAAAAATAAGAGCAGTAAGGCATGTCCTGAAAGAATTGCATCACAGAGAGAAAAAGTGGCTGGTCATATGGCAAGTGTGGGGGTTGAAGGTGACTGGCCAGTATAGCTTCTCTTGTACCCTCAAGAGATAGGAGAAAGCAAAGAAGGCCTCCAACATATTAAGTGTTTCTCTGGGATGGACTTATAGGAGGATATATAGAAGAGTTGCATGGGATGGGCAGAAATCAAAGCTTTGGGATTTTCAACATTGCATGGAACTCCGAAAAATTGTTATCCTTGACCGATGTGAGTATTTGACAGTTTACTAAATGAAAACATGTAACCTTGGAGAAGTAAAAGCGACTTGCTCATGGTTTCATGGCTAGGTTAAGTGTTGGAGCCAAGATTTCATTGAAGGTCTCTTGCATTCTAGAACACTGGATTTCTTATTATAACATAGAGCCTTAATGTGTCTTTACAAGTTAGGGTCATAGGTCTTTAGAACTGGGAGGATACTTGAGATCATTAAATCAAACCTCTTGAATGACAGTAAAAGGAGACTGGTGCAAAAAAGGTGGAACAAATTAGATAATGATGATGATTGTAACTCATTTATTTTATACTTTCTCTAGAATGTCTTGTTGAAGTAAAATTATTCAGTATGTTTCAGAGGCAAGAGTCAAATTCAAGTGTCCTATGATATCTTTATAGGGCTCCAAACACAATGGTTTGAAACTGGAAAATTTATGGTTCTTTCTACCACTGGCATTCTATGAGTAGTACACTTTAGTTTGAAGACGGCCAGTTAGTTAAATGTGGACCCATTAGCTGATCATGAAGTTTCTATATTTCTTTTTTTTTCCTACAAAGGCATAAACTAATGAGATTTGCTATGAAATAGCCTCTCTGGGTTCTTTTTTGAAAAAATAATTCCACAGATTAGGAGGAGGAGAAGGAGGAGGTCCCTACTGAAAAATTTTTGCTTTATAATTAATAGATGTGTATATTTCTTAAAGAAAATCTCATTTAAGAAAAGATCAGTGTTTTTAAAATGTTTTGTGTTAATGCTAAAAAGTCAACCTTATTGATGGATATTGGAATGTATTCTAAAAATAATAGATAAAATTCATGCATTTTTTGCACATTCCTTGAATTCTGCCATACCATGACAAGATTTGAGCATGGTTTTCATTAAGCAATAGCATTTGAGAAATTTTTTTTCTGTCCAAATAACCAGAGCATTGATTCATCCAACTGGATTCCAACCATTTTTAGTCTCAGAGTATCTTGCCTATTAGTTGGTCATTCTATCATTCACCTTGCATGATCTGGCTGGTGTACCTTTGCACAATAAACCTTCTCCAGTGCATGTTACAAGGTTTCTTACTTTGACTATAGCACAAATGCTCCCATTAGACTATGGATTTTCTAAGTTTCTAACTATCCTAAGTGAAGCAAATCTTAGAGAAATTACTTCTTTATGCATCCTCCATGTTTCTGGTGTTTTAACATGGAACAGAAGTGGAAAGTAATAATCCGCATCCATTCCCATCCCCACTTTCCTTCTTCTTCTGCCCTAAGCTGGAAACTGCCTTCAAACAAAAATTTAGATCTTTGGTGTCATCTCGACATAAGGGCTAATTAGGCTTAGGAAAATTGTGGACTTACAAGTCATGGCTCTTTGTTCCCTTGCCATTATCTTATCAGTCTCTTCAATTTCACAATATATTCATCATTCGACCTTTCTCTCTGAATTTCCTGAATTTTCTTTGCTACACATCTACCATTATTTGTTCTCACTGTTCTTTCTGCTACAATACATCTTCCCTTAAATACCTGCCTCCACCTATCTATCTATCTATCGATCTGTCTATCTATCTATCTATCTATCTATCATCTATCTGTCTGTCTATCTATCTATCTATCTACCTATCTATCTGCCTGTCTATCTATCTAGTCTGCCTGCTCTTTGTCAGTGAACTAGCATTGATTAAGTGCTTACTTTATTATATATTATGTACTGTGCTAAAAGCTGGAATACAAAGAAAGGCAAAAAAAAAAAAAAAAGATTCTTCCTCTCAAGAAGTTTACAGTCTAGTGGTCTAACTTATAGGAAAGAACATGCAACCAACTAGGTAGAAAACATGATGTTTACAGGACAAATTGGGGGGTAGTTACAGAGGGAAGAAACTAAGGGAGGACTGTGAACAGCTTCTTACAGAAGATAGACATTTAAATGAGACTTGAAGGAATCTGGAAAAGCTAGGAGGAAAAGATAAGGATGAAGAGCATTCTAGAAATGAGAAGCAGCCTGTGAAAGCATTTGATCAGGAGACAGGATTACTGTATGGGAGTCAGCGTCAGTGGATGGCAGACTCTATTGAGGAGAGTAAGATTTAACAAGACTGGAAAAGTATGAAAGGATTCAGTTATGAAGAGCTTTGAAAACCAAGCAGAGCACTTTATATTTTATTCTAGAGACAATAGAGACCCACTAGAGTTTATTGAATAAGGGGAATGATGTGGTCAGAGATGCATTTCATTGTTGTTGTTATTCAGTTGTTTCAGTCATGCCCAACTCTTTGTGGCCCCATTTGGAATTTTCTCAGCAAAGATATTGTAGTGGTTTGCAATTTCCTTCTCCAGATCATTTTGCTGATAAGGAAACTGAGGCAAAGAAGGCTAAGTGACTTTCCAAGGATCACACTGCTGTGTGAGGTCAGATTTCAGTCTTCTGAACTTCAGGCCTGGCATTCTATCCACTGTGCCACTTAACTGTCCCATGCATTTTAGGAAGATCGATTTGATAGCTGAAGATGGAGTGGGGAAAGACTTGACTACAAAGACAATCAACAGGCTCTTACAACAGGGCAGGCATGAGGTGATGAGGCCCTGTGCCAGAGTAGTGGCAGATCTATTTTCTTCCTTTCCTTCTTTCCTTTCCCTCTTATCCCTCCCTTTCTCTCTCTCCCTCTCTTTCTTCCCTCTATCCTTCTATTCTTTCTTTTTTCCCCCTTTCTAATTTGTCTCTTTGGAGAGGGACTCTAGATCTATGATTTCATTAATTGGGCGTAGGGTACTCCCAATTTGGAAATTTATTTCATTGATACAGATTATGACAAATTCCCTGTAATCTGTCAACCTCATAGACTCACCTGGGGAATCTGAGATCATAGGTCTCTGGTTGTGGAGTTTGAAGGAAACTGAGCGAGTATCACTTTGCAGATGAAGAAACCAAGACTCAGAGAGATGAAAAACTTGCTAGGTCATACAAACAGTAAGCAGAACAGCTGAAATTTCCACCTTGCTCCTCAGATTCCAAATTCAGTCTGCTTTTCACTATGCTATTCCATATTTCTAGAGTTTCTTATCCGTGGTCACACAGTTAATAGGGATGAAGGCAAGACTTGAACTTGGATCTTCTGGATTGTAAAGCTGGTGCTCTACTATCTCTCACCTCATGTCACCTTTTGTTTGGTCTGTAGGTCAAGTTTCATCCTAAAATTTCAGAAGAAGAGGAATGCAAAGTAGCCCCTAGATGGAATTTATAAGCTAATGCGGAGCTTTTTTAGACCAAATTTCCTTTATTAGGGGAAGGGGCTATTTCATCAAACATTATCTGTATCCAGCAATGTCGATCCAGGTGCCAGAAAATTGCAGGCCAGTAGGAAAATGGTGTAATCTGTGATTCCATCTGGCCCATGAATTTCCAGTGGCCTTGCTTATAGATTGTCAGAACTGTTCATTAAGTTTGTTGTGAAACCAAGGGCTTAATATCTGTAATTTGGAGGGTTCAATAGGAAGTTAAATTGAGTGAAACTATTTTTGAATGACTACTCTGGTTTCGGAGAAACAGCCGACATTGCAGCGAGGGAGAGCTACATTTTGTGGCTGTACCAGGAATTCAAAATTATTTATAGGTCTTTTCAGTGAAGAGCTTTGTTGGGCTAAGTTGAGAAACTTTCTTACAAAAGCCAGCAGTGCTGACAAAAGGAAACATTTCTTGTATAGATAGGTTATCAGCCACAACCACATTACTTTAAATGGCTCAAACAGCAAGAAGGCTGCTGCTGTTTTCTGGATTTTTTGTTTTTCTTTTGGGTCTTTTTTCTGTCTGATTTGTGGTTATCTTCAATTGCACGCAGGGTGCTGCAAATGTTTTTGCATGTAATAATGTATGTTTGAATATGATTGAATGCTTGATATAAATGGGATCCCTATTACTGGGGGTCCTTTCATGATGGCTATTTATAAGCAATGCCTTAGTAATGTTATTGATAATGGAAACATTTATCCACTCGCAGTATGAAAGGGAAGCTCTCTGGGCTACAAAATATGGCATCAAAAAGCAGATGGAAATTATGACAAATGTCCTGATGCTTAAAATAAAGAGAAGCAGCCTATGTCAGGGGCGATGCCAGAGAACCAGTTAATGTCACCACTTCAGCTTTGAAGAGGAAGTAGACAGAGGTAGATACTCATCTGGCCCTACTTATAGATAGATGAATGATATAAAGCCAACCCCCTCCTTTCCTGTCCTCATTCCCACCCCTTCAGAACCAAAATTGCTGAGAAAACCTTTATTCCACCTAATGGGATAAGGCTTGGAAAAACTGCTTTCTGCAGGCTGAAGGAGTTCAGCCCGGGAATATTGATCCAATAACACCATTTCTAGAGAGCTACAAGGAATCACACCAAACATGGCTACTCCTCCCAATCCATTTCATCTCTTTGTAGGTATCTTTAGTTAAATGTATACTGTCAAATAATGTTTTTGCTTCCCATTTAAATAGAGATGACCATTCAGTTTCTGAGAGAATGCAGTTTTCAGATTGGATACAATTACTAGCATTTGTAGTTCAATGCCCTGCCACAAATTCTTGAGAAAGAGAGTTACAGAGTCACAGGACTTTAGAATTAGAAGGGGTTTTGGCATCACCTAGGCTCATATATCCTTTGTGAGCCATTGGCATAGACTTAGAGAAACCAGGGACATTTACATACTTCTGTGATTCAGCAGACAATTTTAGTGGAAATAATGAGATGACCATGAAGAAAATTTGGACACATGCACATGCAAACACAATGGGTGCATACAAATGCATGCACACATACACACATGCACACACACACAAACACACACACAAAGAATAGACTACAGACCACTTACTAGTCTTCAGTTGTAATGTAGGTGAACTTTATTTAACCAAGCTTGGTCAATGATACAAGGAGGACTTTGCTAACAAGCAGGGATTAAATGTTTGATTTTTTTTTCAAGCAGGTGCCCACTTTGGATTGTAGAAGAATTCAACAAGCTATCTTAATAATCCAATGTCAATCAATCAATCAATCAGTGAAGAAGCGTTTGTGCTGTGCCTACTACAGTCCAAGCGATCTGTTAAGTGCTGATAGTAAAACGATAAAAATATACTGTCCTCATGGACCTTACATTGTAAATGCTGAAATAGTATGTACATCCAGTCTATACTGAGAATACGTATGAAACAAATGTAGGTACCTTATGGAGGATGTACACTAGTAGCCACTTACTATGTGTTGGGTGCTATTCTGTACATTAGAGACATAAGGATGAAAAAATGACCTAGGGCTTGTCCTCCAGGAGTTTAAAATAAATAGAAAGGGATACATGTACACAGGCAAGTGTAGTATAATACAAGGTAATATACAACAGGGGCAGAAGCATTCTTATATGGGCAAAAAGCGTTCAAGAGATTTGGAGACGAGAAAGATTACCATAAGTGGGAAATGTCAGAAGAATTGCCTTGGAGAAAGTGGACCAAGACCTGAACTTTGAAGAAAGGAAAGGATTTCAATTGATAAAGATGAAGAGTAAATGCATTGTAGAAAATGGAAAGAGAAGTTATGGGACAATTATAAATTTTGTAATGTTCATTTTGTAATTTCCTTTGTGAATTTTTGCCATAGATTTCTTCCACATTGAAAGCTTTTTTGTTTGCTTATTTGTTTGTTTTTAAGTATCAGGGTAATATTTTTTTTTTATTGTTTCTGAGTAGTCAGAAGAAACTTCTAAGCCTTCTTTACCTCCTTTTATGTGTCCCTTTACACTAACTTAAGAAAGAACAAACATATCAATCAGTGAATGTGTACTTGCCCAGCTCCATCTACATGCAAGGCTCCCTGCTAGTGAGTCATAAGGAAGTTTTCAAGATGAAGAACACCTGATCTTTTCCTTCAAGAAGCTTACATTCTAAGTGCTGTAGAGACATTTACATATCATAAGATAGCTTACAACATAGAAACTAATAGACTCGAGTGGAGTAAAATAATTTTTGGTTGCTTTCTTTCCTATTCCCACAACCTTACTCATTGCAGAACTGGAAAGAATCTAAAAAAAAATGATCCAGCACAACCCATTCATTCTACATATAAGGAAACTGAGGCTTAGAGTTTTATTTGATTAGGGTCACCCAGGTAGTAAATAGAAAAAAAGAAGACTGGAACTGACATCTTTGAATTCCAAATTTAGTGACCATACCACTATATTACATCAACCCTTGTGAGAAGAGTCATCAAATACTAGAGAAATATAGAAAGTGGGTGATTATTATGGGTTGGAGTGTTCAGAAAAGACTTCATAGATGAAGAAGGTCTTGAGGATTGTAAACAAAAATGGGTAGGCCTAGACAAAGAGGAAGGGAGAGCCTTCCAGGAAGAAAATTGTGAACAAAGTGATAAAACCAATAAGTGATCAGACTTATGGAATAGAGAGTCTGTGTATCAGAGCAGTTTGCAGTAAGGTAGACAGGGAGATTAAAGGTTAGACGATGAAGGGCTTTGAATGTCAAAATAATGAGTTTGCACTTTTGCTAATAGAAAATGGAGAGTCTGTACATGCAGCATTTTTTTAATGGTTTGGATTCAATTAAATTGATGGACAATATTCATATGGACTTAAAAATAATATGTCAACAAGTAAATGGTAAACAAATGGATAAGTCATGAAGATTTATTTACAGAAGCAAGTCAGGTCATTGTCACCCAAATGACAACAAGTTCAGTCTTATGGAGTGTGGACTTATTTATTGGTACAGATTTTGCAAGGAAATCACAGAAATTGTGCAACATATATCAATATGTTATAGAGAATCTGTCACCTACCACATACTTATAAAGACACTGTTAAAAGATAGTTATTATATAGCTGAATCTCACTATCCTTCATAAACTAACATAAATAAGTACCTGGGTTAAAAATACAAACTCCAAAATATCCTTCAGAATTGACAAATAAATTCTACTAGATAGAGTTACTGTCCACAATAACCAAGACATAGCACTGAACCATATAAATTCATGAACAATGTGTTCAATAGATGTTGCTGTACTGAATACTTACGGCCTCCCAATTACATGGGATGAAAAGTTTTCAAGATATAGAGACTTGGCAAAAGGAATAAGACGGTTTTTTTTAGAAATGAGAGGAAGCATATATCACTTATATGACGCAGTCTGCTATGAAAATTGTCCCAAAGATGCCTTCAGTTGGTCTACAGAGGATGACCTTGCCTCCCATTACTTTTATCAATTGCAGAAGACAGTTTTATCTGCCTGCACAAAAGTCCACCAAATATTAAACATAAAGGAACAATATTAGGATAGCAGCTTGTCTTAGGATGATTTCTATCTGAACTCTATTAAATGAATATGAGGAGGAAAATAATAAAGAATCTTCACAACAATGACAGTAATGATGGGGATGATGAGGATGATAGCTCATATTAATTGGTAGAAAACTTAAAATTAACAAAGTGTTTTTTACACAGTAATTCACTTGATCCAATACAAGTTTGAGACTGATTACACTGATATTTTTGTACCTGTTTTGAGATGAGAAAACTGAAGTAACCCTTGCAAGGCTACTGGAAGGCTTACTTATTGCTAGCAAGGTCAAATACATTGAGGTTTTACAAAGGCAGGGGGAAAGCATGATAATCCTGAGCCAGGCCTACAAATAAGATGCAAAATTTATCACCAAGCCACATAAAGGCACAAAGAGATAATCCAGCAAGGAGAAAACTGAGCTGAGACTGCTATGGGTAGTGTTTGCATGTAATTGTCCATTCTTCACTTCTTGGTGAACCCTTTTGACCATGATTATAACCCTTGACCCTTCTGGGGCTTTGTTTCTTCATCTAATGAACTGAATGCAAAGGCAGGAACTGCATTGTACAGTGAGAACAGCACTGGGTTTGAAATTGCTACCTCTCTCACTTCATGACCTGAGACCTGTTTACTCGTTGCATGAAGAAAAGGTAGGATCAGGTGGCCTTGATCCTATGATTAGATCTCTAAAATTTCTTATTCTCTAAATTTTCTGATCCCATAGGTAGAGATGGCATATGAAATTGGAGTTAAAATGAGATGAGCAAATTGTTAGCGTGAGAAGGAAGAATTTGGCACATAGTACATAAAACTCAGTAATTCAGTCGTATTTGAGGAAGGTCAGTCTGAAGTAGTGATCATTCAATCACAGTTTTTGTCAAAGAAAGGTAGGCTCATTACTTTCAAACGCTTACAATAATTAAAAGTAGACTAGCAGTTTGGCTAACAGAGTTCTTTGAGGTAATTGCTTTAATGATTATATGATGATGATTTATAATCAGTGTATCAATTGTTTACATGGAAATTAGTGTTTCTAAAGTGATGGAAAACAATTAGATGCATTAAACACTCCTGGCAATAGTTTGTTTAGTAGTCCTTTATAGACCTTGCCCTATCTGAATTACTGTGGTTTCTCCATCTGTAAAGTCCATATTAATGAGATTTTACTGTAGAATGGATACATCTAATCATCCTGAATTACAGGGCTGTTGGGTGGAAATGCTACTGTCATATCACTTTTTCCTGAAGTCTTTGAAAGGAAGCTATCTTTCAAATGGGCTTCCATGCTTTAATATGGGTGAATGGGAGGGGGGTATCTTTGAATCTTTTTTTTAACTCCACCATTCACACTAAATCAGTCCATTGTGAATCAATCAATAATCAAGCATTTATTAAATACATCATGTGTAATGGAAATATAAATTAAAACATTAGTTAGCCCCTGCTCAAGAAGCTTATGTATCTTGTTAAAGTGCTACAACAGATTTAGAGAAAGTGTGTATCAGTTATATACAAAATAAAAACAGTGATTTGAGGGAGAACACTAACCAGGGCAATTAAGTGAGGACACTGGAACAGGAGTTCTGAACCTAGTGTCTATGATCCTGGAAGGGAAAAATGGATGTGTGTGTATGTGTGTGTGTGTATGTGTCTATATGCATATACATACATATATACGTACATACATATACATATATACACATATACATATAATATATACACATATACATATATAATTGACCTCCTTTGTAATCCTATTTATTTTATTACAATTTTTGCATTTAAAAACATTATTCTGAAAAATGTCCATGGCCATCAACAGACTGCCAAGTAAGTTCATGACACACATACCAAAAAAAAAAATGTCTTAAAAGGACCCAGGATTCTAAGAAGTGGTTATGAAGAGGTTGAGTATTCCAGGTATGGGAAACAACTTGGACAACAAAATAGGTAATTTTGGCTGGACAATAGATTTCATGAAGGAAAATAACATCTAATCAGGCTAGAAAGATAAACTGGAGTCAGCTTCAGAAGGGTTTTAAATATCAAATGAGCAATTTGCATTTTTATCTTAAGTCTATGGGGAGCTACTGATACTTCTTGTACAAAGGAAAGATAGGCTTCTGGTCAGTTAAGTTACTGTGAGGAAGAAAGAATGAAGGAGGAGGAGGAGATTGAATGCTGGGAGAGAGCAGTCTGAATATTCCAGGAGAAGGATGATAAGAGCATATGATATGATTAGAGAGAATGAACTGACAGGGGTGGGCAACCTGCTACCTTTTATTAAGAGGATTTGTTCTGTGGAGCTTGGGTTCAGTTAAAGGGCCACACTTGAGGACCTGGAATGCCACATGTGGCCTCTAGGCCACAGGTTCCCCACCCCTGAGCTAGAAGAGTGGCATAGGTGTGAGAGATGAAGAAGTCGAATTGAAAGACTTGGCAACTGATTGGATGTACAAACCTAGGTGATAGGAAGTATCGGCTACTTAGTCTTATTGTGGTCATGTCCACATTGCCTCTACTATAAGTTCCCTTTTCTCTGTTCTCAAGGCCATTACCTACTTTAAGTCCTCATTACCAGCTGCTTGGACCATTTCAACAGCTTCCTTACAGGTCTCTTTACCTCCACTATACCCTAACTAATCTGTACTTCACATACTTCCCAGGATAATTTCTGTGCTCAGAAATCCTCACTGGAAGATTTGCTTTATTATAGTGCTGTAGGAAATGAGGAAAGTGATGACTTCAAAAAGACATAAAAAGACTTCCATGTACTGATACAGAGTGCAGGAAGCAGAAACAGAAGAATAATGTATACTAAACTATTAGAATTATAAAAATGAACATTATTAAAGGCTTTTATAAAATAACAAACGAAGTGTACATCACTCCTCTCAAGGATTTACCAACTTGCTGTCTGCATTTGGATCTCTCTCTATCACCTGTGCTCACTCTAGCAAATCTAAGTCCCTAGAGATAGGTTACCAGTGCTAGTTACATTTGGACTCTCTCAGAGTCCCAGGAGCAAACCTTTTAAGGGGAAATATACTTCCTTGTTCAGTGTATGAGCCCCCATCTGATGTGTTTTTCATCTTCATACCCCACCATTCACAAGGTACTCTATCACACAGTGCACACATAAACAGTCAACAACTTATAATAATAACATTTTTGGGTCTGAAAATGGAAAATTTACTTAAAAATAAAAAAAATGACATACAGATATTAATGTATAGATAATAACATACAATACATGTATAAACCTGTATCTAACTCTCCCATCAATATATTTGATATCTCTGGTGAATAATGGACACCCATTTACAGCACATATGAGAAGAAAACTATGTTTTGGGTGACTGAACCACAGGCTTCAGTGTTAATACTCTGTTCAGGAATATCGGCACCATGCAAGACTATTTCTCTGCTCTCTGCTTTACTTGATACTCACCACTCTTCAACAAGGGAAATTATTTTCTTAAGGTGAACATGGCATTTGCAAGTGCTTTCAATTTATCATCAGCCATACAAGGGCACTTGAATATTGTTAGATATTAATATGAATAACAGGCTTTCTTTCAGGCAAAGAACTGCGAAGCTCATACATCTGGCTATTTTGGAGTTATGTAGATGTATACATTTGTCTATTACTCATGCACCAGAATTATATGTTGTCCAATAAGAATGGAGTTCACAGCAACATGGTTCAAACTGATTATTGAAACCAATGTACTAGGACACCAGGGCCCAATCCGCCTTTCCTTTTCAAGTCAGAAATGACAACATAAAAGGAACAGGCCCTTAAGAGAAGCCTTACTTTTCTCTAAATTTAGGTGGCACTGAAAAGCCACAGCTGCTTCTCCCTTCAGCCATCACTACCCACCCTGCTTCAGTTTTTCTCCTCAGGTTCCTATACACGATTCCTTTTCTGTTTTAACATCCTGAATGGCTGAATTAATTCAATCAGTATTTCACTTTCATTTAAAGAGCCACAACTCCCCAAATTACACTTACCAGTCTATTTTAAATCATAACTCAAAACTCAAATGTATATTTGTATGATTTTTAAAAGTTTTACCCTCATTAATCATAAAATAAATATAGGCAAATTAGCCAACACACCAAAATGGTTTAGAACTCTGTAGTCATAGACATCGTCTTACATCTCTTTGGTATTCTTGGAACTGTTTCTTTACCATCATATTCCTCCAGCAATTAACAAAAGATTATTCTCTAATTCTTTATAATATTAAGTTCTTTGCACACTACTCAGGCATATAACTATATGATTTACAAAGATATTTGAGTACTTTTTATATCACAGATCTTTTTTCTTTCAAAACGGTCTTATTTCTATATAAATATTTTATTTCTTCATGCATATATAAACAGTATATATTAAAACATTTATTTCTTCTACTTCTATTAGGCATCAACATTTTATTCTATAACACCAAGTGTCTTATATCTTTTGACAGTCTCTCTTCCTTCTCAAAAAGCTTTAAAGCAAGTCCTTTATATGATAAATATAGTAAGTTCTCAGTAACTATTTGAGTTAATTAATTAGCAAAAAAGTCAGACCATTTATTGTCTTCCCTATTTATTTGTCCCCTAATCATAAGAATTATCATTGTAAGGCAATGGTGTAGAGATAAATTTTTTTAAGCAAACACCAGAGCTTGAGTCCAAATCCAAGTTGTCTTGTCAACTTGGGAATCTTTACTCCAATTTCAGTGAGACTTCTTTGTCCTAATCCAGGAATTTTTAATTGTTTGAATAATTTTTATCATGAAAACATTATTACTTATCCCTTATGACATGATAGTCATTGTACTAACTGCACATTGAGAAAATTGTAGATTGAGAAAATTCATTTTAACAAAATTACTAGGAATTCACGAACCTTTTCATTGAATTTGTGTTTTACTCATCAGAAAAACAGTTGCACAAATTTGAAAACTAGTATTCCATGCATGTGAGAGACACATTATTTATTCAGTCTACTGAAGATAGGTTTGCTTATTTATAACCCTGAGTCATCTACTGGGATGGCGGGTGCTTCTTGGCAGTTTTCTGAGACTTGAAGTCTGGTTAAAGGATTTAAATTTCATCTATCAATATGGTTCCTCCTCCATTCTGTTTCATCATTTAGATTTCAATGCAAGGATTTAAAATAGAGTCACATATAAATAGAAGGGTCCCTTTTAATATTTCTTTGACCTCACTCACCATGAGTTCAGATCTCATATGTTAAGAATCATTGCTCCATCCATTTCTGGGGCTCCGCTTCATGTTTATCACCTGAGTTAGCTTATAAGTCAAGGTGAAAATCACTCACATTCCTTTATAATCACATCTTTTGGACCCCTAACGTTTGTATCCCATATTTTTCATCAGAGTTCACTCCAACTGGCTTTGGGCTCCTTTCAGATATTAAGAATGTAATAAGAGGGTGACTGTTTTCTGACATGGAGGAGATACCAAATATTTTGCTTTGACTTTCCAAAAGTGAAGATCTGTGTAGATTAGAACACACACACACACATATATATATATATTTATATATATGCAATTATATATGATTAATATATGTGTATATATCTATGTATACATATACATAGATATATAGATATATATAATTAAAATGATAACACAACCTCAAAAGACCATTTGAAGGGGGTAAGATTCATTAAAAACTAGAAATTTTAGTTGCTTTGGTTAAAATCAGTCCATTTAGTTATATTTTCTACAGTTAGTCAGTAAACATTTATTAAACAGCTACAAAGTACCATGTCGTGTGCTAAGTGCCGGAGATTTAAAGAAATGCAAAAGACCTTCCCTGCTCTCAAGGAGCTTATAATCTAATATGGGAAGACAACATAAAAAAGCAGCATAGAAGTGGGGAGGAGGGGCGGGTCAGGCAGGAGTAAGAGAAAAAGAAATGATACTTAGCACAGAAACATGATAGAAAAATCCAGAGGAGAGAGAGAAAGCAGCTGAGTAGAATATGGAGATGAATGAACCTTTATTGACTATATATTCCACTGTCAGATAAAAGGACCGAATTGGACACTTTACACCACATCAACAAGATACAACTGGTGTCAATAAATGGCTTAAATCTGGTACACTGAAGACTGATGAATTGTAATCAGAAGAAAGTAGATTTAAGCTCCTGCTCTGCAGTTTAGGCAAGTCTCTGCCTCTCTCTGGGCTTTAGTTACTTCATCCTTCCTAATCTCCCTGATTCTAGTGTCATCCACTATAAGACTGCCTACTACCTATACACTTTGTATGTATCTTCTACAAACCAAGTATTTTACATTTGTCTCTCTTTTAGAATATGAGACCCTTGAAGGCAGGGATTGTTTTTAATTTTCTTTGCATCTCCAGCAATGCCTAGTAGAGAGTTAAGTTTTTAATGAATTCTTTCTGATTGATTGTTGCACAATTGGGGTGGATTAAAAGGTCCATTCTAGCTCTTCATAAATTTATGATCCATTTGTACACCTACCTATATCTATCCATCCATTTCTTCATGTCAGAAAGTGCATTAAATAACTATCACGTGCAATAAAATGTCCTTGGCAATGGGAAGATCCAAAGACAAAGTAAAATCTTTACTTTTAAAGGCGCTTGTGTTCTAGTATGGAGAGATAACATCCTCATGTGATGATAACAACTAATAGTGTTTGATATGTGCCAGGCACCATGCTAAATGCTTTATAATATATTATCTCATTTGATCCTCACAACAACCTTGCAAGGTAGATGCTCTCTATTATTATCCCTATTTTACATATGAGGAAACTGAGGCAAATTAATGTTAAGTGATTTGTCCAGAGTCACATAGCTAATAAGTGTCTGGGGCCAAATTTAAACTCAGGTCTTCCTGAATCCAGGCTTGGCACTCTACTAAATACTGAGATGAGCCTTGATCATATATATCTATAGAAGATAGACAGATAAAGATAGATGATAGATACAGATAGATATAGATAGGCATAAGATATATAGCTGCACATATGTGTGTATGTATATATGTGTTTGTGTGTATATTATATATATGTTATAAATAAGAATATGAAAAGCACATTAGAAATGAATAAAGTGCTATTAAATTGGACAAGGGAAAAATCTCTTCTAGCTGTTATATAAATTCTGTGGGAGAAGAGAGTGGTAGTGTTCAGTGTTTTATTTTAATTTAAGCAATGGACAAAACCCAAATAACCAATTAGTGTTTTAAGGATTATCCCTGTGCCCTTAAAATGTCCCTGCATATCTCAGTTTCTTTATATGTCCCTTATGAAAAAAATACACCTTTTCTCCCCCATATTCCACAACGATGGCAACTCCTAGAATGAGTAACTGTAGAAAGAGCATCCTTATCTCAAAGGACTGTGGAAAGTTAACTAATTAATGGTTATGGTACTTTGATGAAATTAGAGCAGCAGCCCTTGAGATGTTCTAGTTCATTTGCTCTCAGAATACACCCTTTATGATTGTTTTTAAGGCTAGATGAATAGTTTTATTAGGCTATTTGGGAGCATAAGGGACCTCCAAACTCTCTGTTTTTCTATGAAGTACCAAAGGAGATGAAGCAGAAACATGGAAGAGTGATTTGGCTAGGGCAACCTAATATTCAGAATCATAGGGATTGAGCTCAGCCATAGCATAGTAGATTGCTAAGCTCTTCTCAGTAGGAATGGTAATGTCAATTTGATCCTCGATCCAGTTGAAAATAAGGTTGGGAAGGCCATGTAGTATCAAGGAAGATGACTGTTTCTGGTCCTATCTAATGGTTAAAACAGACATCCTGACTATTAGAGGGGTAAGGGGAATTGTCACCATCCAATCCTTAGTGAGTTCAGCCCTACCTCAGGTCTCCCTCCCTCCCTACGTGTCCCAAAGGGCAGGTTTGGAGTTGTGGAGAGTACAGTTAGGAAGATCTCTCTCTGTATTGAAAAGATAGTGTATAAATATTTATAAAAAATGAGTAGCAATCACAAAGAGTGAATGACTTCAAGAAAAAACACAACAGGTCAGGTGAAAAATCACCTTTTGCATTTTGGTTTTTTGGTTAGGGTTACTAAACTTATAGAGCCTTTCAAAGTTGTTGGGGTTTTTTTGTCTATTTTGTTGTCATGTTGTATGAATTATTCTAATTTTGCTCACTACACTCTGTATCATTTCAAGCATGTCTTGCTAAGTTTCTCTAAAATTGTCTATTTAATCATTTTTGTGATAATATTTAAGACAATATTTCATTGCATTCATAATTTCATAATTTGGCCATTCTTTAATGATAAGAAACCCCCTCAATTTCCAATTTTTCTCCAATATGGAAAGAAATATTATGAATTTTTATGTACCCTTAAGTATTATTCCTCTTTTATTTCTATGGGAATAGGTGTAGAGATAGTATAGCAGGGTCAAAGTCTATGTCCAGGTTAGCAACATTAATAGCTAAGTTTCAAAATGCTTTGTGTTGTGGCTGGACCAATTCACCTGGACCAGTGTGCCCGTTTTCCCATAACCACTTGAATATATGTTATTTTCTTGCTTTTAACCTTTGTGAGCCCATAGGAGATGAGGTAGGACCTCAAAGTCGCTTTAATTTGCGTGTCTCTCTGTGATTTAGAACATGGTTGTCAACAGCTTGGATTTCTTCCTTTAAAAATTTCCTGTTTATATACTTTGACCAATTATCTTTTGAGTTAGGGTTCCTAGTTTTATAAAATTTAGATAATTTCCTTATATATTTTAGATGTAAAACCTTTATTAGAGAAACTTTTTTGCTACATTGTTTTTTTAATTGATCTTTTTTCTTAGATTTGTTTATGCAAAAAAACCTTTTAATTTTACATAATTAAAGTTATCCATTTTGTCCTGTGTGATTCTATCAATTGTTAAGTCATGAATTCTTTTCATCTCTTTAAGTCTAAAAAAAATTGTGTCTTATTTTCTTCTATAACATATAAGTTGGACTTTTATGCCTATTAGAGATGGGAAACCTGCAGCCACATGTGGCCCTCTAGGTCCTCAAATGTAGCCTTTTGACTGAATCCAAACTTAACAGAACAAATCCATTTGGTCCTTATCTTGATGTATAATATGAAGTTTTGGTTTAAATCTAATTTCTGCCAGACTTTCTGTCCAGTTTTCGCAGAAGCTTTTGTCAAGCAGTAAATATTCCCCTCAATGACTGAGTGTTTGGATTTATTGAACACACTATTCAACTGTTTGTTTCTGTATGTTTTGAAACCACTCTGTTCAGGTGTTCTTTTACTATTCAATTTTTATTTGGTGAGTCTAAAAGTTATTCCATGATCTTTTCTTTTTTTACAATTTCATGTGAATTTCTATGTTATTCTGTCATCATGTTAAGAGAAAATTTTCATTTACTGATTTACTAGGACAAATATTTTTTTTCTCTATTTCTTCATAGGATTTATTTATGTTTCTTTTTTGGTTTGGTTTATTTGTGTGGTAAACATATTCAAATTTTAAGATAATAAGGAGCAACTGGGGTTGTCAACTTGCAATTAATTCTTTTGCGCTATGTCCTAGGGACCTTTCCTTGGTGATATGTTATTAGAAATATTCATCAATGACTTGCACATAGACATGTTCATTCAACTTTTTATTATTCAAATTTATTAATTCACAAACTATACAAGTTTGTATTCATTGTTTCAAGGTAATTGTTGGTTGTAAACCCCTCTCTTTTGGATTTTGGAATATCATATTCCATAATCACTTCTCATTTTTAGTTGAAGCTGTCAAGTCTTTCATGATCCTAACTGATTCTGTAGGAGTAGACCCTATTTTTAGATGTTTGAAGTACTTTTTCTTTGATGTGGGAGCTCTAGATTTTGACTGTAACATTGCTAAGGGATTTTACTTTGGGGATTGCTTTCAAGAAGTAATTGGATTAAGAAAGTAGATTTTTATCTTCATTTCACCCTCTAATTTCATCTAATAATGTAATACATAGGTGCTCTTTTGTTTTTCCCTCAATAAATTTGAGATAAGGAAATAGATCCAAGGAACATTCTTCTAATACCTTTATTATATTTAAAGATTTACTTATTTCTCTTGACCTTTTTGATGATAGTGTCTAAGCTTTTTTTTTTTTTTTAAATCAGTGTTGTTGTTTTTTTTCAGAGAGTGTAGTGATTCTTAAATTTTCTGTACTTGATTGATTTTCCGGGTCAATTGTTTACGTTTTTTCCCCCAGTCTCAATTGTGTTTTATTTTTATTTTTTTACTATCTCATAGGGTCATCAGTTTCTGTTTGAACTGCTCTATTCTTCAGGAAGTCTATACCTTTGCTTACCATTTTTCTTCTAAGCTACTTTTTCTCGATCAGTCAACAAGTATTCATTAAACAAGCCAAAATCATAAATGATAGGAATATAAATGAAGGGAAAATTACAGCCCACTGCACTCAGAAAGCTCATGGGTCTAATGGGAGAGGCATCATGCAAACAACTATCTACAAACATATATGTTTGTACAAAATTAGAGACAGGCAACAAGGAAAAGGCACTAGCATAATTCTTTCTTCTGGAGCATTTATTTAAAAATCTTGCTTTATTTTTCTTGTAGATGTTCATGTAGTTCTTGTAGAAAATGCATTTTTTTTTCCTCCATTGAGCTTCAGTTTGCAGTTAGAATGGAATTAATTTCTCCTTCTTTGGAAAAATCTCTAGATTTGCAACATTTTTACTATTAAAATAATTGTGTAATTATTATTTAAGTAATTAAAGGTAAGGGAAAATTACTGTCTTCTTTGATTTACTCATCTCTCCAATTTTAATTACTGAATTGGAGACTGGTGCCCAAAACAGCTTTGTTCTGTATTGAACTTTGAGTAAATAGCCCTTTTTGCTTTGTTTATCCCAGGGTCATGTAGGTTTTCAGGATTATCTTTTCCTCCTGGGGTTTGGCCCTTCCTAGATTTTGGAGGTTCATTGTCATGGATCTTAGAGACCCTCTATGTTGAGGCAGAACGTCCTGCCTCTACTTGGGTAGTGGTTTTGACCAGTAGTTAATAATTTAAACCTGACAACAGCAAATGAACTAAATTGTATAAGTAGACCCTTCTTCATTCTATAGATAAGGAAATAGAATCAGGGAGGCTAAGCAAATAACATTGCCTATATATTATTGTGAAGATTGCCATGAAGATATTGCCTATTTATTGCTTTAGCCATGTGACCCTGAATTGGAAGCACAGAATCTCATAACTGGATGGGACTCAGATACCATCTTTCCTTATCCATACCTATAGTGGAATCCCTTCTAAAATTCCCCGGAGAAGTAGTCATACAGCCTACATTTGAAAATTTACAGTGACAGGAAGCTCACTAGTTCCCTAGGTAGTCAGCACATTGTAAGACTGGAAAGTTCTCACTGTTAGTATTTTTTCCCCTTACACCAAGTTAAAATCTGCCATTCAGCTAGTAAGTGGCATAGCCTTGACTACGACCCAAGGCTCTTCATTCCAGAGCTAGTGAGCTTTTCCATGACAGCACACCATACTACTTCTCATAGCCGACTGAGTGAGCTGGCAATGCTAGATGCACTACATCCAGCCAAGGTGTGTGTCATGCTTTGTGTGCTCCTTAATTCTATATCATGGCTCCTACCTAATGGAATGTGATATAAAAAGGCAGCAGCATATCCAGGAAACATACTGGAAAGAAAAAATGCACTTTGGACTGAGAATCTTGATTATTGCATGCTAAAGCTAAATCCAAAGTCATCCCACATGACTGGAATATTCTAAACATATCCCAATTTGAATTCCAAAAGACAATGCTCCTGCCAAGTCCTTGCTTCATTCAGAATAACTTTTGGTCATAAAATTGACTCATGAGGACTTCCTGGCCTGTGTGGTCCATAACTCCTGCCCTGGGGCTTCTGTTGGTGGGGGCCTCAGAGAGCTGACTGTACGTAACTAGACTTAAATTGTACTTCACTCTAATCCCCAGCCATCTAACTGACTATTTCACATCTACTGCCTTGGTTTTCAAATCAAGTTTAATAAACATTTATCAAGCAGTTGTTATGTATCAGACACTAAGCACTAGTGTTTACAAATACTAACAACAAAAAAAAAAAAGAGATCCTGCTTCAACAAACTTACAATACAAAAAAGGGAGCTGAAAAGTGATATATTGAAGATGACTTGTCTGGGCCCTTCTCAAAGATGGAAATTCCAGAAGAAACTCACCAATGATAGTAGCAAGATGCAAGGAGGAAGACTGACTCCAGAGCTTAGTTAATGGAGAGTACAGACTCTCTGCACTCCTTCCTTTCCACTTTCCATTTCTGAAACCATTTTCAAGTCAATACTGCCATTTCTACTGGAAAAGGTGGATCAGTCTACTCCTCTTTGCATCTACTCATCAACTATGCAAGCTTCCAAACTTAAACCTTCCAGGCAATATATGTCATCTTTACCATTATAATACAAGCTCCTTAAGGACAGGGATTGTATTTGCTTTTATATTGGTTTCCTTCCTGCTTAGTAGAGTACTTTATACTTAGCAAAGAACTAAATGATTTTTCATCCATTCATTGAAAAAAAAAAGACTTTGCTAAAGTTAAAAAAAAAGTTTTCCACTGCACCATGGGAAGAGAAGGTAGGAAATTTCTTCCTCATTATTAGGAATCTTAAACACTAAGATTCCTCGGCAGGGATGCCTGGCCCTTGTCAGCGCATTAAAGTTTATTCCAATTTTTAGTTATTAAATGGAGCTGTTTTAGTCTATTACTCTGTAGAAAGATTGAGGATTTTTATATGCAGGGTTAATAATTTATTACTTGCCTCTTCTTCACCAACTGACAGAGAATGAAATACTCTAAAAGTTACAAGGTTTGGGTAAAATGGTTGTTTTAGCAGGTTGACACAAAACTCATTTGCCAACGAAAGGGTTTTATTTTTTTTATAGGAAACATTGTAAATAAGAATCATACACCATTTCAAAATGTGACATAGAACATATTTTAAAAGTACAAGTTTGATATATATAAATATATGTATATATACACGCATATATTCATATGTACATATATGTGTGTATACATACATATACACACATATATGCATATGTGTGTACAAACACATATACATGTAGAAAGGAATATACCTAAGATATATAAAGTATATATTGCTATAAAAAGGGAAAGTATCTAGTTAATAAATAAATAAAAGTATCTAGCTAATAAATCTATTGGAAAGTCTATGGCATGACTAAAGCTAACATTAATAAAAGAAAACATTTCAAAATATATAATTGATTTAAAAATATGCTATTTTCCCCATTAAACTATAAGCTTGGAATCAAGATAGTAACAAAAAATATTGAGTTGAGTACTACGGCAATGATTAATCAAGTTCAAGGGGAAAAGCTATGATAACAGACCCATTCTCTTGTTGGCTTTACAATATTAAAGTACGTAACTTTGGGAAAGACAATCTTTCCTTCTCTGGACCTTGGTTTCCTTACCTGTAAACTGAGAAGGTTGGAGTAGATGACCTCAAAGATCCCTCCTAAGTTTACTCTGTGGATTTTGTGAATAACCCATATAACAAAAACAATGCCTACTCCCTTGATGGCCAGGCTAGATTTTCCTTAATTGGGAATAAAACTATACACAAGACCTATCAAGTTTAAGTGGAAAAAATCTATTATGAAACTTTACCATAATGAAGTATATGACCATTGGAAAGAATCTGGACTTTTCTTGGCTTCAGTTTATATGCAAACAGAGAAGGTTGAAACAAATGGCCTCTACGGTCCCTCTTAGGTCTATTCTGGTCCATGACACAAAAGCAATATCTATCCCATGTTGGCAAAGCTAGTTTTTCCTTATTTATTAATGAAGCCTCAAGATCTAATTGATCTGGGGAACTAAATACCATAAAATAGTCAGGTTCAGTTGAATGGTTTATAATTTTCCTTAATTTCTAGCTTTCATTCAATGATTCTTCAGTGGAATGTACAATAAGGATTGAATTGTATTTTTCTGAGATTAAGAGGAAGAAGTTGGTTCTGGTCAGCACATATGCATGGCAGAAGCAGCAAGGGTATTTTTTGAAGTACTGCCCATGTTGGTTACACATTATTATCTCTTTTCTGATATTACTCTAGGTCACATCACTTTGGGTCATATAGTCATCAGAAAATATCCAACCCCCTTTTAGCTCCTTTCTGGGTGCCTTTATATTTGGAACAAATTGATCAAACAAGTAAACAAAACCAAAACCAAACAAACAAAAAAAACCTCCTGAGCTTGAGGGTTTCCATCCCTCCAGGTTCCTTTTTTCAATCAAGCAACAATTAAGTACCTATGTGCTAGGCACTGTGCTAAACACTGGAATAAAAAAAAGACAAAAAACACTCTTTGCCCTCAAGGAGTTTACAATCTAACTTTTTTTTTTTTTTCAGTTCAATGCAGCTGTACAGATTCTATTACAGACAGTGGGAGAGCTGTGTGGAGTGGACCCCAATAGTGTCTTCCTTGACCTTAGCTATGGAGTTGGTGCCACCAGCCTCTTATTGGTCTGATAGACATCACAGGTCCTCCATATGGGTCTGGTAGAGTAGGCATTGGAGGACACCAAAAGGATTGCAGCCTCCATTGTGATTATCAACGGGGAATTCTAACATGACAATTTGAAGAATATTTTGCCATAGTTATTAAAGTCATAGGAGGGTGATAAGCAGCTTACAGCTCTGGTGGAGCCATGTGACTGTGTATTGCAAAACAGCATGACTCAGTACATTTGAAATTGCAAAGCCATCCTGATGATGATTGTTGTGTCTTGCAGGCCATATGATATATGTAAGGAGAGCATCATGGGTTGTTAACCAGACTTTCATAGGACTCAGGTCACTCAGAATATCTATAGTGAATGTTTTGTCCTAAGGAAAGCTGCCATAGTGGATATGTTTCTCAAATTCCTACAACGTGAGATGGTTCTAATCTTCACCTGATAGTCCATCCTCCACCAAAAAAAGAAAAAGATTACATGATGTCCATTTATGATGAAGAGTTAGAAGATGACAGGCAAGATGACTTGCTACTTTTCTGACTTAATAAGTAGTTAAATTAAAGAGAGAGAGAGCGAGGAGAAGAAGGAGAGGAAGAGGAAGTAGAAAAAGAAGGAGGAGGAGAAGGAGAAGAGTAAGTAGAAAAAGAAAGAGGAGAAGTAGTAAAAGAAGAAGAAGGAGGAGGAGGAGGAGGAGAAGGATAAATCTATCATTGATCCTTCTTTGAATTTAATGAAACCAGTGTAAAATATGGGGAGTAAATGCATCGAGCGGGGTCAGCCTCAAAAAGTAGTTGAAGAAATTCTTGCTTTGCCAGCCTTCAACAGGTGGAGGTCACTGGCTGTGTTAAGAGTGGCAAAGATAACAGCATGGGATTAATAAATATTTATGGCCTTTTCATAGGTTCTTACCTTTGAAGAAGTAAACATGCCTTTAGAAAGAAGCAATGAAGGATATAGGCTCAATATGAGGAAAACTCTTCCTAATGATTGTTGACATTTAAAATGTGAATGGTTTACATTTAAGATGTGCATCTTTAGGTGTAGGTCAGAGGACAATTTAAGAACGATGTTGTAGACAGATTCCTGTACTAGATTAGGTGGCAATAGATGATAGCTGCTGATATCACTTCTAACATTAAAATTCTGGGCTTCCATGATATCAGTTAGATTCATTATGTACTAATATTGGAAATAGAAACACAGGAAGCTTAACTATATTCACCAGAGTTACAGGGTAGAGGTATAAACTATTTCCCAACCACCAATATACATATCATTTATTCCTTAGCTCCAGTAGTTCATCTTTCATATCCAAAGGATACAGGGATGATCTCCTCAGAAAAATCCATTCATTGAGTCATTCTTCCCATATTAATTAAAAACCTACTGTATGCAATGCACAGGACTAATTACTAAAGGAAACAGAAAGTTTAAATGAAACTTGGTATTTTCTCCAGGATCTCTGACCTCAGGGAGTAATAGTTTGATAAGCAAAAAAATATAAACAAAAACAAACACACAGTTAGCTATAATACACACTCAATACTTCTTATTGAGTGAATACAATTTTTTTTTTATTCTTACCCTTCCCTAGGACTTCCTTATTCAGGGAAGTGAAGAAACAAATCTGCCTCATTAGAGATGTCATTTTCTTGCTTTGGTTGAATAAAAACCTCACTCAGCAGGTTTTCATCGCTAACCAAATTACTAAATACAGAAATAAATTTGGGGAGCAGTCACTAAGGACTGAGAAACAAAAGTATTTTTGTGTTAACAAATGGCTGTGATGCTTTTTGTAAGCAAACTGTCTCAGCAACAATGAGCTATGTTTTCTTGTCCTCCAAATAGCAGGTGTAAGGAGACCTGACAGACCAGTCGGACACCTAACATACTTGTGGCAAGTTTTCTACCACAGTGGTTCTCCGGCAATGTTCCCATGGTGAAGGAATTGCTATGTGCCCGGAGCCCTCAACTGAAATTGAGCAGATGTGCTGGAAGCCGGCTGTCTTCTCTACCCTAGATGGACACTGCATGTACTGCCAATTACCTAGAGGCAGCCACACCCAGTCCCTCACAATCATGGCCCCCATTCCAGCCCTCCTTACCCCAGGCATTTGCAAGTTGGCACTAGGTCCAACTTGATGCATCTTGTGTGGCACTGTTGAGGGACCAAATTATCTGGAATGGGGCCATTTGACAATCACTTGGCTCCAACTGGCACCTGCAATCTGAGTCCTTGCCTTTAAGTGTCCATTAAGAAAGGAGAGAGACAATTTGATAGAGAAGAGGAAAGGATCTCTCTGCGAGGGTTCCAGTAATATAACCCTTAGGAAACAAAGCAAAAGCATTAGTAATATGGGGAATGTTGAGAGATGAAGGGACAGCAGTTATTGTAGACCATAAGATTAACTTCAATTTGAATTGTCGCTGCCTGTCATCACAGGGAAAATGTGTGTTCTGTGTGTATCTCTGTGTTTCTTCAGGTATTTTTTATTTTATTTTGATATTTCAGGCTCCTAAGAGATATTTCCAGAACTTCAAGCTAGGACTAAAGCCAGAATCAAATGAGATGGGCCTCACATTTGTGAGTGACTGGTGGGTGATAGGAAAATCTACCTATCTCTGAACCCAGCCATTCCCCCAACCAAGCATACACACACACACATACACACATGCACACACCCATACAAACATGCATACATACACAAAGAAAAACCTCTCAATGCAAAACCATTTCTCTTATCATCTTCAAGAGAATCATTAACAGATTAAATGAAAAGAGGTGTGGAAATTTTCTAGAAAGCCTCTCTCTGGCAACCTAATAAAATGGAAAGGGTCTTAGACTACATATCAAAAGATTTGGGCTTTGATCCCAGATCTGTCACTGACTAACAATGTGGCTTTGGACTGGGATTGTCATATCTTTGAGTCTTGGGTTCTTCATCTGCAAAATCAAAAGGTTGATCTTGAAGAAAAGAAGACTGGTGTCAGTCAGAACTCTGGGGTCAGAGGACAGAGGTTCAGAACCCAGCTGTGTTACTTATTACCTTTGCGACCTTGAGTAAGTCAGGATCACTGGGATTATGAGAAGAGAAATGAGAAGGTCGGATTTGATCTCCTCTGAAGTCCCTTTGGGGTCTAGACCTGTGGTGCTATGATCTTGTATTTATAATCCTTTCCAACTTCCAAGTTTGCTCAATGGGAAAAATCTCCTTACCATGGAGTAGCGCTTTCAGTGTCTCCCATCAAAACTTCAGCATGAATTT
Source organism: Notamacropus eugenii (assembly GCF_028372415.1). NCBI lineage: Eukaryota > Metazoa > Chordata > Mammalia > Diprotodontia > Macropodidae > Notamacropus > Notamacropus eugenii. The sequence continues at coordinate 552,780,301 of NC_092872.1, forward strand.
CTTTGTGGGAGGGCAATCAAGATATTGAAGAGACTGGAGACTATGATATAGGAAGTGGTAGAGGGCAGGGGTGACCAGGAAAAAAGAGTAATTAAGTGCTGATGGTAAACACAAGAAATGGCAATTGCCATTTTAAATATCTGAAGGGCTGTCAGGGAGAAGAGGTAGCAGAATTACTGTTATTCTGCCTGGCTCCAGAGGACATTATATGCATTATGTTAGGATAAAAATAAGTGTCTACTCTATGGTATAGACTAGACTAGATTATAGTCTACTACTAAGCTAAACAGTGAGGATACAAATAAGAAGAAGAAAGGCAGGCCCTGCCTTCAAGGAGTTTACAATCTAATGGGATAAAACAATACACAAAAGGAAGTTGAAAGGGGTTGTTGCAAAAATGCCTTATGATGAGGAGGCACAATAAAGAGGATGATGGATTTGAAACCAAGCAGAGAAGCTGATGACAAATGAAGAGATGGCTAACAATCTGAGCCCTCTGTAGAGGGAGGCTATGGGAGGAGTTTGTTGCTCTACCCCTCCAATCAGAGATGCAGAAGCAACCGGGAAAAGTAATTCTGGAGAGCTAGGGCTGCTAAGTGAAAGGGGCTTATTCCTTATTAGAGAGCATGTAATAACAATTAGAGTAATTTCCAAGGGGAAGACTGCTTTAAAGGCAGTTCTCCATCTCTAGAAGTCTTCAAAAGCAAAATGGATAACATTTGTCCTACAGGAAAGCCTTTCTTGATCCTTCCCATGCCCTTAGGTAGCCATATTTCCTCAACTTAATGAGTACTTGGATATTCATTTATACACTGCATTCGCCAGTAGAATATCTGCTCCTTGAAATTGGAGATATTCTCACCTTTATCTCTGTATCTCTAGTGGAGTACAGTCTTACACATCCAGGATTTTAAATTTAAATGTTGGTGGATACATTTTGATTTTAGAAGTGAACAGGCCTATCCTTCAGGAAATGGTGGGGGTGGGGATAGTCGAGTTTGGGATGCAAATAGCATGAGAGCAAATCCAAAGGGCTCTTGTGTCTTCCATATCCAGGAATTAGTATCACCTATCCATGGACTCTGGCTAAGTAAGCATTCTTTTCTCCCCAGTCTGATTCAGACCACTATGACATAATAATGGTGTTAATCCCTTCCTTGAGAACATCACTTATGTGACACTTTTAAAGAGCAGGTGACTTAGTAGAGTTGTAGACTAGGAATTGCTTAGACCTGAGTTCAAATCCTGCCTCAGACACTTTGTAGCTGTGTGACCCTAGGCAAGTCACTTAACCTGTCCTCAGTCTACTCATCTGCAAAAAAGGATAGTAGTAACACCTACCTCATCAGGCTGCTGTGAGGATTAAACAGAAGAAAAATAAAGTTTTTTGCAAACCTTAAATTGCTATATAAACATTGCGTATTGTCCTTATTGTTGTCTTCACTATGGTTTAGATCATTATAAGACAAGTTGCAAGTGGCTACAAATCCAACAACCACTTATAACAACAGAAAACATCTGGTTACCTCTTCTAGCATCAGCCACATCTGGAGTGCCAGATATTCTCGGGAGATGCTCCTGAAACATTCTGGTCTCATAAAGCTGGAGTCAGACCACTGGTGGGCAATCTCCTTCTGCAGGAAGTTGAAGTCTCTCTTTGCAATTTCTGTATTTTAACTCTCTAGAGGGTTTTTCCACTTAAGCACCCTTTTCACTCTTTGGTCGTTGCTGGAATGCAACATGGGAAAGGGCTGCCAGAAACACCTGGGATTGATTATACAATTGATTTTTAATTAACTTTTGGTCACTGTGCATTCAGAAACTGTTTGCTGTTGCCAAATTTGGGGGGGAGGGGTCTCAACCCAGAATTTAAGAAATGCTGCCTAGAGCACTCATGGAACATTCATTTGTGATCTGTCACAGGAGGATTTAAAGAAGCTGGCTAAGCCCATAAAACCTAACGTTTGTTTATATCAGTGGCCGGGAGGCAAGTTGGAGGAAGAAAGCTTACTTTGGAGTTGGAATAAGTGCATTCAGTTCCTGGGCACCATTTGCTACTTTGAGCAGCTCATTATACCACCATTCCATCTCAGTTCCTCACTGGTAGAATGGGAAGGATTGACTAGAAGGTCTTTGAGGTTCCTTCCAGTATTAGGGCTATTCCTATGACCCTTCTGAATGAGAGGGAACCTCCTCCCATCCCAGCTACTACTCACTTCTAATGTTCCTTGTCCTCTCTCCCTCCTGTTGTCCCATTCTTACCTCTTAGATTAGGTAGACTGTTTAAGGGAAGAAGAGGTTAGTAAAGTGTGCTATTTTTTTTTAAGCTAAAAATAAAGACAAGAAGTCACACTTTTAAATATTTCTCCAGGTTACTCATAAGGTTTTTTGCATTCTCAGTAATTTTGTTTACTTTGACTTCAGCAGAAATGAATAAACTAGAAGAGAACTGGGAACTCAAAGTTCTAAAAACAGATGATAAAAATTGTTTTTTTTTTTTACATGTAACTGGGGGAAAATAAAATACTAAATAATTTTTTTTAAAAAGGAAGAAAAAAGAAATGAATAACTTTTGATCAGTTTTTTTAAAAGATGGATTGTCACTGATAGGCCTTGGACCAATAAAGGAAGGCCAAAGGAGATGGGGAACTTGGAATGGATACTTAACTGGGTGGTGTCAATAGAAAGAAAGAGGACCAAAGACAAATGGCATCTATACGTTTGCTTAAAAGCACTTCTGTTTCACACAGAGTATATGTTCTGGTTCCTGGGCCATCTCCAGTCTTCCTGATGGATATCTGGTCACTGGACCCAGAAGGCTCAGGAGGAGAAAGTGAGGCTGGTAACCTTGCACAGCTGTCCCTTATTCAAAACAAAGTCAAGTGCAAGTCATGTCATCATTTCCCTGATGTCATGGTCCTCTTCAAAAAAGAAGGAAAAACACAATCGATGAGTAGACAAAGCTACCTGAATGGAGACACAGCTAGGTGGGTAATTCAGCTCTCCCTTTCCCTCTTCCTCTCCCTCTCCTCTCCTTCTCTCTGAAGGGAGGTAAATTTCCAGTTAACTTGGGGTTTGTTGCCTAGATTCCTTCCTTGCTTCCTTCCTTCCTTCCTTCCTTCCTTCCTTCCTTCCTTCCTTCCTTCCTTCCTTCCTTCTTTCCTTCCTTCCTTCCTTCCTTCTTTCCTTCCTTCCTTCCTTCCTTCCTCCCTTCCTTCCTTCCTTCCTTCCTTCCTTCCTTCCTTCCTTCCTTCCTTCTTTACTTCCCCCCAATTCAATCTGAAGCTCATACATTCCACGACAAAGGGTTCCTGGCCAAGCTGCACTTAATGACTGTAATTTTGGACTCTCCTGGCTTTGAGTGAATGTCAGTGGTAATGGTTTCCCTTTGGAACAGCAACCCTGAGGATCTTCCCCTCCCAGCTTGATTCTGTTTTGTTTTGCTTTGCTTTGTTTTCTTTTTAATTAACCAGGCCAACCCTTAATTCACTTCTTAAAGAGGTGAGGCCTGTTCCCTAAATGGGCATTACCTCATTTAAACAAGTACTTGAAAAAGGGCTTAGCCTGAAAGGGCAAGGGTCTCCCATTGCATCCTGGGCCATTTCAAGTCATCCTGATGAATATTTGGTCACTGTATCCAAATGGCTCAGCAGGAGAAAGTGAGGTTGGGGACTTTGCACAGCCCTCCCTCACTCAAATCAAAATCAAGTGCAAGTCATGTCATCATTTCCCAGATGTCATGGTCCTCTTCGAAAACAAAAGACAAACATACAACATTTTCTGGTTGGATCATTTAATGTTTAACAATAATGCAGAATGCATTTTTTTGTATAATATATTCTAAGATCTTAGCCGTCAGAATGTATGACACACCAGTTGTTCTGAAATAGATTTAGGATGTAGCATCCTAAGCTGGCCAGATTGTTGGGGTGGGGGTGGGGTGGGATGAGGATGAGAATAACCCAGATTTCTGAGTTTGTTATGGTTTGCAAAGTGCTTTCCTCAAAATAACCTCCTGACGTAGGCAACACAATATTGTTGCTGATGATATAAGTATTATGCAGATCTATGATTCCACTGGCATAGGGAACTCCTAGTGTAGAAAGAAACCCTTGCACCATGTCGAGCAGCAATGTATCTGTAACTTCTGGTCTTAGAGAGTTGCTTGGGGCTCTGAAAAATTAGATAACTTCCTCAGGATAATGTAGCTGGTAGGATTTGGAATCCAGATCCTCCTCACTTTGCAGCCAACCCTCTATCCACCACAACACACTGCTTCTTAGAAGTACCATCACCTCCATTTTGGTAGATGACTGAGCTGACGCTTAAAGAATGAAATGACTTGCCCACAAGGATGGGGATTTAAACCTGGGTCTTTAGATTCCAAAGTTAAGGCTACTGTAACATAGATACTTGTTTTCCCTCTACTGCTTACTTTCACTTTCCATCTCTCTCTTTCTTCCCACCTTCCCACACATAACCAGAATGTCTGGGTGTTACCATTTCCATTATAGCTCAGGAAGTTTGACAGCTATCTTCAGTGAGTGAATTCTGAGTGAGAAGCTAAGATAATCTACTATTTGAACAACTGCACTCTGTACTTTCTTCATTAACTTCCTTTGTGCTTACAAGTTATTGGGAAGGGAATGGACAGGATAACACATTTCTCAGCAAACTCCTTAGAGGTCATCTTGAGAAGTCAGTATGTCCCAGGAGACAGAATATATATGGGACTTAGATTCATAATACTTGGGCTAAAGGATTTTACAGTTGAATAAACTAAGACTAAGAATGTCTGAGTGACTAAAGGAACATGAGATTTACAATCAGAAAGAGCCTTAAACATCACCAGTTTGACCTCCCTCATTTTACAGATGAAAATCTTAGGGCCAGAAAGAATAACATTCATCCAACTTGTAAAAAGCAGATGGAGATGGTTCTCAGACTATTTTGTTTATTCAATAAACATTTATTAATTGCTTAATTCATGTAAGGGACTATTAATTTAGTATTCTTCCATTGTATAGGTTGCTTTGACTTGTCAAAGAACATAGGCAGTAACACCTACACTCTCTACCTATGGATATGGGGAAAGCCAAATGATAATGCATTTTACATGCCTTGAAATAATAATAAGGTGTGCATATATATATATATATAGGTATGTATAAAATATGCTTGTTCACATATGTATATATGCACATGTAGTATGTGTATCTTATAAAAGGTATGTGTGCTTGCATGCATATATATTACATATATACATGTGTATATAAACATATGTGAACATGCATGTATAAATGCATTTGTGCATATAGGTATGCACATATATATGTATGTGTGTATGTATATACACACACATACATATATGTGAGATATATATGTATATATGTATACATATGTATACATACATTTGCTTTTTTCTTTATTATGCCTGATAAGGTTACTTTCAACTGAAATAGATATGATAAACCCAAGAGAAAAAATAGAATATATCAGCATGGTATATTTTGGCATCATTCTAATATGAAAATGCCATGACAAATTAAACAACTTCTGTTTCTCTCCTCCTGGGGGGGGGGAGGCGCAAGGAGAGGGGAGAAAGGAATCTTAAACATCCCATTAAGCTGCAAGGATATTAATTATACTGAGTTCCATATTAAATGCTCTTGCATCTAAGGAGCTCGTTTACTTGACAATGTTATTATTATTTGTTACTTACATGGCACCGCTGATGTAAACACTGTTTTATAAACACACACATAAAGTTTATTGCTCTTATATGAGTGTACCCTGTAATTATGCATTTACCTTCTAATAAGCAATGTGAGGAGCACAACTCATTCAAGCAAAAGCATTAGCATATCTCTCTCTGAGTTCCTAAAAATCTCTGGGTGGTGATGGAAGAGCATTTTTTTCCTGTTAACAGAAAAGAAATCTGAGTAAATAAGAGTCTAAGAAAAATCTATTTCTGGCTTTTAATATATATCCATACACACATACCCCCACACACACACACGGGTGCACGCACACACACACACACACACACACACACACACACACATACACACATATATATTAACAAAAGAGGCAAATCTTTCTGAGAAAGGGTTTTGAATTTTTGCATTAAAGGGGATTTTTTTTAAGGGGGGTGGGGTGATGCTTCTTAGTTTTCAGTTTGCTCTTTCCCAGGACAGATCCCTCACTGTAAATTCTGCAGAAGGTGCGATGTGTGGGTGTGGAGGCAAACCACACAGAAAGCTCTGTTTGCCATGGTTTGGTCTCAGCAAATACCACATGCCAAGTTTCTTCAGAATGGTTATTTTTTCTTTTTTAAAGACCCAATGAGAAAACACAAAAATAAATGATTGAACCTTCGATATCTGCTACCTTCTAAAGGAAAACTCCTCTTTGAGGGGTGTTGAGGGGAAAGAATTCCACTATAGCAGCCCACTGGGAGCACTGGGCATTTGTTGAGAGTAGGGGTGGGTGGGGCAAAATATGACATCCATTGTTATCTTTCAGTCAGGTTTGCCATGATGAATATCCATTTATCTGTTCCATGTTCCATATTGACTTGAAATACTTCCTAGCTGATATGCTGCTGGAGAATCTCTAAGGAGAAACAGTCTGATCACTGAATCATGACTAAACACAATAGAGACTTTAGAACTTCATTATTGATATCTTCCAGAGGTTTAGATTGTTGAATGTCTAGAGTCTTGTTTCTTTTAATGTCACTTAGACGCTATACCAGTGCCATGGCTGGAAACTGAATAGCTTCCATTTGATTTGTCTTGGGAAGATTCTGAGGATCACCTGGTAAGAAAAGATATGAAACACTGAGATCTTTTCTCAAACTAAACTGCCAAGCATTCAAACTACTGCAGAGAGTGCAGCTCTCATGGGCTGGCTACGTTGTTCAAATACCCCACGTTTGGCAAAATAAGACTATTTCATGGAGAACTCACACAGGGCAAGTGTTCCTACGGTGGTCAGAAAAAGGGATGCAAGAACTCTCTCAGAGTATCTCTTAAGAATTCTGGAATTGATTGTTTGACATACTAGACTGCCCAGTATGGTGTGCCCTCATCAGAGAAGGTGCTGTGCCCTATGAACGAAGAAGAATTGAAGTAGGTCAAAAGAAACATGAGATGAGCAAATGCAGAGAATCCCTCACAAATGTTCATTTGTATCTGATCTGTGATAGAACATTCCAAGCTAGCATTGGTCTGATCAGCCACAGTCAGACACACAGCAACTTGACTCTAACATAGTGATGTCCTTTTGTTCCTCTTTGAGTGTGAAGGACAACAACCAACCAACCAACCAGTGTCTAACTAGGCAAATAAACACAAAAAGCAAATAATTTATTCCAAGCTCAACATCCAGACCTTAGTTATGATTCTTAACTGGGTGATCATAGACAAGTCATTTCCCCAGAAGCAATGTGAAACAGTGAAGAGAGCACTGTATTTGGAGTCAGAAGACCTGAGTTCAATTTTGCCCTATATCACTAACTACTTGGGACAGCTAGGTGGCACAGTGGACAGAGTGTCTAGTCTGGAGTCTGGAAGATGAGTTCAAATCCAGCCTCAGACACTTACTATGTGTCCCTGGGCAAGTTACTTAACCCTCTTTTCCTCAGTTTCCATATCTATAAAATGAGCTGGAGAAGATATGGCAATCCACTCCAGCATCCTTGCCAAGAAAACTGCAAATATGATCATGAAGAGTGGGACATGACTGAAAAACAACTAAAACAACTTGGGTCACTTAGAGTAGGTCACTTAACTTCTTGGTCATCTGTTTTCTTATCTGTAAAATAATGAGGTTGGACTTAGGTGGCCTCTGTGGTCCTCTCCTGTAATAATAACCTTTGATCTGTTGCTCAGTGCTTCTGAGATGTAGGCTACCATGACAAAAACTCCCTTCCCAGGATATCTAAGAGAGATGCACAAAACAAAAACAAAACAAAACTTATTTGAAACTCTCTTGGGTTTTCTTTTTTCTTTTTCTTTTCTTCTTCCCTTCTTTTCTTCCCTCCTTCCCCCCTTCTTTTTTCTTTCCTTCTTTCTTTCTTTCTTCATTTCTTCTCTCTCTCTCTCTCTCTCTCTCTCTCTCTCTCTCTCTCTCTCTCTCTCTCTCTCTCTCTCTCTCTCTCTCTCTCTCTCTCTCTCCTCCCCCCCATCAAAATGGGATTACAATTGGAACAATTACCTCTAGACCTAGAGAAGAAAGCTCGCACAAAGTGAAGAACACTGAAATGAGATTCAGCGTCTCCCTCCCACGTCTCTGAACCAAGCATCCCTTTGTATTCGTTGACCCACTCATAACTGACTCTCTGCATAATTAATAAATAAACTTTCTTTTTCATTAGATTTATATCCTTCTGAACATTTTGTTGTTGTTTAGTTGTTTCACTCACGTCTGATTCTTTGTGACTCCTCGTTGGGATTTTCTTGGCAAAGACACTAGAGTAGCTTGCCATTTCCATCTCCAGCTCATTTAACAGATGAAGAACTAAGGCCACCAGGGCTAAGTGACTTGCCTAGGGTCAGGCAGCTAGTAGATGTTTGAGGCCAAATTTGACCTCAGGAATATTAGTCTTCCTGCCTCCAGACCAAGCACTCTATCCACTGCAACACCTAACTGCCCATTCTGAAAACCTACTTTGGATACAGTTTGCATTTCATATCTGTTGTCTTCCCTTCCCCACTCCCAAAATAAAGATATTAGCTACTTGTTCTATTTCCCACCATATATTATTTCTATTCTGTTTGGTATGTAGTGATTGCAAAATGTTTGATGAGCTGAATGAACTGGAATTGAAGCTGCCTCCTTACCAGAAGTTATCTTCTGAAGATCTAAGACTTCTTCATAATTGCCTTCTGATGTGAGGCACCAATGGAATGGAAGCTGAATAATTTATGTGGTCAAAGGAAGGTGCTAGAGTAACTGTTGAGACGAAAGGGGTGGCACATATACAAAAATGTTTATAGCAGCTCTTTTTGTGGTGGCAAAAGATGGGAAGAGAGTCTGTTGTAAGAATGGCTGTGTATACAAATAACTATGAAATAGTGGAGAGTGAGGTAAGCACAGTGGAGAAGAGAGAGCCAAGCAAAGGTAGAAGCAACAGAGGAAAGAGAAATCATTTTCTCTGGTGGCGAAATGGATTCAGGCAAATCTTCATGAAAGAACTGGGATCTGAGTAGGGCTTTGGAAGAAAAGAGTTATCAATAGATGGAGCTAGGAAGAGAGTCTATTGTAAGAATGGATAAGTGCACCATTGAAAAGGAAGAATGATGAGGGGGAGGTAAATGGTAGATGAAAAGTAGAGTAGTCTGGATGAAATGGAAAATACCTGAACGAGAATGTGAAAAATCTAGGCACTTGATTGAAGCCAAATTATGAAGGGACTTCAATGCTTTTTGGAAGCAATGGGGAACTGCTGAAAAATTTTGAGCAAAGGCCTAATAGGATCATACCAGCATATTGGGGAAATTAGCCAAAGTGCTACGAAGGATGAATTGAATTCAGGGAAAATTAAGTAGGGAGGCAAGCATTTATTAAGGTACTTTGCTGGGTACTTCACAATTGTTATCTCATTTGATTCTCTCCAGAATCCCAGCAAAGTAAATGTTATTATTATTCCCACTTTAGAGATGAAAAACCTGAGACAAACAGCTTTAGGCACACAGAAATCATCTGAGGCTGGATTTTTAACTCAGATCTTCCTGGTTCCAAGCCTGGTGCTCTATGCACCACACTGCCTCATATACCTAGCTGCCCCATACTATCTCATTCAACCCTCATAGCAACTCTAGGAGGTAGGTGCTATTACCATCCCTATTTTATAGATGAAAAAACTGAGGCAGAGAGAGGTTAAATGACTTGCCCAGAGTCATTCAATAAATAAGTCTTCCTGATTGCAAGCCCAGGGCCCTCTCCACTACATCTCATAATCAAGCAAGAGAGGAGAAAAAAAAAAACTATTCATTGGCTATGATAATAGTTTTAGGTAAGAAGAAATGTAAGATTGAGTTATAGCAGGAGTGAACTCAAGGAATCAGATGTGAAGGATGTTGCACAGGTGGGCAAATAATTAGATGTGGGAGGTGAGACAGAAAGATGAGTCAAACATGACCCAGGGCTATGACTCTTCAAAGTTGGAAAGATTGTGATACCATGAACAGACATAGAGAAGTTAGAAAGAGGGGTCACATTTAGAGTAAAGGTGAGGAACTCTACTTTGGACACAGTCACAGGCTGTTGAGTGCTAATCTTAACCCCTCAGAAGTATCCCTCTTAAATCCCATTGCTTTACATTTGAGGAAACTGTTACCCAGAGAGATTAATTTGGTCACACAGGGAGTGATATAGATAGTGACAGTTAGAATTCAAATCCAGATCCACTGTGTTCACATTCATCACAATTTCTTCAACACTACCATGTCTCTCACATTGACTTTGAAATGCTAGCAGGGTTTCTGTCCAGAAAGCAGTTGGAAAAACAGAATTAGAATTCTAGGAAGCATTTAGAAGTAGAAGTACAGATTTGGGAGTCATCTACATCATGCCAATTGAAATTACAGGAGAATTTGGAATCAGCGAAAGTGATAATATGGAAAGGGAAAAGAGATCTTGGTCCCTGGCAATTGTCTTCTATTTTTTCATTCTTCATATTTTGTTTAATTATTTCTTGATCTCTTATAACTTCTCTGACTTAACCATGTCCAACTCTAATTTTCAAGGTGTCATTTTCTTCCTTAAGATTCTGGATCTCCTTTTCTAATTGGTTGAATTTCTTTTCATAATCTTCTTGTTTCTCTTGGATTGTTTTTATTCTTATCATGTTTTAGGTTTTCCTCCATCTCTCTCATTTGATTTTTAAAGTTTTTTTTTTTCTTTTAAGTTCTTCTATGAATTCTTTTTGGGCAGGTGACCATTTGATGTTCCTCTTTGGGGTAGAAGAGGGTTCCTTTGCTTCAATATCCTCCTCTGAAGATGAACCCTGGTCTTCTCTATTCCCATAATAATTTTCTATGGTTGGATTCTTTCTCTTTGCCTGTGCATATTTTTGTAGTAATAGCCCAATTTTTGTAATCACTTCGAGTCCGGGGGTAAGGAATATGATGCCTCTTGATCCAGATCTGAGTTGGCCCCTCTAGCTTTAAACCAAAGTCAAACCTCCAGCCTCCTATGAGTGCTCACAGCCAGGTGCTTTCTGCCCCACTGCTTCTTCACTCACCAGGAAGGTGCTGGTTCCTTCTTGCCCCGCCAATCTTCACAGCACAGCTGGGTCTGGCATTCATAGTCAGCAGAGGTTCCGTAGATTTTCTCTGCCTCAAAAACCCAACTCCTCTCACTCTCCTGGGGTAAAAGTTCCTATGGCTGGTGGAGGAAGTCTTCCAACCCAGCTGTCCCCTAGGCTTGCCTCTTATTGTTAAAGTGGACCCTGACCTGGAGGTGTTTACTCTTAAGGGGGATCAAACCTAGTCCTGAGATTTTTCTCCAATTGTCCCAGGAAGACCCCTGTTGTGCCCCTATTTTTATTTATTTTTATCTGCACTTTGTTTGCTCCAGGGTGATATTTTATCTGTTTTGTGGATGAACATGTTGAGAGCTTGGAATTTTCTCACCTACTCAGCCATCTATCCAGAATCCTTTTCCTGGCAATTGCCGATGCCAGGCAGGAGAACCTCTACATCAGCAGAGTCCTATAAAATGAGAAAAAAAAAGCTAGTGTGGGAAAAAGTAGTGGGCCAGAAGTCAGAGCACTAGACTTTAGGCCCTCCTCCTTTACTAGTAACTTAAATATGGTCAAACTCTTCAAGTTTCAGTTTCTTTGCTTAAAAAATGTGGACTTATTATATTCTATTATGTACCTCAAAGTACTCCTGTGAAGAAAGTGCTTTGTAAATCATAGAATTCTGCAAATGTAAGTGATTATTTTATTTTCACTAATACCATCTCATTCTGCTTCCTCACCATGGAATAGAGGTGACCTTGGATTCTTGAATTTTATTCCACTAAAACCTGTCCAAGTAGAACAGGAACTATAAGATCATGTGAGTGTAGAGATGGAAGAGACCTCAGGGGTCATGTAGTTCAACATCTTCATTTTACAGATATGGAAAGGTATGTTCAAAGTTAAAGAGACATAGTTATTAAGTGTAGAGCCTGGATCTAAAATCAGAACCATTGTTGTAATCCAGTCCTGTCTAACTCTTCATGACTCCATTTGGGATTTTCTTGGCAAAGATACTGAGGTGTTTTGCCATTCTCTTCTCCAGATCATTTTACAGACGAAGAAACTAAGGCAAGCAGGGTTAAGTGACTTGCCAAGGATTGCACAGCTAGTAAGTGTTTGAGGCCACATTTGAACTCAGGAAGATAAGTCTTCCAACTCCAGGTCCAGCACTCTCTCCAGTTTACCAGCTATCTGCCATCAGGACCCATAGGTACAGATGTAATGTTCTTTCCACTGTACTGTACTGCCTATCTTGCATTATATGAATTTCTATTTATCCCAGACCCTGCACAAAGTAGGTACCCAATATATTGGTAGACAACATTGTGTGTTTTCTTTTCCTTCTTCTATTACAAAAAAAGAGCAAAATCTAGTCCCAGATTTCTGCTTTGTTTCATCAGTGAGGATTTTTGGCTGGCTCCGTCTTTTGTCTAGGGAAGGATGGTGTGTGACCTCTGTGTTATTCAGGATCTATGGAACCCATGGCACTGAGTTAGTTGGGAAACTTTACTTCCAGGTGCATGCCCTCTTGGATGCATGCCCCCAGGCCAAGACATTGGCAGGCTCTAACTGTTGGTTGTCGGTTGCAGAGGCTTTGGGAGAGAAGGATTGCCTGGAGGACTCTGTGGGAAGTCTTCTCCCTGGCACTTAAGTGGCTTATTGCATCACCCTCCAAGGCTTAGAAGAGAAGTTTGAAGCTGACAGTAGTAATGGAAAACAAGGTTGTATTTGGGTTCAAATCCCAGCTCTAGTACTTAGGCTGATATAATTCTGTTTCTTTAATAGAATTTGAGAATTTAGAAAGGGAAGAGATCATCTAATCTAATCTCTTTCCTTTTACAGATGAGAAAATTGTGGCTCAGCAAGGGGGTGGTGACTAATCTAAGGTCACAGGGCTATAAAGTAACAGTCAGGATTTAACCCCTCCACCTCTACTCTTCTGTTTCTGGGATCCAGAGGCCAGTACGTAAGTCATCATTTGACCCAGTGACAGTCTATGTTATTCGCCAAGGTAGCTGTCTTTCTGGATGGTTTAAATATGAGACACCAAATGGCTGCATCAGAGAAACTCTGAGCAAAGAAATTCCTTCAAATTTCCCCTATAAGATCACTTTGCCCATCACAAGTTCTGAATGGCTTTTCATTCCCATAAGTCACAGTTATGGTGTAATAAAATGTCTGAGTCAACTTTCCTGCTTTACTTAGCAAGTGCAGCCTAGTGGGCATAATTGAATTTTGGTTTAATGATTCAGGATCTTATGGGGCCTCAGGGTCATTTGGCACATCAATTTTCATTGTCCAGAACTGTGCATCAAGACCCAGATGGGGAAGGTGATCAAACTGAGTCTCTACTGACTCTAAACCATGCCATAATATCTCTCTGGATTAGAATTCAGTTACCAGGCTTTTTCCAGTAATCTGACTATATGCAAACACAAAGAAGGAAGTACAAACAAAATCTGAGCATGGAAAACAGAGGTCACAAAGTCCTTGATCTGCAGTTCATGCATTGTACTGCAAGGAGAGGCCCTCAGGTCCACACTTCTGTACCTAACTCTTGAGTTAGGTAAAGTTCTAATGAGATAGGCAAGCTTATCAGGTTTTCAAGTCCGTAGGATATTCTAAGTACACATTAGGAGGTGGTGGGTGTTGCCACAGGCCAGCTCACTGACACCTGCATAGTTAAATAGTTGGCAGTCTGACAGCTTGAGAAGATACAGAAAAACCATGAAGAGTCTACATAAGAACTCACAATTCACAGTGGTCTAAGATCCAGAGTAGGGACAAATATTTCAACATTATCCAATAAATCTTGAGAGGATTTCTGTATTTCAGGTTACTCTAAAGATTGTTGTTGGTAATTATAATAACAGTACTAATAGTCACTCACATTTCTATACCATTTTAAGTTTTAAAGAACATTCTTAATGGAGACTGTAGGAAGAAAGGTAGAAAATAAATAATAACTAGGTGTTTGCTAGGTGGTGAGCACAACGCTATGAACTTTAAAGCTATCTCATTCGATTCTCACTACCACGTAGGGAGATAGGAGCTATTCCTATTTTATAGTTGAAGAGACTGAGGAAGATAGAGGTAAGTGACTTGCCTAGGGTCACTTAGCCAGGAAATATTGGTGATCAGATTTAAAATTATGTCTTCCTGAGTCCAAAGCAAGGGCTCTATCCACTGTACCACCTAGCTCCCTCAGGAGTGGACCATAGTTAGACTGAAACCAAACCGAATATTTACACATGCAAATAACCCACCAGGGAGGGCAAATCTGAGCATGTTCATATCAACCTGATGAGGACAGTAGCAAAGATGTAATCAAACTCATTTTATATAAAATAAGTCACGGAGACTCAGTGGTTAGGTGACACAGTGTGTAGAGTGCTCAGCCTGGAGTCAGGAAGACTCACCTTCCTGAATTCAAGTCTGGTCTCAGACACTTACTAGTTGTGTGACCCTGGCCAAGTGACTTAAACCTGTTTGCCTCAGTTTCCTCATTTATAAATTGAGCTGGAGAAGGAAATAGCAAACCACTCCAGTATTTTTGCCAAGAAAATTCCCAAAGGGGTCATGAAGAGTCAGTTACAACTAAAACACTTGAATGACCACAATACTGAAACTCAGGTGAAATGACTTCCCTATGTTTCCATAGCTCAGAAGTACCAAATCGAGTAAAATTATATTTAGCATTCTATGATTAAGAGGTTTTCCATACATATCAAAGAGCTTTCTTTCTCAAAATGGATCATAGCACAGATTTAGAGCTAGAAGAAAACTCAGAGACCATTCAATCCAACTTGCTCATTTTACAGATGAGAAGACTGAGCCCAAAGGGAGGATTGTGGAGAGCTCAAGGTCATATTGGATCTTTAGTATGTGCCAGAGCTTTGATTTGAATTCACATTTTCTGATCTAAAACCTAATTTTTTTTTAATTGTACCATACTGTTTCTTCTAGTTAAAATCATCTGGTCCCTCTCAGATAACTATCTGATAAAGCAGATAACTACCCTCCTCATAAAAAGGCTACCCCAGAATAAAATATTTCCCAAGGCATCCAGATTGCTAAAGTTTCCTAAAGCTTATGTTTTTTTTTTTTAAATAAATGTGTTATCTGCTTAGATTTATGCATTTCCTTCATTTTGCAAAGTATAAATACTGCAGGAAAATACTTTTCACTGTTTTCAGTGGTTCATTGCGATTGCATCCTGCAGTCAGGTAAATACTGGAAAATGTTATTGCCATCTGTGTCCTGGTCAGGCTCAAGCTGAAGTTCTTTCAGTCTTTCAGTTCTGAGTGTTACATTTTTGGAAGGACAGCAACAAGTTGGCAAATTTCCAGGGGAGGGAAACCAGGATGGCCAGGGGACTAGAGTGCACACTGTTTGAGGATTAATCTAATGACTGGTTATGTTTAATCTAGAAGAAAGAAGATTTATGGGGGGGGGGGAGGTGAAGAGGAGCTATCTTCAACTATTTGATTTGAAGGATTATTATATGGAAGAGAGATTGGAGTTTTTTAGATTATTTTTTCCTGCTTGTCTCCAGAATGCTGAATTAAAAGAAATGAGGGGATGGCAGAATATCTTCTAAAATCTAGAGAGGCAGATTTTGGCCTGAGATAAGGGGAGAAAGTGCCCTAACGATCAGAGCTATGCAAAAATGAAATGGTCTGCTTCTAGATGTAGCAGGTCCCCATCACTGGGAAGTGTTCCAGGGAAGATGAAATGGATTCCTTGTCATTTGTAGATAGGATTCCTATTCGGGTAGGTATGAGATGCTCTCTGAAATATTTTTTTCCCAGCATAGATTATCTGGACAAGAAACATTTTGAAATGGACCATCTTGAAAGAGGACAGGAACACAGAGTTATGCTTCCTGTCTTGGCATTGACAGTGAGAGTCTTGAATAAGAAATAGATGAACCAAGGGAATAGCCCTCCATTGCTGAAGTCAGCACTTGCCTTATAGTCTATTGTGGTAACCACATCATGCAAGTGTCCAAAGACCTGGGCTGTCAAACCCCAGAAGATGTATCAACAAACAATGGCATAGAAACATTGCTAAAAATGCTAATGGGGGAAAAAGGAAGCCAGCTGCTTGACCACATCATAATTACAAAAACCTTGTACATTCAATACTTCCATTCAGACTCGTGGGTGAAATTATATCTCATGTGGGAATTGAGAATTATTCGTATTGTAACACTCTCCTTTGTTTATCATCGCCTATTGAGAAACTTCTCTCACTTTCGACAAACCAATAAATTCCATTGATGCTGCTGAACCACGATTAGCTGTGCTGAAAGGTTTGGCAGGAGGAGAAGTCACACTACCTCCTCTCTAGTCTAGTCCATATCTCCCCTCCCTGATTATGCCACAGCTTCCTTTGTTCAATGGAACACTCAGCACCATGAGGTATCTGCATAAGCAAGTAGAGCAAAGTTGCATTGGATGAACTTCCTGATGTGGCAGGCTCTCAGAGTATTTAGATTCCCAGTTATGGCCCCTAACTTAGCATCCCTCTCTCTATAAATTTAGGTATTTGAGTTCTTGGGGTAAGGGTGAGCCAGGATATATGATATAGGGACTAGACTGGGTACACAAAACCTGAGTTGGAGTCTTTGTTCCATCACTTAACTAGCCTTACGATCCAGCTGGAGCAAATGACAATCTTATTGCGCCTAATATGACTGAGGAAACTGATGTGCAGAAAGATTAAATTATTGGCATTTATTAAGCATTTTTACTATGTGTGAGTCCCTGTGCTAACATCAGGGATCCACCCTCTTAAGAAGCCTATGTTCTAACTGAGTAGGCAACATGTGAAGAAGTAGGTATATACTAGATTATACAAAGCAGATGGGAGGTACTTTAAAAGGTGAAAGCATTAGCAAGCGGAAGGCAGTGGTAGGGGCAATACAGGGAGGGGAGACCAGAAAAGGATTTCTGCAGAAGTTGGAATTTGAGCTGAATCTTGATACAAGACAGGGAGACTAAGAGGCAGAGGTAACAAGCCAGTACAAACATATAGAAATAGGAAATGAAATGACAAAAGTGAGGAAAAGCAAGTAGACAAGTACTCATTTAAATTCTATAAATCTTTATTAAGCATTTACTATGTGACCAGGCACTGTACTAAGTGCTGTGAATACAAATAAGAAAGAGACAGTCCCTACCTTCAAGGAGCTTAAAATCCAATGGAGAAGACAGTAAAAAAAGGAAGCTGAAAAGGGAAAAGGGGATCAGAGGGTACTCAGCTAGGGGGCATGCTGTTCTTAGAATCTTTATTTTTATTTTATATTTGATCCTAGAGATAATGCAGATCAACTGGAGTTTAATGAGTGGACATGAACAGACCTGGAACCACATTTCTGATACTATATGAAGGAGTTTAGGTAAATAATTTGCCTTCCTGAGGACTGTTTTCGCAGCTGTAAAATGGAAATGTTGGACCAGACAGCCTCTGTGATCCTACAGAGTACTGTACAGAAGAATCAGGGAGGTTTTTATAAAGCAGGTGCTATTTGAGATTGGCATTAGAGAACAGGTATGGTCTTAACCAGTAGAAATGTCACGCAGACATTTTAGGAGGAGTAAAAGAAAGAACAATGAGTAGAGGGATGAAAACAGAGTCTAAAGCCTCAGTGAAAGTCCAAGACATTTCTAGTGTTCAATCAAAGTAAATTTTTTATTGAACTGAGTAGCTCAGTCTCCAAAAAGACCAGGGTGAATTCCACTCAGCTAAACATCTGTCTTCTTAGCTTCAGTGTAAACCCAAAGAAAACCTTTTAGGTAGTGACACCAGTGGTAATGGTTTGGGCTGAATGTAAAACCAAGACTAAGATGCGGGTGATATAACCACTGTGAAAGTTTTTAAACAAAATAATGACAAAATTAAGGTATTGGAATGACTACTTCTTTAACTTGCAAGATGCATTGTAAAAGTGTGTCCTTAACTGCTAGTGTAATTTACTATTTTCTTTTCTTTTTTTCGGTTATTAACTTTTTTTTTATAAAAATGAACAAATAAGACATGTTAATCCACTCTTGCTCCTTCCCTGAAGCCTTCTCTGATCTCACACTGCAGGAAATGTTCTCTCCTTCTTCAGCTTCTTCATTGTACTAAGGTCATACTTGATGAACTTGATGGCATTTTGTCTGGTGACATAGTTGTTTTATTTGTGGGGCCTGGGTTATCTCCCCTACTGGATTGTAGGTTCAGAGGAAGCGAAATGTCATGGCAAGAATGATGAAAATGATGTTTATAAACTCTACCATTTACTTGCCCTGTGCAAATTATTTGCCTTCTTGGGGCCTCAGTTTCTTTATCTATAGACAGGCTAAATAATGAACTCCTTACATTACAGGGCTGCCCTGGAGCTCAAAGACGATTTATATGAAAGAGCTTTGGAACCTTCCATCAGTATTTAAATATGAATTGTTATTGGAGACAGGAATTGTGCTTTATTTGAGCAACAAACCTTTATTAAGGAACTATCATGTGCTAGGGATCCACAGGTATTAGACTAGATTCCTGGGAATACAAAGCTTAAATTCAATTGGAATAGGTCCATGAAGACATTTACCTTTGGATACAAGGTAATACAAACTTCCTCCTGAACTTCCTTGTTAAGTACAATGCCTTTTATAGCTGAATTTTGTTGTTGAACCATTTCAGTCTTCTCTGATTCTTTGTGACCAATTTCTTGGCAAAGATTCTAGAATGGTTTGCCATTTCTTTCTCCAGCTCATTTTATGAGGAAATGGAGGTAAATAGGATTCAATGACTCGTCCAGGATCACACAGCTAATCAGTGTGTCTGAGGCTAGATTTTAACTCATGAAGATGAGTTTTCCTAACTCCAGGTCGAACACTCTCTTCCCTGTGCCATCTAACTGCCTCACCTTTGTGGAACTAAAATGGTCAGCTGTTTAAATAAGACCTAAATTGAACTGTGGGCTAAGAAAATTCTTATGAACTGGAGGTTTGGATAAAACACTGGTGATTTTGGTAGCTACTTTTTATTTCTTTGGGGTTAAAAAGAAAATATTTTTATACAGTCTTAGAATGATGTCAATGTTTTTGCCACTGGGAATCAAGCCTTCACAATCCAGGAAACAGATTTTTAAAGATGAGTTTGCTTCTCTGGATGTCAGGTCATATACAAACAGTGTCATTTTCAGTTGGTACAGGTCAAGTCACTGTAAATAAAGTTGACAAAGTGCTGAAAGGAGGAAGGATACTAGAAGCTTTTCTGAATAGCAGTAAATTCAGCCTTTAATTCATTGGGTCCTCATCAATCACTTTCAAGCTTGCTTTATCAGTGACCACTAAAAATGGATATTTATCTTATATTTGCCTGATTCCTCTTCAACAGTTCAGAGAGGAAAAAAGGAAGATAAACAGCAGAGAGCTCTTGAGAAAGACATTGAAATATCATCTCTCCTGACCCTCAGACTGATTTATTAGATTGATTAGCAGGAGAAACAAAAAATAAAGAAACACATACACAAAACAACCCCAGTTCCTCTCCTTGATTGTTTATTCAGTTATGTCAGAAAGAAAGGTATTATCTCAGGAGCCATGGACATGGCACTGTCACCAGTCATTAAGCAGGGTGACTTGAAAACAAAAAGACCTGAATTTGAGAATGGACTTACTCATCACTGAAAACTACCTGTGTATCTTTGGCCAAATTCATTTGAATGTTTTAAGACCCACTTTCCTATTCTGGTTTACTGATATGTCTATTAGCCATCACACAAGATTTTGTCACTGTCCTTGCTGAAGCTTCTTATTGTTTTATTTTTTTTTCTGAAGGGGAAAGAAAAGTGCTATAAAAAAGAAAATATTATATAATTATAAGCTCTCATTATTAACTAGTTTCTGTTATTCAGGGACTCCCAAGTCAATGACTTAAGATGAATTTGAAGAAGGGGAGAAAAGTATCTGATTACTCTGATTAGAGAAGAGCCACTAATAGAAAGAAAGAAAATAGTTGTTGAGACACTTAGGAATTCACAGGTGACAAAACAAAAATCTAAGACAGCAACCACTAGTAAAACCCATGGTTTCAAGTCATCCAGCCTTCAGGAGCTTCTAGAAAGAGGTATTCTTACTATGGTGGTAGAGTTAAAGTAGTTGCTATAAAACACTCCACCAAATGTGTGATATGTGCTTGTGTGGGTTGTGTGATATATTCTCAAGCAAGCTCACACAGAATCCAAGAGAAAGTGGGCTCAAACATAGAGAGTACAAATGTACAAATGTACAAAATGGTACAAAGGAGTAACTAAGAGCTCTTATTTGCTTCAAGTTCTTTCCTCTCATTTATGGGGTACTCATTAAGTTCCCCTTAAGCATGAGAAATCTGGGCCTTGTCAGTGCTTAGCTACCAATACATGCACTGCTGCCAATTACTGCTGTCCTTGGAAGAGGGGTGTAATACTGGGATGCTGATGAGAAGAGGGAAAGTCTACAATTCTCTGGATCTTCAGAGAAGCTTGCAAGTCCCTCCTTCAGCCCAAGGGATGGAGGATTTGGGGAAAGACCTATGCTGAGGCTGGAAATGAGGCCTCTTCTCTCCCTTGAGAGAATGATTTGTCATTTGACTCAGTATTGGAACTTCCTGATCCCAGCTAACTCAGTGCTTTTATACAGAACCCAGAATGTGGCAACATCCCTCATTCTATTGGAACAGATTTGTCTGGTGGTCATTTTGCTCTATCAAATGACTTTCAAAGATTTTTCACTCTTAGTGTAAGGCCCATGATTTATTGATACACTTAGGTAAAACTATTTATATCTATATACTTCTATTTCTATCATACATGAGTGTCTCTTATCTAAATGAAAGGGAAGGGAATATTCAAATAGCACCCATGTGCCAGGCAATGTGCCAAACTCTTTAAAAATATTTTCTGATTTGACCTTCACAACAATACTGCAAGGTTGTTGCTGTCATCATCTTCATGTTACAGTCAAGGCAAAGTTTAAGTGACTTGCCCTGGGTCACACAGAAGTGTCTGAAGCCAGAAATGAACTTCTGTCTACTTGACTCCAGGCTCAGTGCTTTATCCGCTATGGCACTTAACTGCCTGATATAGGCCCCCTTCTCTTCTCTGACACTGCAACCATACTGATATAGGTCCCCAGTACCTCACATCTGGATTATTATAAGAGCCTATTGGCTGATTTTTCTGTCTCTCTGCTTCCCACTCCAAACCTCCTTCTCTTCAACTATCAAAAACATCTTCCTAAAGAGTAGTTCTGACTATATCATCCCCCTATTCAATAAAGTCTGATGACTTGCCATTACTTTCTGGCTCAAATTAAAAATCTTTTGTTCGGCTTTTAAAGCCCTTTATAACCTAGTCCTCTTCTTCCTTTTCAGTCTTCTTACACATTACTTCCCTCTATGTTCTCTGTAGTCCAGTGATACTGAACTCCACCCAGCGCTCCATTTCCACACTTTGTGCATTTTCATTGGCTGTTCTCCATGCCTGGATTTCTCTGCAACTCCTGACTTCTCTAGCTTCTTTCAAATATCATCCAAGTTCCCACCTTCTGCAAGAAGACTTCCCTAGTCCTCCTTCATGTTCATGCCTTCCCTTGGTAATTTCCCCAGTTTATCCTGTCTAGACCCTATTTATACCTACATGATAATTTGCATGCTGTCCTTCCCATTGGACTGGGAGCTCCTTGAGATCAGGGATTTTTTGATAGTTTGTTTTGTTTCATTTTGCTTTTGTATCTCCAGTCTTTGTCATGGTAGTTGGCATATAGTAGAGGCTTAATAAATTCCAATATAATCCTTGACACTAAGGAACATGTGGGAGAAAGTCATGTTCACTTGTTTGAGAGTAGTAGTTCAGCAATCAAAGAGTTAGTCTTTGTTGTGAGGAAATTTATTGTTGCCCTAACATTATGTCCTTGTGTACCTAAGTTTAATGCCAAGTCAACATTTAATTGATATCTGATTAACAATCTACTGAATATTATTCCCTGTGTTTACTTTCTGGATTGTCACTTAGGACAGACAAAATTTACTCTCCCTGGTTTATTTTTGTTTAATGTTGCAGAATCTCTTTTCATTCTACTATTCATGAAGCAGAGAACACCTCCAAAAGGTTCCAATACAGTGAATGTTCTGCTTACTGCAAGAAATATACTGTGATAATGAAGTATAGATTCAGTGTCTACCGGGGGAAGTGCCTCTTACCTTTAATATGATAAGCTGGGAGGAAAGGAATGAGCTTTTATTCCACATTGGCCTTATTTAACTATTGTCTCCTCATATTGTTCATTTCAACCTAGAAGGATGTCGAGGCATACACAGTTTACTCAAGAGTACATTGCTATGATGTTAGATCTACAAACAAACAAAAAAACCAAGCCCCAAGTAAAACAAACAAAACAAAACAAAAATCCACAACAACAAAATTTTACATTGACTTCACTAAAGCAGAGCAGGGGATAAGAGGATTTGATATTTCTAGATGAAGAGAGAGGGAGTTAGCCTGAGTTTATATAGTACGTAAACTTTGTCTGTGTAGAGTTCAGCTGGTGCTGGAGTTACCCAACTAGTGTATTGGCGTAGCTTTGTCCTTCCTGCTATATCACTGTTAAATTAGCTTTGCTTCCCTCTTGCCACCAACCCCATTGAAAGAACTTGCAAAGATCTTCCTGTTTCACAGTGAATATTAAAGTGTTAATTGAATAGTTTCCTGGAACTGGGGATTTCAGTCCTGGTGGAGGTGATCAAGGGCTAAAATTAGATGCCCTGCTCCGTTGAGATCCAGGATTTAACCACAACTTGAGTGTGGTAAGCACAATGATGCATACCAGAAGGGGCAGGACACAGAGCCTAAACTCAATGATTTTCTTTACATCTTATAAAAGTGTAGGAAACATCGTTACACTAGTTTTCATTTGTAAAATTAAATAAAAAAGCAAAAAGCAAGTAAGTACTCTAAAAAACCTTTCCATTGCACTAGATATGGATGTTAGTTCAGCCAGTCTAACAATGAGGTATGTCTTGGCCAAACACATGACTGTCAAAGCAACCTCAAGTAATTTCTTCCCTCTAGAACACCCTTGTATTTCCTACTCATGGCAAGAGTGTGAAGATACCAACTGTATTTGGTGTTGAATATATGTACAGTTCCCCAGAAACATGGAAGGACACACATTAAAATATAAATACAATTAAGTAAAGGAGTACAGTTGAGGGAGAACTTAAAGGTCCTAACTAGTAATAATTCTTTTTTTTTTTTTTTTTACCTTTTTCCTTTTACCTTTTTTTTACCTTTTTACCCCCACTCCACAGGGATCAGACTCTTACACAGATCAGTGTGTGGTAATATCTCCATAAAATACAGAGATATCTACAGAAGTATCACCTCCAACAACAGCAACGACAATAAATCCAAAACAGGGTCCTCCTTTCTTACTAAGGAGAATGTGAAGCCACGAGAAGGGTAGGCAACCTCTAAGCACTGATGCAAATATTTGGAGCCTTCCAAAGGAAGAGATGCTCCAGTGGCAAGTTGGAGGTAAGCGGGGGGTCTGTTCTCTGATGGCTCCTTCCCAAGTCATGAGGTCTTCTAATGAATTTTCCTGGTAATTTGTTGTGTAATGAGCAAACTTCCTTTATGTCTTTCAGTTCAAAGCCCATTTTCTTAAATTTACTCATTAACCAAAGAGTCTTTTCCTCTAAATACTGGTATATTTCCAAAGCCTTTTCTATAGGATGAAGGCCCTGTTCAAAGAACTGTACATGTACAAACATATAATCAAGAACCTGCTCTATTCTTTCTTTTTCATAGCTTTCAAGACACAATCATACAAGTAGCCCATAAGCCCATTGTCTCCACACACTGCCACCCACTGGCAGATGATGCTCACAGGTCTGAGTAGATCTGTGCAGTTTACTCTTCAGAGCAGCTGGAGGCGTTGGGCCCTTGTGAGGTCCTGACATGGTGAGGCAGGACCATCAGCACTGTATTTGAGGTGACGACTCTTCTGTTCACACTGACAAAACAGATAAGAAAGGCAGATGGGATGAAGAGGGTAGGTCTGATTGCCTCCTTGCTACTGTCCAAAATTAAAGCTGAAAGTACCCCCACCTCCAAGGTGTCCATTGTATTTCACTAATTTTGTTCTGGGAACAGAGCTATAAGGAATTCAGAGCTGTGTCATTGTGGAGGCAGTGCTGGGAAAAATATTTGTAAGTTTTGCTGTTTTCTTTCTGTCAAGTTTGGGGAAAGAAAGAAACTTGATATTGCTCACAGCAGTGATAGGAGGGAGGGAAACTTGGGAAGACAGTGATATCCTTTCAGAGTTACCTCAGTGTGGTATAGTGATACCAGTCATTTGGTTTGTGAAAGAGCTTGAAACCTAGTGAAGCCTTTTCCAGGGATACCAAGACTCCCTGGTCCTGCAACAGAGGCCAAGAGCTCCTTCAGGCACGTTGTGGTCTAAGAACTAGGCTACAATAACAAAAAAAGTTTAGAGTGAGAACATAATTGTTCTGTAAGTGGGCCTTGATGGGGTTAAGGAGATGTGGCATATTGATCTGGCAGTGCGTTGAGAAAACCATTTTGCTATCACCCTCTGGGCCACTCTTGGAAATGACTGACTTCTGCTTCTTCAGCCTTTCCCTCAGCTTCCCATTGAGCTTCCTGGATTTTCTTAATGTATTCTAGCCACTCTATTGGTTTTTTTGTTATTTGTTCATTTGTTTGTTTTTTTCCCCAATCCCTCCCCGGGGCGAAATTCCTATTGTATTTCCCTCACAGCTTGTAAGCAGTCAGGGAAATTAAGGAGAATCCAATGAACTGATTAATGTGAGCTGGTGTTTTGAATTTGTCTCCTGTCTTCAATGGGACATCATCACAATCACTGAATGTCCCATGAAAATCTGAACTCAACTTCTTAGAAATCATTTAGAATATGAGCACTTCTGTGGTCACTGAGACTGGAAAAGTACTGATGCCAGCCAGCAACCCCCTAGGCTGGGTCCCCGTAACATTTACAGTAATACTTAGGGGGAATGAGCCCTGCAGGCACTGACTCTTCCCTCTTACTACTTTTGGATGCTATTCCTCTTTCCCTTGTTTTTGAAACTGCTGGTGGAGTTTGAAGAGTCGTGATCATACCCCTGTCCCTACCAAGCAGACATAGCCTTTGCCATCTTCTCAGACAACCAGCCTGATATTCTGGTATTCAGGTTTAAGAGAGTCAGAGAACGATGACAAAAGATAACAAGCCTCTTGGCAAGCTTGAGCTCATAGGAATCCCCCCCAGCCCCTAGGGGTATTCCTCAGATTGAAGTTACATTTAACATTAATGAAAATGACGTTTCCAGGGTGTCTGCTGTGGATCACAGTTAAGAAGAATAAGATTACCATCACCAAAGGTCATCTGAGCAAAGAAGGCATTGAGTGCATGGTCCAGGAAGCTGAGGAATACAAGACTGAAGATGAGAAGCAGAGAGAGTTTTCTAAGACTCTAAGCAGAGGTGTCCTTCAATAATATGCTTGAATCTTATGGTTTCAATATGAAAGCTACAGTAGAGGATGAGAAATTCCAAGGCAAAATTGGCGATGGAGACAAATAGAAGATTCTTGACAAATATAATGAAATAATCAGCTGACTGGATAAGA
Organism: Notamacropus eugenii; assembly: GCF_028372415.1. NCBI lineage: Eukaryota > Metazoa > Chordata > Mammalia > Diprotodontia > Macropodidae > Notamacropus > Notamacropus eugenii. Next base: position 552,806,229 of record NC_092872.1, read on the forward strand.
ACCAGACTGCTGAGAAAAAATAGGATATCAGCAGAAAGGACTGGAGAAGGTATATTCCTCCATCATTATTAAGCTGTACCAGAAGACAAAGATCAGGCCAGAACACATGCCTTATGGGTTGCCAGAGGATAGAGCAGCCTCATCTGGAGGCTCTTCTTCTGGGACTCACCTTTGAAGAAGTTGAACTAAAGACACAAGAAGAACAGTCATTACACATAGCTTTCTGAACATTGAAGGACTCAAATTTTATCCATGAGCGTGACAGTTTATAAGTAACCTTTAAGCTACCATGTAAGTCTATGCATTGTGAATGGAATATGTTCAGAGGGACAGAGGCCAGCAACATTGCACTGTGCCTCCTTTTGGAGCTGGTGTGTACATCCAAGGTTTAGTAGATTCTTCAGATACAAATGAAGGTTTCACAGGATATTAGAATTCCATCCTTTAAGGCTGACATTTTTTTTTTTTTAGGGCAGGAATGTTTATTTCACTCTACAAGCTCTATGGAGAAGTATTTTTTATTTTTTTGTTTTGCTTTTAGATAAGACCTGTGAATTCATTCTTATAGGTACTTTCCAGTAAGTAAATTCCCTCTACCAAAACCAGTTGGTACCTGTTCTGCAATTTATAATCTCAGGGAGCTACATGGGGGACTGAGACATTAAGTAAGGATCACACAACCGATATATGTCAAAGATAGCTCTTGATTCTGAATTGGGGTCTCTATCCAGTAGGCTTTTTATCTTTCACTGTATAGATGAGAATTTAAAATTTGAGGCCAAAATTCAAAATTTCTCATCTTCCAAATTATGAAGTATGAGGTTTAAAGAGGTATAGTGTAATAGGTATAGGACTATCTTCCTAATGTACAGCTTCGATTATGCCACACATTTAGTCAAAAATTGTCAGTATTGTCTACAGAATGGTATAATGGCAAGAGTGCTAGACTTTGAATCAGGAATGATGTGGGTTCAATTTTCTTATCTGTAAAGTGTGGTTATAATACTAGCGATATCTACCTTGCAAGGTTGCTATGGAGATTAGCTTATGACGAGGAGTTAACCACAGCTAGCCCCTTCCCCATGTCTTCAGTGGCTTGACCACATTCTACAAAGTATCAAATCTTTGTCCTGGCAGCTCCTTGGAAATCATATACTCAACACCTGTCACTTTCAGCAACACAGCAAAACTTGGGGTTGGATTGGGGAAGGTCAAGAAAATCTTAATTCTGCTCTCTGTCTTGCATTCTCTCTCCAAAGCATGTACAATGTAGCACAATTTAGTTCTCTCTCTTTCTCTCCCTCTCTCTCATAAAGATTGAAGTATTCCAATACTCTTAATGAAATGACTAATATTCATACAAGGCAACTGTAGCAGAGACTTGGCACCTTTGGATTTTTCTTCTGCTTTGTGTTTCTTACCCTCACTGTAGTGAAGTATCTGAACACAGATCTTAACATAGAATCTTAATATTCCAGCCATGGAGGCAACCTTGTGAGCATGAGAATTCCTCAGATGCTATCTGTAATACAGCATAGTATATACATATAGCATATACCACACTTCTTGTAGAAAATGAACACTGGCAAAAAGAGGAGCCCAAGCCCTGATCTGGCTTGCCAGAGGATGTAGAACTGAATGGAATTGTTTGGCCAGTGTAGACTCATTTAGATAGTATGTGGAAGTGGAATGGTGCTTTATCCCCCCACCCCCTACACAGACACAGATACACAGACACAGACACACAGACACAGACACACACACACACACACACACACACACACACACACACACACACACACACACATACACACACATACACTTGCAAATCTGATACTTTGATATATTAAGTATCAACTTCCCAGTAGAATATGAGTAGATACATTACTATTTTGTGTTTGTGAGTCTTTTTGGTTTTTAGATATAAATGACTTTTATAGCTGATTTCCATTGTACATTAAATACCTTTTTATGTCCTTCTGAAAGATTCTAGACATGAGAAAAATGTAAATTTTAAGTAATTTCTCCCAAACTCTGGTAAAAACCAAGAAATTTGAAGAAAAAGAGCCTAATTCATCTGCATAGGACCTAGGAACCCTCAGGACTGAGTCTAGGGTACATACATGAGTTGAGTGCAAGTAGTCCCTTTAGAGAGAGACCAAGAATGCCCTACCTCCTCTGAGCCAAGCAGCTTAGGCTGCTTAGGCATGGGGACTAGCAAAACTTACAATCACTATTAACAAAGGATAAAATAAAGTTCCTCAATCTGATATCCAAGTCCCTTTATAATCTGGCTCTAATCTAACTTTTCCTGTTCCCCTCATCTTCTGATGTCATCCCTCCCAAAATACCTTTTATTTAACAACTTGGGCTTTTAACATTTATTTGTGGTGAAATGAATAGAGTGCTAGACCTGGAGTGAGGAAGACCCGAGTTCAAATCTAGCTTCAGATACTTCTTAGCTGTGTGACTCTGGGCAAGTCACTGACCTGTTTGCCTCAGTTTCTCATCTCTAAAATGGGGATAATAATAACACCTCTCTTAGAGCTGCTGTGAGGATCAAATGAGATAATAATTGTAAAGTACTTAGTAAGTGCTTGTTACTATATAAATGTTAACTTATTATTATCAACATGATTTATTTTGTATATAATTATGCATACATAAATCATGCCTTACACATGTGCATGTTACAAGTATGTGCACAATACATTTATGTGTGTTGCAGGTTGTGTGTCCATGTGTATGCACACAGACACATACATGCATGTTGCATATGCATACACACACATGTGCATATGTGTGTATATATGTTTTGAACTGGGAGAGAGCTTAGAGATCTAATTTGACTCTCTCATGTTTCACATAATGAAGTTATGATGAAAACTCATAAGTAGCAGGGCTGATATTTGAACTCTGGTCCTCAGACTCCAAAACCAGCATTCTTTTCATTATGTCACTGATTCCAGTCTGTAAAAAGACCACAGGTATAGTGATCCCCTTGTCCAACCTCCTCATTATGACAATAAGTAACTAAACTCAGAGACATTGAAATCTAAACGTAGAACTCTTTTTTCTGCTCTCCCAAGGCCATTAGTCATTATCTGAAAAAAATGTAAGTCGATTTGTCCCCTTAATACTAAGCAGTAGTTCAACAGAGAACAAGACAGACACGTGGGCTACAGCATGTACAGTGGCTTCAGGAACGTCTGATCACGTGGGACACAGAGATGCACACTTTGCTCTGTGTTCTTCCTGGATGGGAGCCAATGATGACTTTGGGCCACTTGGGATGTTTTCCTTTCACAGTATAATCACTAAGTCAACACCTGCCATGACATAAGCCCATGACTCACCTGCCTGAATGGAACGTCTCTTTAGGCTCAACTGCTGTGGGTAGAATACATCTGTGCCATCCCCATAAATGAGCCCTTCTCGCCTCAGTCAGCACCACTACTGTTTAAAATGCAGGGCCCTCCTAAGAGGGTGAGGCCCGGCAGCTGGGCAGCAGCTTGGGTGAGTCATTTTAAAAAGCCACTCTCACAGCTGGAGAGAAAATAGCGCTGGCACTATTGGCATCCATTATGAAATCTGAAAAGTCCTTCTCTGGGCAGGAGGAAGAAAAAGTTCACCCAGCTGTCAAGTATTTGAAATGTAAAAATCCCAGACCCTAGGGGGGATGGGGAGAGAAGACAGAGGCCACGTCAGAGGAAATTAAGCCTCCTCTGAGGCTTGAGGAAACCGTGGGCCGATGAGTTCACTTTGAGAAATCAATAAGGCTTTCAGAAGCAGGGGGGGAGCAAACAGTTCCGGGGAGGGGAAAAAAACCGGAGCTTGGGAGGGTCTGAGAACTGAAATGCTCCTACCAACTACCCAGTCAGCCCACAGGCCAGCAAGACTCCCCAGGGCTTGGGTTTTCTCCCAAGATTGCACTCTAGAATTACAGTATTGATCTACAAGTATCAAAAGGGAGGAGGAAATGGTGCTTCTGGACAGTCCAAGCTGTACTTCATTTGCTCTTTTCTTTTAAAGGATAAAACAATTCCCAGGAAATAAAGAAATAAAACATAACTGACAGACAGATAGACAAACAGACAGACAGGCAGACAGGCAGACAGACAGACAGACAGACAGACAGACAGACAGACAGACAGACAGATAGATAGATAGATAGATAGATAGATAGATAGATAGATAGATAGATAGATAGATGAAGCTCTAGACAAGAGATTCTTAACCTCTTGCATGTCAGAGTCCCTTTTGACTGTCTGGTGAAGCTTATGGGCCCCTTCTCAGAACAATATTGTATTATGGGTTTTTTTTAATGCGGAAAATACACAGAATATTAATTATGTTGAAAAACAGGTCACAATACATGTACACATATGTATGTGTATATTTATGCTCACACATGTATTTTATATACATGTGCATGTATGTGCATGTACATGCATGTATGCATGGATATACATGGAAAGAGAGAGAGGAGAACATGGATCCTAGTTAAGAATTGGTGTTACAGATGTAGGAAGAGAAAAACATAGATAAAGGAATAAAGAGAAAGAGTGAGATTTTCTGTAATTTACCAGATCATGAGAAAATGACTCAATGATGCTCAGACACAATTTTCTTTTTAATCTCCAAAATGAGAAGTTTGGATCTCTAACTCTCAGATCTCCATTAGCTCTAAATCAGAATCATGTCTCAAAATTAGATATGAGTGTAGTTTAACATATACCTGAGTAAAAATACCCTTTAGGATTACTACAGCATAGGGTCCTCCAGCCTGTGCTGGAAGATACCCTGACTGAGGTCAAAGCTACCATATTCCATTTTGGTTAATTTTAGCTGTTAGGATTAAATCATGTTAAACTTTATCTATTTGACCCTTACCCCCTGAGGTCAAACAAAACAAGACAAAGCCTTTTCCGTGTGGCAGTCTTTGAATTGCCTGATGGTAATGGTCATACCCTATTAAGTCTATGCTAAAAAATTACTAGTCCTTTAAACTATTACTCACATATCAGAGTCTTCAGTCATTTTGCCACCCATGTCCACTCTTCTCTAAACAATAAATTGTTGCTTTAGTATGAAACTGAGCAAGTAGCAGGAACCATATGAATTTTTTCATCTCAACAGACAAGTGTTAGAAGAAGGCAGATGGACCAAGAAGATCCAGTCCTATTCTCCCATCAAAATACCACTTCTCTCTGAGAAGTTCCCCTGGTCTGACTGTTGCCAAGAAATCATTTTAAATCTAATCTTGATGTTAAGTGAATCTTCAAGCTTAATTAGAATTAGCATATGGAAACTGTATGCGGAAAGACCATTGAAAAGGTCTAAATTTAATCAAAGATGAAATCTTAATTTACGTTTTTCTGAGTAGCTTGTGAAAATCCTGAGGTCCAATATATGATACGTATGTTCATAATATACATTCTCATATATCTCTCTCTATTTCTACAAATTCTCAGATCTTTCCTATCCCTTCACCTCCCCTCTCCTCTGTTTCCTCCTCTTTCTTTTCTCTCCTGTCATGCCCTATCCTGTCCTCTCCTCCTCTGAGATAGAGATAGAGAGACAGACAGAGATAAAGACAGAAACAGAGAGAGAATGAGAAAGATAAAGAAATGAGGAAGAAAAACAGGAGGAAAAGAGGAAAAGCAGGAGGAGGGAGAGACAAAGAGACAGAGAAAGTGAAAGGGTGTGGAGGCTTGTATTGCCATGGTTGCTACCTTCTAACATGTATATTTAAAGTCTAAATAGATCTAAGAGATTTTTCCATAACTTGGCTTCCCTGATTCCACTAAACTGGTAAATCCGTTCCCCAGAATATCTTTCTAAACTTTTTTTTTCAAGTTGAGGTGTGGTGTAATGGAAGAGCAGTGAATTTGGAATCAAGACAACCAGGATCCCATGATCAAAGAATCATTGTCTTTATACGCTATCCTGTGTGACCTTGGGTAAGCAATTTAACCTTCCTGCGCTCCCCTTCTCCTCATCTGTAAAATTAAGTGGTTGGACTAGATGACCTTCGGGGTCTATTTCTTCCCCAAATTTGATGATTCTATTACGAATTTATTTCCAACCACAAAAAATTGCACCGAGTCAAATTTTGTTGCACTGCAGTGCCATCTAGTGGTCACTTTGGCTAATATCAAGGGATAATTCCCCAAGGAAACACTAAAAAAATAAAACGACACCACCTCCTTTCGCCCCAACCCCCCACTATCTTTCCCACTTCCACCACCATATTTTCAATTCAGTGATGTTATGCTAGGTTTTAGAGAAAGATTAACTGGCAAGTACCTATATTTACTGACATCAGGAGCTTAAGGGGCATATAGTCTAATACTACATTTGTATAATATTTTCGCTTTAAATAGTTATACTTCCCCTCGCCCCCACCCCCATTTGGTAGAAATAGCTCTGCTTGACGGAACTTGTTTTCACCAGGAAAATGAAAATAAAGTCTCCAGTATGAATCTTGGAGCTTGGATCAATTCACCTGCTGTAATCATGGTCACTTAAGACTGCAGGCACAGGCAGCCATGCCAAGAAAATACATTATGCTGAACTTGCAAGCATTTTCTGCAGATGTGCTATATGTATGAACTGCTGGGACCGGGCAGAAGGAGGCTTGAAGTGTGTTTATTGCTTCAAATGGAAATGCAAGATGTAATAGAAAGAATGGATCAGAAATAGGAGAACCCAGTATACATGTGCCTTTGTGTTCAACAGCTTACAAGTAACAGGACCTAGGACTTGCTCTCAGGAGGAGACAACATAGTTGGAGAGGGGAGAGGAATGCTAGATTTGGGGCATCAGGGCAACTGCACTGTGCTACTTTTGTGACTTTGGGTAAATCACTTAACCTCTCTTGGACCTCAGGCCCCCCAAACGTCAAAGAATTTGGATTAGATGGACCCTATGTTCTTATCTATCTCTGTCAATGGTCTGGATTAATTTTCCCCTTTGTGTCTAATTTGATTTATGACCTTGAATAAGATACTTCACTTTTACTGTTCTCCTTTCTATAAAATGAAAATTAAGACTTGTTTTTCTCCGCTACGTCACTGGATTCTCATGAGGACCAAGTAAAATGGGTTGCTGTGTTTTTCAAAACTGTTAAGGTAAAGCATTGTGATGACAGGATGTCTTCATTAATTCAGATCATTCATCTGAACTGTGTGGAACTAAGGTTTCCCTTGCTACTCAGAGACAGTCTACATGAACAAGATTATATTTTTGTATGTATGAGCTCTGGAAGATATTCAATGGAGGAAGTAAAAAGGAGGAAGGATGAGAGTGGGGAAGGAGGGGAAACCTGTAGCAAATGGTAACATGCAAATGATATCTCATGACAAATAATTATCAGCTCATTAAAACAAGTTCCCCAAGGGCATATACTATGGAAACGCTTCATTAAAAATAACTCCCATTCCTATAATGTGTTAATGTTTCCAAAGTATTTCTGTCATATTAGCACCATGTAAATATTATTATTCCCATTTCACAGATAGAAAACTCCTACTAGGAGGAAAGAAGAGATGACTAAGATTAAATACCTGGAAAATATAGAAGCCAGGACAAAAAAAATTAAGGTCTCCTGGCTTTATGCCAAACACTCCACCATGATGCCTTTTTGCATTAGAATTAATCACTAAGTGTCCTTGAAACCAAGACAATTGCCTGTCAATGACAATAATTTTCTATAATATGTGTTAAACTCTTTAAAGTTAGGGATTTATTTTGTATGTGTGCCTAGCACCTAGTGGACATTTGCTCAATGCTTGTTGATTGAAAAATTGACTGATTATACTACTTCCTCTTGTCCCAAATCCAGATGATGTAAAAATATAATGTTTAGGAATTAAATTAAAATAAAATATCTCAAAAGATGATTGGATTTAGAAAAATAAAATTTCACATTCGAAAAAAGTTCAGGTTTAAGAAATATTAATTCAAGTGACGTTGGAGACTATAAGGGATTCTCATCATGAAACAGGGTGATATACCAAAGGACAGTTTGATGTAGCTAGAGTCCCAGAACATGAATTCAAACCTTGCCTCTACTGCTTATTACCTGAGTGAGCTTAGATAAACTCTTCCTTAAATATAAAACTGGTTATCTAGAGTCATATAAAACTATAGATTCTGCTGGATATGCAAGTGACTTGAAAAATACCAAATTGTAGCAAGCATGACACAAGACAGAAAAGGTCAGTGTTGCTTGAAGACTTGAAAAGGAGGAGGACTCTTGAGATCCCAAGGAAACCCATTTTTCTTTTGACTGAAAACAACTATTCCCGACATTAAGTCTAAATTTACTTCCTTATAATTTTTATCCATTGCTCTTGGTTCTCCCTATTTCCATATGGCAGCATTTCGAAGACCCCAAAAGAGTTATCATGTCCTCCAGAGCCCTCTTGAGTCAAGCCAAACATCTTCAGTTCCTTTAGCTCACCTTCATAGGACAATAACTCAAGGACCTCAACATCTTAAGTAATCTATTCAGTTCTGGGAACCAGGATTTGGGGGAAAACAAACACACACACATTGATAAGATGGAGAAAGTTCAGAGAAGGACAGTCAAGACTGTGTTCTGATGAAGGCACAGTATAGAAGGATCTTATTCCCCCATTCCTGGAATCTGTGCTTTTCTAAAGCAGACCTTAGTTTTTGGCTGTCACGTCCCACTGCTGACTCAAATTGAGCTTGCTGTTCACTAAAACTGCCAAATATTTTTTTTTCCTCATACAAACTGTCATGTAACCATTCCTCTCGCATATTGTATTTGTGAAGTTGTTTTTTAACCCATATGCAATAATTTACATTTATCCTTTAATACTTTACATTTTTAATTTCATTTTATTATATCCAGGCCAATGATGTTCCTTTTCAAGGTGATCTCCCCCCACCCCTTATTGTGACAAAGTCTGAGTTTTCCTGCAATTACTGGGAAAATTGTAAAATGGATCGCTGAAGAGGTGTCAGTAAAACTATATCTGAAAAAGAAGATGGAGGTTGCAAAGAGTCAGCATGGTTTCATTCAGAACAAGTCAGGTTATAATAAATATTATTTCCTTTTTTAAAAGGAGACATAAATCACCAGTAGATCAGGTAGAGTTTACCCAGATTTTAGAAAAGCATTAGATAATATGTTTGTAGAAAATATGAAGAGATAAAGAATTGTATGCCATTTTGCGGAAGGAGGGGGGTAGTGGGGGGTAGGTGTGTGGGGGGTTAAAATCTTAATTTTATGGTAGTGATGAATGTAGAACATTAAAAAAATAAATAAATAAAAATTAGGAAATATGAAGAGATATTGACTAGATGATAAAAATGCATCTTTTAAAATTCATTGAATAGTTAGACTGAAAGAATAATTGTTAATGGTTTGCTCTCTAGTGTAATGCCCTAGGGAAGCTATTTTTGTAGAGTGAAAAAAACAAAATCAGAACAATATGTACCATGACTAAAAAATTGTATAAATGATACAAATCACTAGAAGGAAGGCAATCTATGCCTAACTAAATATATGATATTTGTAATAATAAGTGCATAGTTCCAAATAATAATATAATAACTGATCCTATAAGATATAATAATGATATCATAAGTGAATAATTGGTAGTTCCAGAGAACAAATAGCAAAGTATACCTTTCCTCTCAAAAGAAAGGATGCATAGGGTGGAATATTATGTACAATGGAAGACATGGTTGCTGTCTTGGTTGTCTTTGCCTGGTTTTTCTTTGTAAATGTTGGTGGCAGGGAGTAATTCCAGAAATGACTTTCGGAGGAATAGAAGGCATCAATATCACACACACACACAGACACACACACAATCATATACATACATATACACACATGCACATGCATATGCATGTGCATGTGTGTATACATGCATAGAAAGTATTAATAGTATTTTTAGGATCATTTTAATATTAACAGTTTCAAGATTTTTGTCAACTCTTTCTTTATTACTTTGAATCCACTTGTCACATATGCAAAAGCAGAAGCTTTGGCACAAAAAGCTTTAGATTCATTGGAGTCCATCCAATGACAGATCCCTCAGTTGATGGGCAGAGACTACTTGAGGAAAAGAGGTTACCTCATAACCACCCTGATGTTCCATCAAAGTAGTGGTTGTTAATGAACATTGATCTCAGATGGCAACATTTTGTCCATGTCCCTACATTTCGTACCTAAGGAGAACCAAAAGAAAGAGTAAAAGAAATCTTATTCTCAGCTTGAGAAATCATACTTTTGGAGACATAAACTTCAACGAATTTGGCCAATTCCATAAATAGACAACATTGATGATATAGTTCAATGGTACTAAATTTTTTTAAACATTACATCATTTAGTCATTTCTCCAACTAAAACAGGTAATTCAGTGTTTCATAGGAACTTGTCAAAAGTAGAGGGGACCTCAGAGATAACCAGGTCCAGCGAGTCAACCCATGTAGGGATTCAATCTCCTACAGCTCCCACAAACTGCCATTTGTACTCTACTTGCAGTTTTGTATTAGAGAAAGCTCAGTATTTCAGAGGACTTCATATTTCCCTGCTAGGAGCTCAAAATTGTTAGAAATTTCTGCCTTAAATTGAGTTAATATCTTCCCTCTGGCAGTTTCTGCGCGTTAGTCATATATCTCCATTCTGGTTTTTCACAGAATAAGGTCTCATTCGCATGAAACTCTTTCTAATATTTGAAGCCAGGTACTCTCTTCCTCCTAAATTATAGATTCTCAGGTAGAAAGCCAATGGGTCCAACCTATAATACAAAAAGAATTTTTCCTACAACATATCTAACAACTGTTAGATTTATCTACATAATCCTCCTTTTAATTGAAGAAATCTGGTCTAAGTCTTCAGACAGCCCATTCTATTTCTAAATAGCTCTATTTTGTGTTTTGTACATTTAAATTTTGTTTTTCTCAATTACATGTAAACAAAATATCTTGGCATTCATTTTTCAAAATTTTGAATTTCAAATTCTCTTTCTCCTTCCGTTCCCTTCCCTCTCCCCAGGAGGCAAGTGATTTGATATGGGCTATACATAAGATAATGGTAATTCATAGGAAAGTTTTCCTTACTATATTAAGCCTAAATTTGCTTCTCTTAAATTTCTAACCGTTGTTCCTAGTTTTGCCTTCTGAGGTAGAAGATCTTAGTATAAAACTTTGGATAAGAACCCACCACTTAACCTGAATGTATCTGACTTGCCTGTTCTTGGGGTTTGTTTGGTCTGAAGTTTCTCTAGGTCAGCTATGCTACCTACCTGCCTCTAATTAACCACAGAAACTCCTCCTTATATAGGCAGCAACTAATTACATTTTCCCCAAAGTAAAAGAACCCAAGATGCTTTCCAGAGAAATGTGTCCTGCTCACTCCCTTGTCTATAACACTGTCTTCAACTGTATCTCTGTGTAAAGATCAAGATCTAGTTGATAAAAGTAAAGCCATAAGTATTATGTGACACTAGGTAGGTCATGGCTATAGTCTATAATTTAATTTTTTAAGCTGTAAAATTGCGAGTCTCTAGAGAAATTTTTCTTGCAAATATCATCAGATCAAAGAAAAAGCTATCCATAGATGCTTAATTGTTATGAGGAGTTCTCAATTGGAAGTGGACAAAAAAGGACTAAAGTGATAATTTGGAAAATGAATCCTAGAATCACAGAAGTTGAGAGATGGAAAAAATCAGCTCAGATGAAAGAAAAAAAAATGAATGGCAAATTTAACAGTACTACATAATTGCTAGTTATTTTTACTTCCTAAGATCACATAGTTTGTTAGTGGCAGAATCAATATTCAAACTCAGATCTTCAGACTCCAAGTCCAAGTGTTCTGCTTTCGATTCTACGGCACCCTAGGACTGTATGTCTACTACTACGATTGTTGTAGTGATGCGTTGGAATAATAATAATGACAACTAATATCTCTATAGCATTTACTATATGTACCAGACACTATGGTATTATCTCCATTTTGTACATGAGGGGATTGAGGCAAACAGAGGTCAAGTGACTGGCCCAGGTCACAGCTAGAAGGTTTCTGAGGCTGGATTTGAATTCAGGTCTTCCAGCATTCCATCTTCTGTGCCACCTAGTTTCGCATAACAATGGAATGTATTAGATAAATCATGTTAGAGTTTACAGGAAAATGTAATGAGAAGTTTCTCTGTATTAAAAGCAAAATCATAAATTTGACTATGGTTTCTAGTCATACTCTACTTTATCTTGAAGTTTACTAGTTATTTAAAGTTTCTGATAAAATTTCACTGGAACATCCCACTCCTTCATCCATAGACATAATTTATGGCTCTTATCAGAGTTGTAGAGCTTCTTTTTCATTCAGTCTATTAAAATGAGGGAATATTCATTAATTCAAATTTGACATCTATATTTAATTTTTTTTTCAAAATACATAACAGAGTATAATATATTGGAAAGGCAACTTAGTAAAGATTACCCAAGGACATTTATTTATCTTTCAGTGAATTATCTATTCCAGGCAAGATTGATAAATGAATTCATTTTACACACAGCACAGATATAGAGTAGTAGAAGATTTCATAATGTCGCAAAATAAAAGGTATATTCACATTGCTGAAGTAAAAAAGAAATAATATAGGCTGTGATTTTTCATTTCTTGAAATCATTTCTTTGAATGGCAATAGCTCACATTTGCAGAGGATGAAAACTTGGTGAAAACAACTTCCTCTCCATAAACTTTTGAGGAAAGAAGTCCAAATTTTATTCCTTCTGTGTTACAGAGAGGTTGACTGACTTTTTCAGAACCATGCAGAGTAACAAAATCCAGATCCTATGTCTCTGAAATGAACCATTCAATGCAAGTGAAATTATTTTTTTTCAAATAAAATACATATTAGTGCTTAAAAGATATATGTGTTATCTGAAAAATCCAAGTGTATAAATTCATTTGTCAATGATGCTGGGAAAATGAAGAGTAATTGTGCATTATTTTTTAATTAATTTAGTATTTTGTTATATGTAAAAACAATTTTTAACATTCATTTTAAACCTTTGAGTTCAAAATGCTCTCTCTCTCCCCAATTCTCCTTCAGTGAGACGGCAAGCAATTCTATAAAGGTTATACATGTGTAGTCATGTAAAACACTCATAACAGTCAGGTTGAGAAGGAAAACATAGACAAGAAAAGAAATTCAAAAATGATGAAGTTTAAAAAAAAGAGTATGCTTTAATCTGGATTCAGACCCCATTAGTTCTTTCTCTGGGGATGGATAGCATTTTTCATCATAAGTCCATCAGAGTTGTCTTGGATTGTTGTGTTGCTGAGAATAGCTAAGTCATTCAGAGCTGATCATCGTACAATATTGCCATTTCTTTATACACAGAACATTTCATTTTGTATTAGCTCATGTAGGGCTTTCCAGGTTTTTCTGAAAGCATCCTGCTCATCATGTCTTATAGTACCAAAGTATTCCATCATAATCACTTACCAGAGCAACTTGTTCAGTCATATCCAAATTTATGGGCATCCCCTCAATTTCTAATTCTTTAGCCCCAGAAAAGAGCTGTTATAAATGTTTCTGTACATATAGGTCAATTTTCTCTTTTTAAAAAAAATTCTTTTGGGATAAAGACCTAGCAAGGAGTATTGCCAGGTCAAAGGGTGTGCATAGTTTTATAGCCCTTTGGATACAGTTCCAAATTGTTCTACAGAATGGTTGAATCAGTTCCAAACTACATGAGCAGTGCATAAAAATCTCATTTTTCCCACATTCCCTCCAACATTTGTCATTTACCTTTTCTGTCCTATTAGCCAATCTAATACATATGAGGTAGTACCTCAGAATAATTTTAATCTGTATTTCTCCAATCAGTAATGTATTCAAGTATCTTTTCATATGGTATAGATAGCTTCAATGACTTCATCTGAAAAATTATTGTATCTTTTGATCATTTATCAGTTGGGGATGATACTTATTTTTATAAATGTGACACAGTTTTCTATATGTTTGAAAAATAAGGCCTTTATCATAGAAACTTGATTCACATTTTTTCCATTTACTATTTATACCTGTATTTCCCTCCAAACTATCCCCTCAGTTTACTCTATTTTCTCTTCTGTTTCACCTTGTCCTTCTTCAAAAGTGGTTTGCTTCTGATCACTCCTTCCCCGAACATGCCCTCACTTCTATTACCCTATCTCCCCTTTTCTTATCCCATTCCCATCCTACTTCCCTTTAGCATGAGACAGATTTCTATACCTAATTGCATGTGTATGTTATTCCCTCTTTGAGCCAGCTCTGATGAGAGTATGATTCACTCACTCCCCTTCACATCCTTCTTCTTCCCCTCCAAAATAGAAATTGAAAGAATCCATTGATCACCTCTTGAAAAAAAGTTCAGAAATGAAAACTGCTAGGAATATTATAACCAAATTCCAGAGCTCTCACATCAAGAAGAAAATATAGCAAGCAGCCATTAAGAAGCAATTCAATTATTATGGAGCCACAGTCAGGATAAAACAAGATTTAGCAGTTTCTACGTTGAAGGATCAGAGCTCAGAGTATGATGTTCTAGAGGGCAAAGGAGCTAGGATTACTACCATGAATCACCTACACAGCAAAACTAAGTATAAACCTTCAGGGGAAAAAATGAACATTCAATGAAATAGAGGACTTTCAAGCATTCTTGATGAAAAGACTAGAGCTGAATCAAAAATTAGACTTTCAAATACAAGAGTCAAGAAGAGCATAAAAAGGTGAACAGGAAGGGAAATCATAAGGGACTTAAAACTGTTTACATTTCTACATGGGAAGATGATGTTTGTAACTCATAAGACCCTACTCATTATTAGGGTAGTTAGAAGGAGCCTATATAAACAAAGGGCACAGGTCTGAGTTGAATATTAAGGGATGATATCTAAAAAATAAAATTAAGGGATGAGAGAGTGGAATGTATTAGGAGAAAAAGAAAGGGATAGGTGGAATGAAGTGCATTATCTCACATAAAAAATGCTAGAAAAAGCTTTTGCAGTGGAGGGGAAGAGGGGAGATGAGAAAGGAAGTGAGTGAACCTTACTTTCATCAGTACTGGCTCAAAAAGGGAATAAAATGCACATTCCCCAACTGATAAATGATCAAAAGATAAAGCAAGTTTTCAGATGAAGTAATCAAAGCTGTTTATAGCCATATGAAAAAATACCCTCAGGGACTACCTCATATTATTAGATTGGCTAATAGGAATGAAAAGGTAAATGACAGATGTTGGAGGAAATGCAGGAAAAATGAGGTTTTAATGCACTGTTCATGTAATTTGAAACTGATTCACCCATTCTGTAGAGCAATTTGGAACTAGGTCCAAAGGGCAATAAAAGCATGCACACCATTTGACCTAGCAATACCCCTACTAGGTCTTTATCAAAAAAAAAAAAAAAGATTAAAAAAGAGAAAATGGGCCTATATTTACAGAAATATTTATAGCAGCTCTTTTCTGGGGCTAAAGAATTAGAAATTGAGGGGATCTCATCAATTGGGGAATGACTCAACAAGTTGTTGTGGTAAGTGATTATGATGAAATACTTTTTTATTTTAAGAAATGGTGAATGCGATACTCTCAGAAAAACCTGCAAAGCCCTGCATGGGTTGATGCAGAGTGAAATGCAATTCTTCAAGGGGAAATAGCTATTCTCAGCAATACAGCAATCTAAGACAACCCTGATGGATTTATGATGAAAAATGCTTTCCATCCCCGGAGAAAGAACTGATGGTGCCTGAAAACAGATTGAAGCGTAGTTGGGTTTTTTTACTTTGTTTTTCTTGAGTTTTTTGTTTTCTTTTTTTTTGTTCTTTCACATTGACTATTACAAATATATTTTGCATGACTATTAGATTATACACATGCATAATCTATATTGAATTATTTGCTTTTTCAATGAGGGGGTGGAGAGGGGGAAGGGAGAGAATTTGGAGCTCAAGCTTTTAAAAATGGATGTTAAAATTGTTTTTACATGTTGCTAGGGAAAAATTAAATACTAACTAAATTAATTAATTAAAAATTTTTTGAATAAACCAAAATACTCATTGTAAGTCTTTCTCTGGCAGCAAAGAACTAGAATTAAAATCAATGTTTATCAACTAGGCAATGGCTATCGAATTTGTGGTACATTAATACAATGAAACATTACTTAGTTTTTCATAAACAACGGATATGAAGAATTCAGAGAAGCATATATAAGTAAATATACAGAGCAAAGTAAGTAAAACAAAGGAAAAAACTAAATGCACAAGGACTACAATAATGTAAATAGAAAGAATTTTTAAACAGAAAAGGAAACTAAATATTGTTCAAATGTAAAGAGCAAAATTGTCTCCAGAGAAAGTATGCATAATTTTATTTCTATTTTTTTATGTAAGATGGGAACTACGTGTGTGAAACACTGCTTACACTTCGTAGACTCAGTTGATAGTAAGGTTTGTTTTGCTGAACTGATTCTTTTTCTTTTTTTTTAAATTGTCTGTAATAGTTCACTAGATAAGAGAGAGGGAGAAACCTATTCATATATGTAAGTGATATAAAAATAAAAGTTTTTTCTCTTAAAAAAACATGTATCCTACCCACCCTCCTAACGGAAATGCTACCGCAATTATAACTAAGGAAGGTACAGAAAACTTGACATCTTGGAGCTGGATGGGGGGAAGGGTTTCTGTACAGAAAGAAAAAGGGTCTAGACAGAGGGCTTCTTTGGGTTAGTCCTTTCCTGATGGAGTTAACAGAAGGCAGGAACCCACCTGAAACCCCACACCTAGCCCCTCCAGGAGATGAGGCTGCTCAGCCTCTCTGCTCTGCCAGAAGAAAGCATGTATGTCACACAGTGCTATCCACACAGTGGAAGGAGCAGAGCCAAATGCTGTGGAGGTAAGCCTGGGGCAAGACACTTAGACTGAGAGAAAAACACAGTTGTAGTTGTTGATGTTTCTCAATTACCTTTTGGGGGAATCAATAAGGTTTGAAATTTTTTTCCAGGTCTTTTATATCTTCCCCTCCAAAACCGGTGATTTGGAATGAAGAGAAAATCCAGTGTATCTTATGAACTGGATCTCTTATGTTTTCATCACCCTATGACCTACTCCCATCCCCAATCCCTGGCATGATTATCCTATACTGATATGGCTTCTTTTCCCATATTTGTTTTCTGTGGTGCCATTTTTGATACTTATAAAGTAAGAAAAACTTGTCCTCAATCAAAAGGCTACAACCAAAGACCTAGAAAGACACACGTGGCTTCCAGGCCACAGGTTCTGCACTCCTGGTAGGACTTATTCTGCAGCTTATATCTTTGAGAGTTGCCTTAGTGACCTCCCTGCAATAACACAACAAAAATGTGCCAGTGGCAGCTCTTGAATCTAAATCTTTTTTACACTGAGATTAGCTCTCAGCCAAATGCTATTTTTTGATTAAATTCCGGGGATATCACTAACAATAAAATAGGCCCTGCTAGCAAGGATCTTATCATCTTATGACAACTCTGTAAATACCATAGCTTTAATATGAATTAGAAGGTAATGAGAGAAATTTTTCCGCAGTGCAGTGGAAAGAAAACTGGATTTGGAATGAAAACAGCTGAGTCTTCTTCCATTCATTAACTTGGTGACATTGGGACAGCCAATCCTTTTCTCTGCTCTTCAGGTTACGCATCTATAAAATGCAGTGTTTGGAGTGCATTTTCTCTAATTAAATACAAAGGAGAGCTAAAGGAGCTGAGTCATGGTCAACATTTATTCCAACATCCTCAGGTTACCAAGGAGGAAACTGAGAGAAAGGAAAATCAAGTGATTTGTCTAAAATTACCCAGCTATGACTGATGGCGCTATTACTAGAACACAAGTCTCTTGACTTCTAGGGAAGTTCTTTTCTATCAGCTATGCTGCTTCATGGGAATATGAGGGAATAAGGACCACCTCTGGCTGGGGCTGATAAGAGAAGACTTCCTGGAGCAAACAACACTTTCTCTATGCTTAGAAGGATTAGAAGGAATTTCATGAGAATGATATAGGAGCAAGTTCTAAAATGTTATATTTGTGAACTGTGTCGCCATATTCAAAACTTGTGACTTCTTATATATCCAGGGTCAAATATAAACTCCTATTAGACATTTCAAACTTTTCACAACCTGGTCTCTCCCTAGCTTACCCACCTTCTTATGTATTAGTCCCTGCCATTCTCTCTACAATCTAGCCATGGTGTCCAACTCAAACATGCCTCCTCGTGTCCCAGCTTGTCTTTGTACTGACTGTCCTCCATGTTAAGAATACTCTTTTTCTTGTCTCATCCTTTTATAATTCCTTCTTCCTTCAATACTCAGCTCAAGTGGCACTACCATCTGTAGGAGCCATTTCCCCAGCACACAAGATGTTAGTGTCTTCCTTTCTAAGGTGTCCTCCTATCTACCCCACATGTATCTTCTATGTTTGACACTTTGTCCCCATAAACTTTTTGAGTGCAAGGATTGCTTGTGTTTTTCCTTTGTATCCCTAATATTCAGCATAGTCTTAGGTACATATTAAATACTTAATAAATGCTTACTGATTGATTAGCACCAGCAGTTCTTTGCCTGTTTACATCAGGAGCAGGGAGCCAGTTTGCCCCTGACTGAGGGAAAACTCAGCTATAGTAGGACCAAAAAGAAAAATATGATAGCTTAAATGAAAACTATTCTTCTATAAGTCTCCTGAAATGACAGCTAAATTGAGGCAATCACACCAAGGACAGGAAACAAGATCTAACAGAAATGCAAAGCAAAAAAGAAAAAAAATATTGATCACCTTTTAGAAATAATATCAGGAGAATGTAGCTATGAGAAAAATAGGAAAAGGGAGCTATTCATCAAAAGGAGAGGAGTGAGAGAGAGATAGAGAAAGAGAAGTAAAAAGGGTGGAGGAAAAGACAAAAGAAAAAATAACATGACAGGAGGAAAGAAAGAAGGATAGAGAGACCGAAAGAAAGAAAAAGAAATGAGAGAGGCAGAGACAGCAAGAGAATGAGAAGAGAGAAAAAGGAATGACTGCAGGCATTTGGGATCGTGCTGAAAGAAACTCATAAGTAAAAGCTTCTTTTAAAATATTGGAGTTCCTCCATATGGAAAGCTTGAGGAGAAAAAGAGAAAAAAATTAAATTAAAGCTTTTGAAAGTGTATTATAGTTTTATCTCTTCAGCGCTTAGATTTCAGAAATAATATAATCCTATAGAAAATATGCTGCCAGAGTATTTTATCTCATGGCACCCTGACAGAAAGGAACGGAATGATGTCAAAAAAGCTTATATAACAGTTTTGTTTTATTCATTTACATAAATCACATTTACCGTAGGTGTTTTATTCAAAATAAAGTTTGGGAAAAATAAATTGAACAGATGAACCTAAGCAAACCTGGTGATTTTTTCATGAGTAGTGTTTGATGATAAAAGCATAAAAGCATAATGTGGTATCGTTTCACCAAGGCACAATATGGATCACCCATATGGAGCAGAAGTTGATAATACTGCAAAGAAGCAAAAATAAACAGAACAGATGTACTTGTAAAATCAAGTCTGCACCCACCCCTGAGTACCTGCCTCTGACTGGGGGAGATGCTGCAAAATCTCTCAGCTGGCTCTGACCCACCTTCTCGCTGAAACACTAGGGAAGCTGGAGATTGTAGAATATGTCTCCTGAACCAAAACAGATTGCCATCCCCTAAAGGAGATGGAGTGAATAGACACTGTGGGGGACCACACTGGAACAAGATTTGCCATAGAGCAGAATTAAGTCTGAGAAAAGTTTGTCTGGGACCCTATCCAAAGTGTGGAGTGGCAGGATGCACCTTCATTCTGAGAACAGGTTACCTCTAAATTTGTCGCATAGTATGGGCTCCAAGGTGAGTTGTGGCTAAACTGAGCATCCAGTGTAGAATCATTACAAAGAAAATGCTTTTAGTTTTATAAAAATTCGGGAAATTGGTAGGATATTTCTTATTACAGCTGTTGCAAGATAAACTAGCCCCTGCATTATACATTGGAAAGACCATTGCTTTTCCAAACAGAGGACCCCTTTACTTTATTCTTTTTGTGGCCTTTGGCAAGTCATGTAATCTCTCTGGTCTCAGTTTCTTCACCTGTAAAAGGAGGCAGTTGGACTAGCTGGCTTCTCATAAGTCTCTTCCAGTTCTATGTTCTATATTCTAGTTCTATGATCCTATGACTAATTCCATTGCATGTATGAAGTGGTGGAAAGAAAGCAGGACCTGAATTTGGAAAACTGGGCTCAAGTCCTCTCTCCAAGTCCAAAGTTTATTATCTGTATGACCTGAGAAAAAATATTTCACTCTTCTGGACCTCAGTTACCCCATCCATAAAAAGAGTTGTTTGGAGGAAGTATGATCACATGAAAACATCATTGGATCTGGATACAATCGATCTAGGATGAAACTGAACCTACTACTTTCTAGTGTTGTGATCCTAAACAACTCACTTAATCTCTCTAAGCCCTTGTTTCCGGAACTATAAAATTAGAGTATTGGACTAATTTATTTCTAAGAACTCTTGTAGCTCTAATTTAATACTCAATTAGTCCAATAACCTTTTCTTACATTATTCTTCCAACTCTAATCTTATGATCATAGCTTCTCAAAAGGAAGGGTCCTCAACTGAATGCATTGTAAACCTAATTAAACTTGATGTCAGAATACCTGGATTTGTAAAAATAAAATGAGATGTTTTCAAAGGATTTGTAAACCTTAAAAACAATATATAAATGCTAGTTATTATTATTACTATTATTGATATCATTCTTATATATGTAAAATGACATCTAAGGTATTTTTCAGTTTCTAATCTATGACTTTATGATCCTGGGTATGCATTTTGATTATTCTCTTGTCATCACTAAAAGGTACACTCAATGAATTAAACGCTATAAATCATATCAGTTCAAGTTCCTTGAAGCATAAAGGGGCAAACTGAAATTCTATGGAAATGCTGGGATTTTCTTTTCATTGTGTATTTCTCTTCTTATTCCCTATCTTCAATAATGGACAACTAGGTGGCGCAGTGGATAGAGTGCTATGCCTAGAGCTAGGAGGACTCATCCTCCTGAGTTCAAATCTGGCCTCAGACACTTACTAGTTACGTGACCCTGACCAAGTCACTTAACTCCGTTTGCCTCAGTATCCTTACCTGTAAAATGAACTAGAGAAGCAAATGACAAACCGCTTCAGTATTTTTACCAAGGAAAATTCCAAATAGGACCACAAAGAATCAGATACAACTAAACAACAATAAAATCACCAATAATCACTTATTAATACCTTTTGACTGTACACCACCATCATTTCCAGATATGTTACCTCCTACCTCTATACTCTCCCTCACCCACATTCACACAAGGGCCTATTCTGGTAACAAAAAGAAACAGGTAAATAAAACCACTTAGTCTGACTAAATAAACTGTATTCTACACATGTGGTCTACACCTTTTTTCTGAAAGAAAAGACGTGCATTTCCTCATCTGATCTTCAGTGTCATTTTGAAGCACATTGGAAATCAGATTAAAGTCTTTTTATTTTCACTGTTATAGCCACAACATGGAAGAAATGAGATAGAGTGAATAAAGATGTGCCAAGAAAAACTGAGGTTCCAGTCCTTAATCTGACAAGTCCTGATACTAGCTGCCTGATTCTGTACAAGATTTTTCAGAACTCTAGAAAACTAAGGCTTGTAATGGTAATTTGAATTGGAAAATCTTTCCTATTGATTAATAGACCCATTAAGTCATATGGAGCCTATGGTGGGAGGAGTTTGCTGAATGGGTGGAACAGGAAAGGCAGAGCTAGAGCAGAGCTGAGAGGAAGTTAGTCTTGAGAGCAGTCAGATCTAGGAAGGATGCAGGCACTTTGGGGCTTGTGATTTTGTTTAAGGGGAACTGCTTCTGATTTGTTTAATGGACCTGGTTTGTGGGAAGCCTAGCAGGGGGAAGGCTTGGGGATGGTGCTGTGCTCTGCATTGTTATTATGTTTATATTTTTGTTGCTGTGATGGATTTGGCTTTTTGGTGTCTGAATAAAGGTTTTGGTTCTGCCTTTCATGTGGAGAGTCTGTGGTATTTCAAGATTCTGAATTGCACCGTGATATTCATGGATGCCATGGGTACTATGAATATTGCATTGGTGCTACAAGGCTACAAATACAGAATCTTAACCAATCCAGAAGAGTAGAAGTTTGTCATCAATTACTTATTACACCAATAAAATCACAATGAAATCAGTTTCCTCCCTATTCCCTTTGTGGGTATTGTCCTGGTTCTATTTATTTCATTATTATTCTATGAATCTTCTCATAGTTGTACATTTCTTATTTATAGTTATTATGGAGCAGTAATATTCCATTATGATCATATATCTTATTTTTTTCAGTGATTCCTCAATCAGTGGTCATTTGCTTCAATTCCAGTTTTTGCAGTTGTTTTTGCTACCACAAAAATACTGTTATAAAATTTTTCCACCTATAAAATGTTTCTTTTTTGACCCATTAGGGTTTGAGTCCATTATTGTGGTCTTTCTTCATTTCTTTAATATATTATTATGTAATATAAAAGCAAGAACAGTCTGTTAACAGACAGTTATTAAACACCCATTATATTCCAGACACTATGCTGGAGATATACATGCAAAGCAGATCAAGAAGGATAAAATCCAAGAAAGTAAACACTTGCACAGAACCTATGAAGAAATTTAAATCAAAAGAAAAAATACTCTTAAGTCAAAAGAAAAAAAATACTTTGTTTTCCCCTTGGAAAGACAGATTTTTTCATAATAATTCTGATACCATGGTCAACATCTGGAATTCACCATACATGACCTCTGATATAATAAAGTAGCCATCCATCTGCTGCCTTCCCAAAACAGAGAAGAATAGAGTCCCACATCCCACACACTCCAGCTGTCCCCAGCAGCCAGTGCTGTTTTTTTTTCTAAAAATAAAATAAAGTAAAATAAAATGACTTTCCCAATCAAGAGAGAGTTTGGGTAAGAAACAGTGATGATTGTGATAGATATCACTGTTTAAAGAGAGTTGTGAAGTTTTATAAACAGAATATAAAAGCCATTCTTTCATAGAGATGGCTTCGCTGAGGAAAAAAAGCTGAAAAGCTTATCAATATTTTAGTTATAGGATGAAATATGCCCTTAAATTTTTCTGAAGGAGGTAATTCTTGAGTACTATGGAGCTCTGGAGTACATAGATTAAAGACTGGTTTTCTCCAATAATGAATAAATTATAAGTCCCACTTTTACCTCATTATTGTAAGTTCCACAAATGTGTGTGAATTAAATTTTAGAATATATCTAAATGAAAGCATGAACCTTGTAGTTATTTATAGATACATAGGCTCTAGAGATTTCAGCAAATATATGTTCCATGAAACATTCTTTAAACTCTCTCCTTCTCCTACACACTCTAGTTGTCACTGGCTTTCTCTTTCAGACAACACAGAGTTGTTATTTTTGTACTTTTGAAATGCTTTGATTGGATTATACTGTATATTAATGCTATATATAACATTAATTGGGTTGTACTGTATATTAATGTTCTATTACATTAATTGTTCTCATTGTCTTAAAAGATTGTAAGATTGATGGAAGTGTACATCTTATATAAAACATTCTATTTAAAGAAGTATTGAGAATAGTTGTATATATGTGTAAATATATACATTTAATAATAATAATAATAACAGAAATTTATTATTACTGTTCAGAGAAAATAGTGACTTCAGAATTCAAAGTGTTAGAAACTAATGTTGAGAATTATTATTGCATATAACCAGGAAATAAGAAACACATGTAATGGGGTATAGAAATTTATCTTGCCCTACAAGAAAAGAGAGAAGATGAGGATAAGGGAAGAGTGGGGTGTGATAGAAGGGAGGGCTCATTGAGGGAAGGGGTAATCAGAATGCAAGGTATTATGGGATGGGAGGAGGGGAGAGATGGGAAGAAAAATTGGACATGTTACAAGGTGATGTAAAAGCAATTAGTATTAAAACAATTGGCTGAATTAATTACTGAGACTAAATCAGAGACGTCTTTAGTTTGGGGAGAAGAATTTTAGTTTAAGTTTCCTAGAGGCAGGTAACTTTGTGTAAAATTTGGCATTGATGGAAAAGTTAAGGTTTTAATGATAAATTTGATTTTATGATTGTTATTTAAGCAGAACTAGAACATGTATAGAAAGGCATGTAAGCCACTTAAGACTTGCCTCAAAAGATGTTCTTTAGCCAATGTGAAATTATAGTCATATCTGAAACCTGGTTATTGAAGCTTGCTATTTTAAGATGCTATGGAACTATTAACAGACTGTTCTTATGAGTCTAAATCCAGGCATGGATAGCAAGAAAGGAGGTCTGAGCCTCCAGTCCATGATGCCAGTAAGCCTGTGAGATGCTGGTAAGAACTAAAAAAGGTGACCTCATGGGAAGGGTGGGAGAGCAGCTGTTCAGCCTGGGCTGAGGTAGGATTCTCCTGACTCAGTTTCCCCACTGACATCTGGCAGACTTTAAGCCTCACTGAATGCAAGTTGACAATCTACTCATGCCTGGAACTGACATGAAGCTGGGGAGATATTGTTTCCCTACAATGTTCCTACTCTTAGTGGCAACTTCATATAGTCAAAAGCTTTGTAAGCTTAATACCAGATCTAGGGGAACATCCAAGGTTAAGTCTAAAATTAGGCTATTAGGCTTAGGACTTTAGACCAACAACAATAAGTTAGGGTCCTTTACTTCTTAGTAATAATGTGGAGACAATTAGGTCAAGGGCTTGTGAAGATAGCATACATAGTTATCATTTGTGTCTCAGCTGGTTAATGTTTAGAAAAAAAAAATCCGTTTCTGGTCTATATTGTAAATGCTTTAAAAGTATCACCTGACCAAAAGTTGGAATTGTTTTATGTTATATGAACTGTGTTAAAATATGAAAAATTTTTAAAAAAAGAAAATAGTTTCTTCCCTTACAATAGCACATTTTAGAGCAGTCACTCTCCAACTTGTTGTTACAGGAACTTCAGGTGCCATAGATATATTTTCTTACCAAATTCTAGAGCCTTAATTCAATTCAAAGGAGCTAATGATTAATAGAGTATATTGTTTTCCATATGCTCACACCTCACCTCTATACATAGTATTTTTTTTCTTATTATAGAATATAATATACTATACAATTTAAAGTGATAGCAATCCAGCACTTTTTGTAGCAGCAAAGAACTGGTATAAAATAGTCATCCATTATGGAATGGCTAAACAAATTGTAATACATGAGCACGACGTAATACTACTCTGTTGTTCGGAGCAGTGAATATGAAAATAAAACAGAAAAGCATGGGAAGACTTAAATGAACTGATTCAAAGTGAAGTAAGCACAATGGAGGAAACAACAAATACAATAACTACAGAGATGTAAATAATAAGAACATCAAAAAAAGATTAAACTGAATACTGAAATTAAAATGATAAAGCTTGACCAAGAAAAGTGAATGAGAAAAATATTTTTTCCAGAATTGGGAGATTTGGAGTTTTGAATATTTATATAATGTTAAAGTTAGTTGATGTGCTGGTTTGTTTTACTAAAATCCTTTTTTGGTTGTTTTTTTTTTCTTTGTCAAGGAATATTTTCTTGGAGAAAGGAGGAAAAAGAGTAGACTTGGAAATTATGGTGATGAAAAGAAAAAAAATTGAAGTGGAAACCCCTAATGCTTTTCCCCTCCTCCTATGGTATTGTTGAATTAACACATTCATTTTTCAATCATTCATATATACATTCATTTAGTTAATGTTTATAAATGTCTATTGTACACAAAGCATTATGTCAGATAGCAGGGGACATATAAGTCATGATTCATTTCTCCATGGAGCTTACAATTTAGTAAAAAAAAAAAAAAAAAGCATACACACACATCACCCATAACCCATAAAAAGTTTCAAGTATCCATACAAGAAGGGCAAAATCAAATATTAGGTGAGGTCTGATTGGGGGAGGCAAGGAATTTGATGTATAGGACAGGAAGGCCATAATAAAGTTCAGTAGGTTCAGGATCACTTGAGCTTTGAAGCTAACAATAAATAGCACAGTTCTTTGCTTAATGTCAGGAAGAGCTATTTTGGCAGGATAAACCATAATGAATTGGAATAAATCTGACCTGGTTTCCAGGTCTGACACCAGACATTTTTTTAATATATTAAACATCTTACCTGTATAGAGCATGCTTGTTTTTACTGGAGAAGATTCCAAGGTGAGAAAAATCATGATGCTTCTCTTTATATTACCTGTAATGAATTCAGTCTCTCAGTAAGGAAAAAAATACATCATATTAGGTACTAAAGGACACAAAAAAGAAAATAAAGGTAATCTCTGCCCTCCATGAGTTCACAATTTAATGGGGGAGACAACAAGGAAACAAATAAGTACAAGTGAAATAAATACAGGAAAAATAGGAAGTAATTAAAAGGAATGTGCTAGAAATAAGAGACATTGGGAAACACTTTTTGCAGAAAATGGAATTTTAGTTGAGATGTAAAGGAAACCAGGGAAACCAGTAGGTAGAGATGGGAAGGGAGAGAGGATCTTAGTTTCCATGGACATCCAAAGAAAATGCCTGGAGTCTAGAGGTAAAAAGCTACAGGCAAAGAGGCCAGTGTCACTGGATCAAAGAGTATGTGGTAGGGAATGAGGTAAAAGATGATTAGAAATGTAGGAGAGGGCCATGTTTTGAAGGGCTTTGAAGGCCAAAAAAGATGATTATGTGTTTGATCCTAAAGATGATATTGTGCTAGATAAATGGGCAGTGGGGGAAACATTTGACATGATTGGACCTAATCTTTAGGGAAATCATTTTGGTGGCTGAATGAAGGATGAATTGGAGAGTGGAGTGGCTTGTGACAAGCACACCCACCAACAAACTACTGTAATATTACAGATGTGAGATGATGAGTGACTGCGCCAGTATAGTGGTACTATCAGAGGAAAAGGGAGACGTTTAAAAGAAGTGTTGCAGATGTGAAATCTATAAGCCTTGGCAATAGACTGGATATGGGTAAGGTAGAGTAGGGTAGTGAGAGATAGTGAGCAGTCCAGGATGACTCCTAGATTATAAGCCTAAGGTACAGGGAGGGTAATGTCACCCTCTATAGTAACTGGAAAGTTAACAGGGTAGAGCTTAGAAAGAAAAATAACCTATTCAGTTTTGGACATGTTTACCTTAAGACGTTTACTGGATATCCAATTCAAGATGTTCTAAAAGTCAGCTGGAGATGTGAAACTGAAGATCAGCAGAGATGTTAGGGCAGGATAGGTAGTTTTGAGAATCATCAGCATAAAAATGGTAATTAAATTCATGGAAGCTGATAAGATCACCACGTGTAGCACTATATAAGAAGAGAATGGTGCCCAGGAGAGAACCCTGTTAGATACATATGGTTAGAGAGTGTAATCTGGATGAAGATGTAGCAAAAGAGACTGAGGAGTGGTCTGATAGGTAGGAGAAGAACCAGGGAGAGTGGTATCCCCAAAACTTAGAGAAAAGAGAATATAAAGGAGAACTCAATAAACAATGTCAAACATTTCAGAGAGCTCAAGGAGAGAGACTCTATAGAAAAGGCCATAGATATGGCAATTGAGAGATCATTATTAATTTTGTAGAGATCAGTTTTGGTAGAATAATGAGGAGAATTTTGAACTAAGTTAAAATGGGTTATACATAACAGCTGTTCTAGATTTTAAAAACTCATGATTTTATAAATTTATAATATTTTATAGATATATTATATTATATTAATGAATAACATATTATTTATATTATATATGATATGTAATTATTATATATAATATATATTATGAGGAAGCCCTCATGTGGAATCAGTGTCAGAAGTGGAAGAATCATAGATAATCTAGTCCAGCTGGTATGAAAACTTCTTCTATAAGATTACTCACAAATTGTTACCCAAACTCTCTTCTACAAAATTACTCAAAAGTTGTCTTCCAACCTTTGCAGGACAGCACCTGGGAAAGAGAACAGCTCTGTGTTGAGATAATTCAACTGACATTCAGACCACTCCAACCACTGGAAAGTTTTTCTTTCCTTTCATCAAGCTGAAATTTGTCCTTTTGTAACTTCCCTCATCTGCTCCCTGATATATTCTGAAGAAAAAAAATATAAATATAAATATACATACACATACATACATATATATCTCCTGAATAAAAACTAAGAACCGTCCTAATGCCACTTCCACTTGTAAATGATAAATACATCTCCTCTTTACTGGTAAAGAAATTGATAACATCCTTTATTGTTTTATGTGTGTGGTTTTTCATCTACTGTTCTTCCTTTGCCCTTAGATTTTTAGTTTTACTCACCTCAAGTTCTAGATCTTAGAACAAAGGACCTTCAAAGATAGCAGGATTTTGGAGATGGATTCATTCATCTTCATGGTAAACCTTTCCTGTGACCAGAGAATGACTTTCATACTAAAGCATCTTCTGTTAAGTTTATTTTTTTAAAGACATAGGAGGAAACAATCATTTTAACCCAGCATACCTAGATATAGTAGCGTTCAGAGTAAACAGTTGAGTAGTGATCCTCCAGAATCTCCAAAATTAGTACTAGAAATTAATAAGTGGTTTCATTTCATTGATTCTCTTTTGAAAATGGATAGTCAAGTCCTTCAGGCAGGAGCTCTAAAATCTCATAGAAAAAAAGACTTAATGATTTAAAAATAACAATATGGTTGCTTGGTTATTGATTGAACTGATACCAAGCAAGCCACTTATAGCCTCTGGTCTTTGCTTCTAAAGGGATGACTGTTAGCAGATGCTTAAATAAGCCACTTTTTCACACAAAAGCTTTAGTAGTACTGCATTAAATTCAAAGTACTGTGCATGGATGTACATTATAGTCAGAGTTCTGAGTTTGTGTTTCTGCTGAAGTATGTTAGAAAATTAGCATGTACTATTATTGTATCCCCCTGGCTAGAGACATGCATTGCAGTCACTAAAGACTGCAAAGGAAACTGATAACGATCAATTTGTAAACTAGAATGACCATTATGTTTATAGTAGAAAAGCCACCAGTCAAGAAGACCTGGACTTTAATCCCTCATATTGAATTCCACCCTAATTAAGTGTATGACAATGGGTTTGCTACCTCACTTTTCTTATAAAAGGGGAAAAATAGTATTTTCATAATTACCTCACAAAGTTGTTTGGGGAAAGCATTTTGTGTACCTTTAAAAACCAGGTAAATGTAAATTATTAGTATCTTCAATAACTACATTTAATTCATTTTCTCTCTTATAAATTTAGTTCTTAGGATCTAATAATTCTACTTCCACATTCTCTCTCATATCAATTCCTAATTCGGAATTCCCATGGATATTCCCTTCTATGGGTCTACATGGATTATTATAAGAGATTCATAATATATCTTCCCTTTTCCATTATATTCTCTTTCATCCTTCATAATAATTAATTATCCTTATATGGATATGAGATGATGCCTGTTTCAGATGTGTATGATTTCATCATTGAGATAGAGAGAGACAAGGAAAGCTATAAGAGAAAACTGAGAATGTAGGCCTCAGACAAAAGATGCTCAGAGTGAAAGTGATCAAAGTATGCTGTTTCGAGCTTGTTTACATGCTACTGAAATGAGGATTTTGAGGTTGATAGCTGGGAAAGTCTAATACATGAAACTGTTTAGTAACTATGAAACAAGCATGTATTGCCTAATTGTAACTTAGTTGAAAGAAATGTGCACTTTAGTTTTTTGACATGAGCTAGAGGTGAGTCATATCATTCAAGAAAAACTGCTTGGGAAAATAACTATTGGTCTAGGTCTCCTGGGAGCCAAGATGGTGGAGTAAGCAGCAAATCACTGTAACTCTTTCATATTAACCCCCAAAGAACCATAAAATAGCACCCAAAGATAAATCATGGTACATCAGAAGCAGCAAAAAGATGGGGCAAAACAATATTTTAGCCCCCAAAACTTGTGAGATCAGCAAGAAAAGTCTGTCCTTCTTGGGTAAAAGGGGAGTGCATTCCAGGACAGGAAGTGACCCAGCATACCAACAACAAGCCCCACCTCAGCATAATAGTATGAAATCCTGAGCTCCAGTGTGGTGGAGCAGGCAAATGCCAATACCAGGACCCCCACCCCCCATCACCATGTGCCTTGGCATAGCCATGGGGACCAGCAGACTACAGCTTCAGTGTAGTCACAGGCAAATGGGCATCCTATAGCATAGCAAGAAAGTAGGTCAAACCACTACATGCTTAAATATAACCTCTGGGAAGCACCAGGCCTCAGTACATACCAGACATTACCACTAGGACCACAGTTCGACACCACATAAACTGTCAGACCCCTGCAACCTCCAGCAGTGCCAGCTACTCTACACCCCCACCACACCCCATCAGCACAGCACCAGACACAAAGATCCCCCAGGGACCCCAGGGCAACATAGGGTAAACAGATAGAACCTGTGGCCACTGGCACAAGAAGCCTGAGACAGTGCCCTGGATGTGGAGTTCAAATTTAAAAAAAAAAAATGGAAAAGGATAAAAATAGCAAAAAAATAATAATCTGACTATAGGAAGTTATTATGGTGACAGGGAAGACCAAGACACAAACTCAAAAGACACAGCCATGCTAAAACATCTATGGGCAAAACCTCAAGTGTAAATGGGAAGTGATCTCAACCCCAGAAAGAACTCATGGAAAAGTTCAAAAAGGAGCTTAAAAATCAAGTAAGAGAGGTAGAAGAAAAACTGGTAAAAGAAGTAAGAATGTTGCAAGAGAATTATGAAAAAAAAAAAAAGAATCAATGGCTTGGAAAATTTCCTAAAAAGTAGAATTGACCAAATGGAAAAGGAAATACAAAAATCCAATGAGGAAAACAATTCCTTAAAGAGTATGATTGGTCAAATGGAAAAGAAAGTACCAAAGCTAATTGAAGAAAACAATACCTTAAAAGTTAGAATTGGTCAAATGAAAGCCAAAGACTCTACAAGACATCAAAAATCAATCAAAACAAATTTAAAAGAATGAAAAAAAAATGGAAGAAAATGTAAAATACCTGATGGGAAAAACAACTGACCTAGAAATTAGGTCCAGGAGAGACAATACCAGCATCATTGAACTACCTGAAATGCATAATCAAAAGGAGAACCTGAACAGTATCTTTCTAGAAATTATCAAGGGAAACTACCCTAATGTCCTGGAACCAGAGGGGAAAATAGATCTTGAAAGAATTCACAGATTGCCTTGGGAGAGAGACTGAAAAATAAAATTCCAAGGAATGTTATAGCCAAATTCCAGAAATATCAGGTCTAGGGAAAATACTGCAAGTGGCCAGAAAGAAACAATTCAAATATCAGGGAGTCACAATCAGGACTTAGCAGCTACAATTTTAAAGGATCAAAGGTCATGCAATATGATACTCCAGAAAGTAAAAGAGCTAGGACTACAGTAAAGAATCACTTACCCAGCAATAATTAAACATAATACATGAATGGGAAAAAAAGATTATTTAATGAGTTAGAAGGACTTCAAACTTTCTTAAGGAGAAGAACAGAAGTAAATGAAAAATTTGACCTCCAATATGAAGATCCAAGAGAAGCCTAAACTGTAAAAGGGAAAAGAAAACATAAGCGATTTAATAGAGCTCAAATATATACATTCCTTCATAGGAAGTTGATACCTATAACTCTTTAAAATTGCATCACTAATAATGCAACTAAAAATAATATACATAGAGAGAGGGTAAGGATACAATGAAAATTTGAGAGACTGAAATTAAAAGGTACAGTGGGTACAGAAGGAAGGGGGGGTAGAATGGGTAAATTATTTTACATGAAGAGTTGTGAAGGATCTATTACAGTGGAGGGTATGATGGGAATTTGTGTGATGAGCATCACTTGAACCATACTCTCATCAGTGTTGTCTCAAAGAGGGAATCATATACACAGTTAATTGAATATAGAAATCTATCTTATCTGACAGGGAAGCAGGAAGGGTGGGGATCAAGTAATGAAGAGGTGGAGACTGGCAGAAGAGAAAGCAAATTACGGGAGGTGGTAGACAGAAACAAAGCACTGGTCAGGAGGCAAATGGCAAGAAGAGAGGGCAGACAGGAGGAAGAACAGGATGGAGGGAAATACATAGGCAGTACTTATAACTGTAATGTAAATGCGATGAACTCTCCCATAAAATGGAAGTAGATATTAGAGTGGATCAAAAATCAGAATCCTACAATATGTTATTTATAAGAAATACACTTAAAACAGAGAGGCAGAATCCATTATACTTCAATTGAAGCAGAAAAAAAAAACATAGGTAGCAATCCTGATCTCAGACAAAATGAAAGCAGAAATAGACCTAATTAAAAGAGATAAGGAGGAAACTACATCTTGCTCAGAGTACCATACACAATGATGTAATATCAATACTAAACATATATGCACTAAGTGTTATAGAATCAAATTCTTAAAGGAGAATTAAGGGAGTTACAGGTAGAAATAGCAAAACTCTACTAGAGGGACACCTCAACTTTCCCCTCTCAGAACTTCATAAATCCAACAACAAAACATAAATAATAAAGAAGCTTAGGAGGTAAACAGAATATTAGAAAATTTAGAGATGACAGATCTTTCCATGACTTAGATATAAAGGGTGAGACCTTAAGCAAATAGAAAAGCAAGGTATAATCTATATGTCAGATCTATGGGAAAGGTAAGGATTCATGACCAAAGAAGAGATAAAGAACATTAAAAAATATAAAGTAATTATATTAACTTTTTTTAAAAAAGCTTTTGTACAAACAAAACCAAGGGAACTAAAATTAGAAAGAAAGTAAAAAGAAGAGAAACAATATTTACAGCAAGTGTCTCTGATAAAGGCCTAATTTCTCAAATGTATAGAACACTGAATTAAATTTACAAGAATACTGGCCATTCTCCAATTGATAAATGGTCAAAGGTTATGAATAAACAGTTTTCAGCTGAAGAAATCAAAGCTCTCTATAGGCATACGAAGAAGTGCTATAAATCACTTTTAATTTGAGAAATACAAATTGAAACAATTCTGAGGTACCACCTCACATCTATCAGATTGGCTAACATGACAGAAAAGGAAAATGATAAGTGCTGGAAAAGATGTGGGGAAATTGGGACAATAATACACTGTTGGGGGAGTTGTGAACTGATCCAATTATTCTGGAGAGCAATTTGAAACTATGCCCAAAAGGCAACCAAACTGTGCATACCCTTTGTTCAAGAAATAACACTATGAGTTCTATACCCCAAACAGATCATAAAAAAGGGGAAAAGACCTACATATGCAAAAATATTTATAATAGCTCTTTCTGTGGCTGCAAAATATTGAGAATCAAGAGTATGCTGATCAGTTGGAGAATGGCTGAACAAGCTGTAGTATATGAATAAAATGGAATACTATTGTGCAATAAAAAAATGAATAGTCAGATTTCAGGAAAAACCTGGAAAGAATTGTATGAACTAATGTAAAGTGAAATGAGCAGAACCAGGAAAACACTGCACACAGTATCAGAAATATTGTGTAATGATCAGTTATGAATGATTCATCTCTTTCAGCAACACAATGATCCAAGAAGAATATAAAGGACTTATCTAAATGCTAACCATGTCCATATAAAGAACTAGTGGATGTTAAATGCACTTTGTTTTTTTCTCATTTTTTAAAATATTTCTTCTTTCACAACTGTGACTAATATGGGAATATTTTTACCTGTTAGCACATGCATAAACGATATCAAACTGCCAACCATTTTCAGAACAGGGAAGGAAAGGGAAGGAGGGAGAAAAATTTGGAATTCAAAATCTTATAAAAAAATGAATGCCAAAAATTGTCTTGATATGTTATCATCACAATGTCAGGGAAAAGGGTCATTCTTATCATGCCATGGACCTGTCCTCCTTTCCTATCGTACATTTCCCTGCTACCATCCTTTACTCCAGTTCTTCCAAGCCCAATTTTTCTATGTGTTACAGCCTAGTTACATATATTTTGTTTCTCTACTCTCTCTGTGTAATTACTTAATTGAAATTACTAAATAATAATTGTTTTACTAAATAGTAATTCTTTAACCCAGGAACCCTGAGGATCTTCTCTTCTCAGTCTGATTTTTTTTTTTTTTTATTAAACAGATCATCCCTTGAGTAATTACTTAAAAAAGACTATTCATTGAATGGGTGTATCTCACTCAAAGTGAGAATGCCATAGGACCTTAACCTGAAAGGGCCAAGGTCTCACCTTGCATCCTGGGCCATCTCCAGTCGTCCTGATGAATATCAGGTCACTGGACCCAGAAGTCTCAGGAGAAGAAAGTGAAGTTGGTGACCTTTCACAAATCAAATCAAAGTCAACTACAAGTCATGTCATCATCTTGATGTCATGATCCTCTTCAAGAATGAAAGACAAACACAACAACAACAATATGTAACTGAGGAAAAAAAGGTAAAATACTATTCAAAGGGCAAACAAAGGTAGTACTGGTCAAGATCAATCTCTCTGTGGGTTAGAAGAGATCTCTTATTTGACTATGTGAAGATTTCTTAAAGCAGGGACCATGACAGACCTCCAGATAGGTAGGTACAGAGTGGGCCACATTATATTTTGGAAAACAACTTACCTTAGAGCTCAGAGAAGGCTGAGCTAGGAGCTGAGCTGATCAGAGTAGATTTTATGCTTAGAGAAGACCTACATTTGGAATAGCTCAAAGCTTAGTAAATAGTTGAGCTTGAAGTAGAGTTAAACAGTCTTTAGAACTTCAGAAAAGAAAAAAAACTATGAAGAGCTGAGCAGAGAACCAAGAACCCAGGAGAGACATCTGGTCTCAAAGCAGATATTAGAGTTTACATTGTTGTCTACCACAGGGAGATAGAAAATTTTCAGTACTAAATCAAGAGAACAGACTTTAAAAAGTTCCACAAATGCATACTTAAAGTTTGTTTTGCTGCTCCATTAGCCCAGTAGAGAAGGAGCCCCAACCTGCAGGATAGTCAAGTGACCTTTGAGGAAGAACAACCCCATCTATCAATGAATAAGTTGCACAGGATTTTCCTGGGGGAGACACAACATCAAGCCCTGAATTTTCCCAGACACTTATGATTCCCATTCTTTGCCCTCCTTTCCTTGGTTCTGTATATTATGATTCATGTACTCCATGGACACTGTGCACTGGTTTCTGATTTGTTAAATGGATACCAATAGGGTATCTGAAACTACAGTGGTAAGAAGAGCAGAACTCTCCTGGCAAAGGATAATTTTTGAGATATTGAAAGTGATTTGTAGAGAGGTGGCTCCTCTTTCTAGGAACCCTTTATTTGCAGGTTGAGTAATCAACCCAGTCCAGAGAGAAAGAGTAGCGGTACCACACTCACTCATGTGTTATAAATACATGTGTCCATATAGCTCATCTCCTTGAAGAGTCTTTGAAAATTGAAAGCCAAGTTTAAACTCCTTTCACTTCATTCAAAGCTTTCTACAATTTGTTTTCATCCTAACTTTTCATCCTCATTTCACACTACTGCACATGCATAGTCTACATTCAAGATTACTATGGATAGTCTCTATTTTCCAAATGAATTATTTGATTTTCTTATCCCATTGTTGCAGTAAGCACATACAACATATACAGAGGGGCCTGCTATCATAGGTTCGTAGGTCAGCATTCATAAAAGAAAGTAACTTTCAAGGGATTAGCAATCACTTCAATCAAACACATGTATCATTCTTTTAACCAAGTACATATATCATTCAGTTAGTTCAGGGAGCACCCTGAATTTCAAAGAAAATACAGAGAAATCAAAAGATCAACAGCCATGGCTTCATCTGCCTGAATTCAACAGACAATTGGATCCCAACTTTCTGACCATAGTTACCAGAGAGGGAAGCACGACATCTGGGTTCTCAAAGCCAGGGGCTCATTAGTGGCTTACCAGAGAACTTATCTGTCACTCAAACCTTCTTACCAAAAACTAAACCCCAAAATAAAACCTCACCCTCAGAATATTTATACCTTTCTTAGAGCCAGAGGGCATCCCAACCCTTGAGAACCAGTGCCTCATTAACAAAAGCTGTGGGTGTTCCTACAAATCTTCCCTAATCAGACTCCCCTTAATGGGCAGGCCCATTAATGAGTGGGGAAGACCTTTAATCACATTAACAACACAAATACATATACTGTTTCTAGTAAAAAAACAAAGAAACTCTTGTTGCTGTATTTTACTCCTAATAAAGACTCTTGATTGATAAAGGCAAGATTCAATCAGACACTTAATTATACTAAAACAAAAACAGCAAAACATCCTATTTTGATTGCCATTATGCCCATGTATACTCATATTCTTCCTAATAATATCTTTCATTATCTTTAGCTGTTAGGTTCCTTATCCTTTAAAGCCCCACACAAATGCTACTTTCGGAGTCTCTCCTTCTATCTCCAATTACAATATTATCCCCTTTACACATATCACTTTATTTTAGGCCACCCTAATGTCACTATCATTATTATTGTGAAAAATAACTTTCTGTGTATGTATTGTGTGTGTTCATCCTTCATTGCTGAAAAAGACCATGCCATCAGAGAAATGATGACATGACTTTCACTTGAGTTTGTTTTGAGTGAGGGAGGACTGTGCAAGGTCACCAACCTCACTTCTCCTCCAGAGTCATCTGAATCTAGTGACCAGATATTCATCAGGATGACTGGAGATGACCTAGGATGAGGCAATTGGGGTTAAGTGACTTGCCCAAGGTCACACAGCTAGTGAGTGTCAAGTGTCTGAGGTGAGATTTGAACTCAGGTCCTCCTGACTCTTGCACTGGTGCTCTATCCACTGCACCACCTAGTTGCCCCTTGTGTATGTATTATGTTGTTCAAGAAGACTATGAGCTTAGTAAAGGCAGAGATCATGTCTTACTTAAACTGTCTCTCTCCTGGTAGCAAACAAAACGACTGTTCAAAGAACCCATAAATATTGGTAAACACAGAAAAGTCATCATTCATTTTGTTCTGGTTCTATCCAGCTCCTTGTTAAGGAGATCACTGTGTGCCAGGCACTGTGCTAAGCACCGAGGATGAAAAGAAAGGAAAAATCAAATGCATAGACCACAACATAGCCCTTGTCCTCAAAGGACTCACATTTTAAGAAGGGAGAAAACATGAACAGTTATGTACACAGAAGACCTATAGAGAGTAAATGGAAAATAATCTCAGAGGAAAAGTATTAGGATATTATTGTCCCTATAATGCTTAGTAGGAACTAAGTAAAGATGTGTCAATTGACCATAGAGAGTGGAAAAGGAGGAAGTCAGAAGAAGCTGTTTCTTTGTTCTAAATCATTTGGTCTTAACTATTATCACGTTTTGCAAGGAGAATAGAGACTAATGAAGAATTGTCTCAAAAAACTGAGTTGTTGAATGAGCAAATTGCAATATTTTCTAGAGACCTGCTGAAACTCTGCCTCAAAAATTAAGGCATCAATATCCTAAATTTGTACAGAGCTTTGTAGTTTAAAACATGCTTTCACACCTATTTTCTTAATTGATCCTCAGAGATCTTGTGAAATAAAGTATTATTTTTAATTTAATTTTATTTTTGTTACATTTTAAGTTCTGAACTATCTCACTCCCTCCCCTGCACTAGAGAAGGCCACTTTTACACACACACACATACACACACACACACACACACACACACACTATACTATGCAAATTTTTATTTATCAGTTCTTTCACTGGTGATAGCATTTCTTCATAGGTTCTTTGTAGTTGATTATAATATTTAATAAAACTCAGAATAACCTAGTCATTCACAGTTATTCTTCAGAAAATGTTTCTGTAATTGTATCAAATATTCTTTTAGTTTTTCTCATCTCACTCTTCATTATTTCATGCAACTCATTTCCATTCTTTTTCTAAAATCATCCTCCTCATGATTTCTTACAACACTATGATATTTCAACAGAATAACCCACCACATAGAATGAGTAGTATTATCTCCATTTTGTGCTTTTAAAAAGTGAATTTCATCGAAGTTAACTGATTTGCCAAAGGTCATATACCAGCAGAAGTGTGTTTCCATTCCAGATCTCCTTGCTCCAAGTTGAGAACATTTTGCACTGTATGTATGACATTACCTATTATGACTTCCAAATGGGTTGTTGGGGACATCTTCATCTTTCTGGCTCTTAACTCTTAGTTGGGCCAAAAAATCTGTGTGTGATAAGTATGCCAATATTAATCACAAAAAAAGGAAAACAAAACTTAGCAGCAAGTGAGAGAGCTGATTGAATTCAAAGAAAATAAAGTATAGTATGTTTGAATTGTAACAAAAAGCACATTGTCTTGGTCCCCACCAGGTTAAGGCTTAGCAAAACTTAGACTTTAGTTGCCTTCTTTCCTCTCTGTATGCTGTTACATACTTCAAGGGAATAACCCTTTACACATCTCAGTCATCTCCCCAAACCCTTTTTATTCTAAATGTTGTAAGTTAGCAATATCCCCACAGTGTTTTCCTTGCTCCCCATGGAATATCCTCATGCAAAAATATCTGAGTAGGAAACCCCAACTATGTATGTTTTTATGTATATATGCATGTGTATATGTATGTATGTATATATGTATGTATGTGTATATTACATATGCATATATATAATATATGCACATGCATACAATGTCATTGTGAAAAAATTATTATTTATTGAAATATGAAAGATTCACCTAAAGGATAAACTAGAGTTTAACTTTCTTTAAAGAAAAGGTTAAAAGAATTATGTTTTTGTCTAACTAAATCTCCTCCATTATACAGTGATATGTTGGAAAATATTTAACAACCAGCTAACTGGAAAAAATGCATAAATCATTTAAGTTTAAGTTGTTTTTAAAACTTTCTCTATCACAT
The DNA here is from genome assembly GCF_028372415.1 of Notamacropus eugenii. NCBI lineage: Eukaryota > Metazoa > Chordata > Mammalia > Diprotodontia > Macropodidae > Notamacropus > Notamacropus eugenii. The sequence continues at coordinate 552,845,254 of NC_092872.1, forward strand.
TCTGAAGTCTAGAAATAAACTGAGCCCTAATTTTTAGTGCTTGCCAATTTTCTGAAGTATAAATGCTTACACTGAAAAATTCAGAGTTGACCCTGGTTTCTAGCATACCTCTGCCATGATAGCATATTGTACCATGCTTAATGTATAATGGCATGATCTAAGGTTCCAATTTCTACCATCACATATTTGTGATGGGGAAGGGAATGAGGTCAGCTGAAATAAAGTGACTCCATGATGAACTTGGAATAATACTCAACTTTAGCAGCACCCAGCTCCTTTTCCTTTGTTATATAAGATATTTGATAAACAGCGATGGAAGAGACTGATACTCCCTAATAAATCCCTCACATGCAGATGGATCTCTTGCAAAACAAAGAATATCTTTATTTCTCCCACACATGACTAAAATATAGATCAACAAATTGGGGGAGGGGAAAGAATCAGCTTAAAACACATGGGCACATCTACAAAAATAACTTCTGTATATCATGAGATACTTAAAATTCAGCTATGACCATATTCATGAGGAGAAGAGAAGGAAAGATTCTCCCTCACCAGAATCACTGCACTCACAGACACAGAGTTCAGGAAACAACACTGAGAAGTTGAGCAGTGGTTAGAGCACTGGACCTGGAGTCAGGAAGTTGCTGCTATTAAATCATTTCAGTCATGTCTGACTCTTTGTGACCCCATTTGGGATTTTCTAGACAAAGGTACTGGAGCGGTTTGCCATTTCTTTCTCTAGCTCACTTTACAGATGAGATAATTTAAGCAAAGAGGATGAATGACTTGCCCAAGGTCCCACAACTACTGTCTGACGCAGGACCAGCACTCTATCTGCTGTGCCACCAAGTTGACCTGGACTCAGGGAGACCCAAGTTAAAATCTTGTCTTAGATATTTACGAACTGTGTGATCATGAGCAAATCCCATAACTTTTGTCTACCTCAATTTCTTCTGATGACAATAATAACATCTACACCGTAGGACCACTGTGAGATCTAAAAGAGTAATCATATTCAATGATATCCACCCTACAAATATTGAAGCAAACCAAAAAGAATTATGGACCTGTTGATGAAACATGGAACACTTCTTTATGAATGAATGCTGTGCCACTCTCTCCATTAAACAAATTTGACATGGGCAGAGTTATTATTATTGTTGTTGATTATTATTAATTAATTACTGTACTGTTTCACACTTATATAATATTTTCCTTCTTAATAATAATGTATGGAATCATTGACTGTATCAATAAATATAATCTACTTGAGGAAAGTGATGGGATTATAGATTGGGAGTTGGATAGGACCTTAGAGATAATCTATTGCAGCAACCCATTTATTTCATAGATATGACCCCAAGGGAAGTGACTTTTTTCTAGGTCATTAGTGTGATATTATGAAATATGAACCAGATTTATACGCAAGGTCTAGGTTCAAGGTTTAACTCTGCCTCTTACTAGGTTGCTGAACTTTAGGAAGCCATAACTCGTTTGAATCTCAGTCTCCACATCTGTCAGCGTGAAAATGCTCAGCGTCTACTCTATCTGTCTCACAGGATTGTGGTGTCATCAGTAGGTATATTACTTTCAACAATAGGGATCACAATTTCTTTCAGTGTTTTTGGTTCCTATACTATTCTCATGTCCTGGTTTCTCATAAATCCTCAGTAGAGAATTTTCCAACATGTTGGAAGCCATCCTCATGCTATCTTTATACCTCAGGGATATCAATACACCACTCAGGCTCTCCATCTGTTTTCTCTCATTCTTGAATGAGATAATGTATCTAAAACATTTTGTAATCATAAACTACTGTATGAAGGTAAGTTCTTATTCCTAGGGAGTAGATAACCTAGGTTCTGAAGGGAGAAAAGATGCCTCCCTAATTCAAGAGAGTTATTTGAGGGAATGAACAAGTGCATAAACAAAGGACGGAATCCCTGAGTATAATTAATCTATGTTGTCAAAAGCCCTTTAATGAGTCTCAAGTAGTAGTGCTACGTGTGGAAGAGACACTAGTCTGAGAAATCAGGAGACCTGGTCTATAGGCCAAAATCTAACACTTACGATACTGTTTGTCTATGGGAAACATAACTTTACTGCACTGGACCTCAGCTCACTCATCTAAAGGGAAGTCAAAGGAAATGATCTCTAAATTTCCAGTGCTAATAAGTTAATATCTATTACTTAGGTGGCACAGTAAATACAGTGCCGAGCTTAGTCAGGAAAACTTGACTCAGACACTACTACCTGCGTGATCCTGACCAAGTCACTTATCTTCTGTCAGCCTCAGTTTCCTCCACAGTAAAATGTGGATAATAATAGCGCTTACATCTCAGAGTTGTTGTGAGGATCAAATGGGATAATAAATGTAAAACACTTTTCATAGTGTCTGGAACGTAAGGGCTATATAAATCTTGGCTATTACTGTTATCATTTGTGTTTATGTTCTTTGATTTTAAAGCTGTTAATAAAAATCACCCTGAGAACTGTAGTACAGAAATAGGTGAAAGCTGATCTAAAATCCTGCTTTTGACACATATTAAATCTATGACCTTAGGCAAGTCATTTAAACTTGAAAGGCACTGAAATGTCTCAGACAGTTATCCAAGATTGTAAATTACAGAGTAGTTGCTAATTCCTATACTCAGAGTATGTTTTCTCATTGAGTGCTCTCTTTACAAATGAAATCCTAAGTTTGAGAAAGAATGAGGAAGAGAAGGAGGGACAGGAGAAGGAGGAAGAGGAGGAGAAGGAAGAGGGGGAGGAAAAGGAGGAGGGGGAAGAAAAGGAGGAAGGGAAGGGGGAAGGGGAAGGGAAAGAAAAAGAAGATCAAGAAACCATTTCCTATAGACCTGTTTAAAGTAATAATAATACTAAAAACCTTCTGCCATGTGAAGAAGAGAACACACACACTCACACACATATACACACATATACACACATATATACATATACTATATTTGTATATATGTACACGTACATACACAGTGTGTGTATATATACATATATATATGTATGTTTCATTAAATAAGGATCCTTGATGGCATTAATATTATTTGATATGTTCACAGGATTTGGAATTGGTTGTTGTCATTCAGTTGTTTCAGTCAGATCTGACTTTGTGACTTCATTTGGAGTTTTTTTGACAAAGATACTAGAGTTGTTTGCCACTTCCTTTTCTAACTTTATGGCTGAGGAAACTGAGGCAAACTGGGCTAAGTGACTTGCCCAAGGTTAAACAACTAGTGTCTGTGGCCAGATTTGTACTAAGGAAGATGAGTCATCCTCACTTCAGCCCCAGTATTCTATCCACTTTGCCACCTAACTGTCCACTTGGAACTGGAAATGACTTTAAAGTTCATCTAACAGAGAGAAAGGAAATGACTTGCCTAAGGTCACATAGCTACTAAGTAGCAAAGGCAAGACTGAAATCTAGGTGTTTTGACTCTTTCCATAACATCATCCATCTTACTCGTAAGAGATGTGGAAGAGGGAGTGTTCAGTGACATCTTCCACTTTGTAAAGAACAAGGAATTCTTTTGAGTAATAACTTGTCATGCTGTCAGAGATAGACTGAAGCTAAGTAAGCTTTCACAAAGCTGTCTGAGTGGGCAGAAAAGTGGTAGATTTGCTTCAGTGTGGGTAAGTGTGAGGAAATGCATCTTTGGAAAAATAACCTGAACTAGTTGTTAAAATGAGGATCTGTAAACCATGATCCATGAACCGAGAAGAGCAGTAATAAGTCATTGTTAGCCATTCCCTGAAGATATCCCAATGTGCTGATGTTAATCATAAATGGTAATCAAATCAGCCAACTTGCTGAAAGTTACATGATATCACCAGAAAATAAATAAAAATATAAAACACAATAGAGAGCCCCATGGACTTTACACACCACCATAGTGTCAATACTATGTGTAATTCTGGTGATGGCATTTTAAGAAAGCTACACTAGAGCTAGAGAAGGAGGAGATAAAAGGAAGAAAGAGGCTTCTTTACTAGAAAATAGACTAAGGAATTTTTGGTTTGAAAAGGCAGAAGCTAAGAATGGGAAATGATGCCTTGATAGAATGGAAACTCATTAAGAAACAGGAATTGTATAATTTATGATTGTCTCACTAGAACCTAGTAGAATATCCAATACATAGTAAAACCACAATGAATACTTGTTTCTCTCTTTCTGTCTTTCTTACTCTTTCTTTCTGTTCACACATTCTATGATCCAACCACAATGGTCTACTTGCATTTGCTGGACACGTGACTATTTCTTGTATGTTCTCTATGGTAGTCCTCCCCCTATGCCTTACTAGGATATTGACATGACCATAGACTCTCAAAGTGTATGCCAATGGGACATTAGCTATGAAAGTTCCCACCAGATTGGAAAGACCCTTAAAAAGAAACAAGTGATGAATTCTATATCTGTTTTCTGAGGACTAATTCATCTGATCTCCAGGTTTATTATATGATAATTTTATTCAAATGAAAGAAATCACTAAGACCATTCATTACACAGTAAAAGAATGAAGATTTGTGTCCCAACAGTGGGAGTTACCCCAACAAAACTAGGAGTCCTTAGCTGAAGGTAAACATTGTTGTATTAGGTGAAAAGATGAAGTGTACATGTTAAGTATTTTTTTTTGAACCAATTATTAGACAGGAACCAAAGACTTCTTCAAAGAAGATTGGGAGTTGTTAGCAATCAGAAGAATTCTTGTGGTGGGTAATGTGGCCTTATAGGATGACTATTTTCCATGGTGGGGCTCTTAAAAATGTGTGGCTTCTACTCTATTGTATAGAGTATGACAATGCATGAGTGAATAGACTAGCTAGCATTTATAAAGTGCCTACAGTATTCTATTCACTGTACTAGGTGCTGAGGTTATATATAATTATCTAATTAAGACTGTCAACTTCTCTCAAGAAAGTGGCAAGACACACGTCACTGGAAAGGTCCTGCTGTCCTGGTAGACAGGGGCTCAGTACAATATATCCATCATAATGTTTTACATCTACAACTCACACACCCATTTCCAAATTCTAAATGTAATTCTTGCTCATGAAAATATTTTTAACAAGTTGTTTGGATTTCAAGTTTTAAATATAGAGGATGCCTCGTCCAATCCCTATTTGAAGCATGATTTTCCCCCTGAAAAGTCATCCAATTTCTCCTTGAAGATTCCAAAAACAAAATTCATTACTCTCCATTTCCTTCTTGGGGAGATTTAAGTTTTAGAAAGATTTTTCATATATTGATTACAAATGTGCTTTCCTGAATCTTCTACACAATGATTCTACAGCTAGGTTCTGAGTAGTGTGAGTGACGTATCCCAAGAAGTGATTGCATGTTTTCTAGTTTGCACTATTCAAAGGTATAATTATGTAAAATATAATCATTGATTCCAGCCCAGTGGAAATATGCAGTACAAATTCAAGTAATGTGACCATTTCATAGGATTCATTATTTACATTAACTGGGCCCTAGTTATAGCTCAAAACTCTAGGGCCAATCAGATTAAGTCTAACTTTTCTCCCACGTGCTAAAGTATTCATTGAGTGCTTGGATATCACATTGCAGCCATGTCTCCTCTTCCCAGGTATAATAATGAATGAATGAATAAGTAAATAAGTAGCAGCTAACACTGAAATCGTGCTTCAAGGTTTGCAAGGTACCTTACATATGCTATCTCATTTGACCCTCTTGATAATCATTTGAGGCAGGTAGTTCTATCATGCCCATTTTAAGGATGAGAAAACTGAGGTTAATAGAAATTGAGTGACATACAAAATGGCACACTTACTATATGTCTATGGAAGGAGACAAACTGAGGACTCCAGGACTCCAAGTACTCTACCCTCTCCTGTCAAAAATGAATATTCCCAGTTCCTTAACCATCATAAATACCCTCTTCTGGGCACACTCAGTTCTTGATGTTCTTCCTAAAATACAGTTTCTCAAAGAGAACACGTGATTGTAGACATCTTATCAGTCTTCCCTAGAGGCTAAATTGTGGTCACTGACAATCAAAGGTTAGTGCGTGCTTCATTGGCTAGCCGCACTCCCCCATCCTTTCCCTAGCATTTCATCGCATTCTCAATTCTTAAAGGCTGTGTCACCAAAATTCAAGCTCTGGCAATTACTCCATTGCTAGAAAGATTTCAGATACTGACCTTTAATAGGCAATGTTGCAGTTGTTTGAATGTCAGTTCCTCTAAGCTTGGAGAAGCTTTTCACCAATGTGACTATAGGACAATTATTATTCGTATTAGTATTGATCATAGCTACTCCTGAAAAGCATCTACCAAGTAGTAGAAGGGTTGTGATAAGCATCACTGGAAGGCATGAATGTGATATCAAAACTGGTGATTTTGGAGGTACAAATTTAATAAGGAAGCTTAATGCCTAAAATGAAGTAAAAGATGTATCTCTCTTCTTTCTGATCTGGAGGTAGAATTAATAAATGTCTTGACTAGGTAGGGGTTTGTCATCATTTTCCTTGCGAAGCCAAATGGTGAAGTAGATGAAATATTACTTTGGGAATGAAAATGATCTAAGTTGAAATCATTGCTTGGACACTTACTAGCTGTGTGATCTTGTTACACATCAGGTATTTTTAAGCTCTGTCAATCTCAAGTTTCCTCCTTTGAAAAATGATAGTAATAATTGCTATTGTTGTTGTTTGTTCTTAATTCTTTAAGAGGACCATGACATCAGGGAGGTGATGCCATGACATACAAATGTATTGGATTTAAGTGAGGGAGGTCTGTGCAAAGTTACCAGCCTCACTTTCTCCTCCAGAGTCATCTGGGTCCAATGGCCAGATATAGATCAGGGCAACTGGAGATGCCCCAGGATGCAGTGGGGGACCTTGTTCTTTTCAAGCTAAGGTCTTTAACAGGTCTTAGTTTGACTGAGGCAATGCCTAATCAGTGATTAAGGCTTAATCACATGCACTTTAGAATATCAAAAACATGTGTACAAGTCAAGTTATGACACTTTATAGCTTTGTGTCTTTGGTCATGTCATTTCTAGCATATGCAAAGCTCTCTGCCAGGCACCTGGGGGAGATTTAAAAAAAAAATTTAGGCAAGTCACTTCCATTCTTCAAGTCTCAGTTTCCTCACCTGTATTAGAAGGATTTTGTCTAGAATATCATAAAAGTAACACCTAACCTTCAAATTATGTGACCCTAAATTAATACTATAATAATAATTAATATTATAATAATGACTACCTACATTCTATCGAGCCTATAAATACTTTTATGAGTTCTTATACATGGCTCCTGGCATATGGGCAAGATTAAAATTATTTAAGTGATTTTAAGTTTACCATTCCATGGTAGAAATAATGTTTTGAGCTTCTCATGAATTAATATTTTCATTAAGCCACATTTGTCTATTATTTTCCTAAACCTTCAATATACATTTTACTCATTGTGTGTGTGTATGTGTATAGATGTATTTACAATCTGGTTGTGATTATTAAACTATGTTACTATTTAATATTTGTCCTTGACTCTGACTGATACTCCCTAACTAACAGGGTTGACTCAATTATTAACTTCCTAATGTGGCTTACCACTCCCATCTGTTGTGCCTGTACCCTGAGTTTGGTACTCATTCCAGCTGAAATACATTAAAAAATTGACTGACTAAGGCAAAAGTGACTTTAATTTCAAGAACTTAGATTGTCATTACCTCATATCTGATTTTTCACTGCTAGTCAAGCTTCTGGATTGCTGCCTTACCTTAACACTCCCTCCCCACCTGTCTAATCTCAAATTTTTATTTTTCAGCATCTGATTCTAACTTAACTAGCAGCTTCCAGGCACTATATTCTTTTGTTCACACCTGTTCTTTGGCTGTCCCAGTCCTAAGGTCCTAACTGTTTCCTAGTTCCATTATCTACTGACTATGATCTGGGCACAAATGAAAAAATAAAGTCACAATGCCATCATTAAGAACCTCCCCCCCTCTCCATTTGACAATAAAAGGATTAATGGAGAGCTGGTTTCCAACAGATGAAAGGCTATTGTGGAATAGACATCAGATTTTTTTATCAAACCCAACAACAGAATGGAAGTTTTTTTTAGAATAGGGGATATTTAATTTTTGCCTTTATTTCCCCAGAGCCTGATATAGTTCATGGCACACAATACATGACTAATAAGTGCTTAATGAATTCCAAATTTGAAGGGATATTTTAAGGAAAGCCTTTTGTAATCTGTTAAGTCCTATACTAATGTGACATATTGTTGTTGATTCATTCCCCCAAATCAAAAGAGATGTAATTTATGTCATTAGTGTGAGATCATAACGCAGTTATCAGCTTCTTCTTGCTTTGGTGAAGTCTTTGTGAGTTACTATGGATAACAAAATACTGATCTGGTGCTAAAGTTGTTTTTTTCACACATGCTATTATCTGAATTTAGCTGTCTGGGTCTCAAATGACAGGTGAGAGACTTCTCATATCTATTCTAGAAGTCTTTCTATCTTATTCTCTGCTGGCATGGCCTTCAAGAATCACGGCTGATCTTGATTGTCTAATAACACTTAGAAATAACAATCAGGGGAGTTCACTCTCACAGGAGATGTTCAAACTGTTCAAACAAATTTGGATGATGAGTTGTTAACTTTGTTGAAGTTGAATTTCTTCTGGGAGAAGCTGTTGAATTTGATGGCGTCTAAGGTCCTACCCAAATCTCTAGTCTTCTGATTATGCTTCTAAGTAGAACTATAGCCTAAGATGTTTGCTAATATTGGATGGAAAATATTGGGTTGGAGACTCTGGCCTGGTGTCAAGCTTCTTAGCTTCTTATCTATTCACGCTGATGAACTTGAAGTGTTAGTGTTCAAAGGGGAAGAAAAGAGCAGAGGATTCTAGAAAAGTTATCTCACTTTTTCTCACTGTGTTCCATAAGATCTACCATGTAATAGGACCCAATTTTTTTGCTGTTGACCAATGTGTGGCCTTGAAACATGACCTGGCTTGATTCAAGGCACTATGCAATTTTAAGGAAAACATTTGTTTCTTAAATTGGAAAACAGCTACAAAATTACTGGCAGATGTTGAGGAGGTTCTGCGTCTGATACAAGCAGGTCATTATTGGCATTATCCAAAGCTCATTACAAGCCACTCTGAAGCAGTTTAGGTCTGCAGTTTGGAATTATGCCCAAAAGGCTATAAAACCATACATGCCCTTTGACCTAGCAATCACACTACTAGCCTGTATCCCAAAAGAAATAAAAAACAAAAAGGAAAAGGATCTACATGTGCAAAAATATTTATCATGGCTCTTTTCTGGTTTGCAAAGAATTAAAAATTGAGGCAATGCCCAACCACTGGGGAATGGCTGAACAAATTGTGGTATGTGATTATACAGAATATTATTTCACCAAAAAAATGATGACTAGGATGCTCTCAGAAAAACCTGGAAAGAGTTTCATGAGCTGATACAAAGTGAAATGTACTATGTACAAAGTAACAGCAATATTGTAAGATGATCAGCTGTGAATGACTCAGCTATTCTCAGAAATACAAAGACCACTCTGAAGGATTTATGATGAAAAATGTTATCTATCCCCAGAGAAAGAACTGATGGCGTCTGAGTACATTTGAAGCATACTTTATTTGCTTCCTTTATTTTTCTTGAGGGTTTTTTTTCTGTTTTGTTTCACAATATGATGGTTAGGGAAATGGTTTTCATGACCACACATGTATGCCCTATTTTGAATTATTTGCCTTCTCAGTGAAGTGAGCGGTGGGGAGTGAAGAAAGAAGAGAATTTGGGACTCAAAATTTTAAAATCAAACGTTAAAATTGTTTTTACATGTAAGTGGGGAAAATAAAATACTTGATAAAAAAAGAAGCATACATCTGTTGGAGCTAACATGTCACTCAAAGGGAGAAATATTTGGAGATGATGACTTCAACATTTCAGTATTGCTAAGTTTTTCTTTGCTTTTACATCTTCTTAATAGGTCATCCATCATTAACTTTAGTTCTACTTAGTGGCATACACATAAAAATTATCAAACCATCTGAACCCTATGCATATCAGTCTTTAAGGATTTCCTTTTGGAAGAGAGCTATTTGCCATCTGGTGAGCCTCCATGACCATGAAATTGTCACTAAACTTTTCCTGGTCTCTGTTTGTCAGTGTGCTCCCTGTAACAGTTAGAATAGTGGGACTATTTTATTTTTGATTTTCAAAATAAATGATCATTGCTATTTAAAAACATTTTTCACTTGCCAAAGAGAGGTGTTTAAACTAGAGAATATAATAGTTCTAAAGAATCTTAGATTTCATCTGTCTAAACCTTTTTGTCCCCTTATTCTTAACCTCTAGAAATAGGCAACCCATTACCTCTGTTTTGGCCCTTCCTATTGTAAGGAAGATATTGTTTTTGCTGTTTTTGTTTTGTTTTATTTAAATTGAACCATTGATAGATGGAATTTCCTCATCTGGCTGTTCCCTATAGCAATAAATCATAGGTATATTCCCAATCTCTGGTTTGTTAAAATATGTCCCATAATTTTTACCCTTTGGTTCTAGTTCTCCCCTCTGGGACCAGATCCTGTTCTAGAAGACAACACTTTTAACATATGAAGATACTCACCATTCAAGTCCTACCCCCATCTCCCTTGTCCTAAATATCACTAGTTTTGTGTAGACAATCAGTAATGCCCCAAAGAATGAACCCTTCTAGGGAAAGGAGTACAACAAGTTATAATCTGAAAGATTTAATGTCTTGTGTCAGAGGTGAGAGGGAAAACATATTTGAAGTACAGGACAGGAAAAGAGTCTATGACAATGCAGTCACCATACAGTCTTCAAAGAAAGTAGTGGTAGAGATATAAGATGACAATTTGCCCCTTACACACAGATCTAATCATGTCACTTCTCTGAGTTGCTCCCTACTGCCTGTCAAAAATAATAAATCAATACTTTTGTTTGGCATTCAAGGACCTCCACAATCTGGCACCATTCTACTTTTCTAGCTGGGTTTCATATATTTCCCATGGCATGGTCTTAATGAACTTCTCCCTCCTATTATTACCCTTGGTAGCTCTCCAGGTTACCAAAGTTCCTTTAACTTTTTTCAAATCCATTGTTCTTCTGGTTATATCTGTGACTATTTGCTTTTTTGTTATATGCTAATTTGCTTCAATATTATTTTAATATTTTAATTAATATTTAAAGTATTCTCAGTTCAAATGTTCTGTGAAGATCCTGATGATCAACTAGACTGAACAATAGTCATGCATTTCTCACCTTGTAGGACTCAATAATCTTTTGAAATAATATCATAATATTAATATCATAAATATAGAGATAGTTGGTACTTTTTATATCATCATTGAGTTCAATTTTCTCATTTCACAGATGAGGAAATTGAGTCTGGGGAAGGTTAAATGACTCATCTAAGGTCTTATAAGAATTAAGTGGAAGAAGGAGGGTTTAAATACCAGTACTCTAAATCAGATCCAGCATCTAATCCTCTAAACTAGATCTAGTACTCTTTTACTACAAGTGAATCTCATGACTATGAAAGTGGTAAGTTTTCTGTGTGTTTATTTTTTCCTTCTCATGGTATTTTGCATCAAACAAGCCTATTCATGGTGGTGAGAAAGCATATTTGGTGACTTTGAGCCACTGATACTTGGCATAAACCAGTTGATTGTTTCCCAATTGTTTAAAAATTACATTTTAAATTGGGTACTCATTGTGGGCTACAATATGACCTAGAGGCCAAATGTTTGCTACTTTTTGTCTAGCTCATCTGTCATATTTGATAGACAAGGGACTGATGTTCCAAGAAGGGGATAATTTGCCCTATAACACTTAAGAAGTAAACGATAGAGCGGGATTTGAATTGATATCCTCTTATTCTCAATCTATTATTCTTTCCTCCCAGGAAAGAAATTCTACCAAGAACCTCTTAGATTCAGTCAGTTCTCCAGCTCTTTGAGGGAGGACATTGAATATTCTATTCATCTGCCTTCCCTCAAAGATTTTTCCCTACCACTGATACTGTTTCTGGACTCATTCCTCAATGGCGAGAACACTGTAATGACTCTTTTCAAAGGCTTTTCCTTTTTTTGTTCTATCTTATCTTGATGATTTCATTAACTTATGCGTTCATCTTTATGAATGATTCCTAAGTTTATTTTTCTAGGCCTAGTCTCTCTCCTAAATTCCAGTCTCATAGCACCTTCTGCCTTCTGTGAGTTGTGTCACAGGTATTTCAACTTCAGCATGTCCAAAGAGAATCCAGTTTTCCTTCAAAATCTCCCCTCCCTAATACTGTAGACAGTATCATGATCTTCTCTGTTATCTAGGCTTGCAATCTTGGTTTCATCCTTAACTCTTCACCCACATTCACTCTACATACCAAATCTGTTGCCAAATCTGGTCATTTTTGCCTTCATAACATCTTTTATATACATCCATTCTCTCCACTAAAAAAAGAAAGAAAGAGAGAGAGAGAGAAGAAGAAGAAGGAAGGGGGGAAGGAACTGAAGAAAGAGAAAGAAAGAAAGAAAGAAAGAAAGAAAGAAAGAAAGAAAGAAAGAAAGAAAGAAAGAAAGAAAGAAAGAGAGAGAGAGGGAAAGAAGGAAGGAAGGAAGGAAGGAAGGAAGGAAGGAAGGAAGGAAGGAAGGAAGAAAGAAAGAAAGAAAGAAAGAAAGAAAGAAAGAAAGAAAGAAAGAAAGAAAGAAAGAAAGAAAGAAAGGAAGGAAGGAAGGAAGGAAGGAAGGAAGGAAGGAAGGAAGGAAGGAAGGAAGGAAGGAAGAAAGAAAGAAAGAAAGAAAGAAAGAAAGAAAGAAAGAAAGAAAGAAAGAAAGAAAGAAAGAAAGAAAGAAAGAAAGAAAGAAAGAAAGAAAGAAGGAAAGATCTAGCCAGTAAATCCCAAGTTGACTGGGCATCCTCTGGCCATCCAAATTTACTTTTCTTTGGAGAGGAGAAGGAAGTGGGGGACAGAAGAGAGAGGATAAGCTGAGTTACCCAGCTAGTTGGGTCTCCATTCAAGCAGCTCAGTCTGCTCATACCCAAACTCCGCTTAATGGCTGTTTTCTGGATCCTCTTGGTTTAAGAGTGATTATCAATAATAACTGTTGCTCCTTCCTTCCCAGCTTGATTTACTTATTTTTTTTTCTTTTGCTCATTAAAAGGGACATTTCCTGATTACTTCTTAAAGAAGCTTATTCAATGGACATCACTTTACTCTAAGAGAGTACCTGAATAGGGCTTAGCAAAAAATGGTCAAGGTCTCCCACTGCATCCTGGGTCATCTCCAGTCATCCTGATGAATATTTGGTTGCTGGATCCAGATGGCTCATGAGGATAAAATGAAGTTGATGACCTTGTATAGCTCTCCCTCATTCAAAACAAAGTCAGCTGCAATTCGTCATCATTTCTCTGATGTCATGGTCTTCTTTGAAAAAGATGGATGATCACAAACCTGTGCATAGGTTAGGTACACAAGACACAGTTGTCAATGATTATAGTGTTCTACTGTTTGATAAGACCAAGGACTCCAACTTCTGGGATAAGAACTCACTGTTTGACACAACCTGCTGGGAAAACTGAAAAATTGTGGGGAAGACACTGGGCATAGACTAATGCCTGACGCTATATACCACAATAAAGTCAAAATGGGTACATGATGTAGGTATAAAGGCTGATACTATAAACAAATTAGGGGAGCAAGGAATAGTTTATTTGTCAAATTTATAGGTAATTGAGTAATTTATGACCAAGCAAGAGATAGAGAATATTATGAAATGAAAAATGAATAACTTTGATTACACTAGTTTGAAGAGTTTTGCACAAACAAAGCCAATGCCACCAAGATTAAGAGGGAAGCAGAAAACTGGGAAAGAATTTTTACAACTAGTGTCTGTGATAAAGGCTTCATTTCTAAAATAGAGAACTGAGTCAAATTTACAAGAATACAAGCCGTTCCCAAATTGATATAGTCAAAGGATATAAACAGGCAGTTTTCAGAGGAAGAAATTAAAGCTATCTATAGTCACATAAAAAAATGTTCTAAATCACTATTGATCAGAGAGATGCAAATCAAAACAACTCTGAGCTACCACATCACACTTAACATGATAAAACAGAAAAATGATAAATGTTTGAGAACATGTGGGAGACTTGGAACACTATTTCATTATTGGTGGACTGGAGAGCTATTCCAACCATTCTGGAGAGCAACTTGGAACTATTACCAAAGGGCTATAAAAATGTGCATACCCTTTGACCCAGCAATACTGCTTCTAGGGCTGTATCCCAAAGAGATCATAAATGGGAAAAGGAATCACATGTACAAAAATATTTATAGCAACATTTTTGTAGTAGCCAAGAACTGGAAATCAATGATATGCCCAACAATTGGGGAGTGACTGAACAAGTTGTGGCATATGAATGTAATGGAATGCTATTGTGGTATAAGAAATGACAAACAGGCAGACTTCAGAAAAACCTGGAAAGTTCTATATGAACTGATGGTGAGTGATGTGAGCAGAACCAGGAGAACATTGTACACAGTAACAGCCACAGTGTGCAATGACTGACTTCCATAGACTTAGCTTTTCTCAGCAATGCAAGGACCTAAAAGAATTCCAAAGGACTCCTGATGCAAAATACCATCCACATTCAGAGGAAAAACTACAGAATCAGAACACAGAATGAAGCAGAGCATTTTCTCTTTTGTTATGTTTAGTTTTTCTCATGGTTTCTCCCATTCATTTTAAGTCTTTTGTGCAACATTACTAATGTGAAAAATGTGTTTAATAGGAATATGTGTGAAGAACCCAAATAGGATTGTATGCCATCTTGGGGAGGTAAGATGGGAGGGAGGAGAAAATTTGAAACTTATGGAAGTGATAGATAGATAGATAGATAGATAGATAGATAGATAGATAGATAGATAGACAGATAGATAGATATAGATATATATAGATATAAATATATATATATATATTCCATTAATCTTTCAAATATCATGCATAAGTCTTATTTTCAAGTTGATAATCTATATTTATTCATTTATCTATTTATTCATTTTGAGTCTGGTTCATATAAATACATCTGTTTTATTCAAGAGAGACAGGATTCTTCAATGGATAGAGAGCTGACCTCAGAGATGTCTCTAGACTCTAGGTTTCTTAGACCTAGGTTCCACTTCAATCTCTGTTGTATACTGTCTGTGTGATCCTTGGCACAGGATCTTTCTGGTGCTCTCCAAAAATATTAAGTAGTAGAGAAATTGATGATCTGTATTGGTAGAGAGAATTTTCTCATCTGGGAGCTCCATTTACCAATGGAACCACATGTACAGTCTCTATCCCTTATTCTCTGGCCCAGGAGTTTTCCTCTATATGCTTTGTACTTATTCTACTACCTCCCAGTAATTCTAGCTCTACATTACGCCCAGGAAGAACATAGCTCCCTTTCACTTCATTCCTTTTGTTTTTTTATTCATCCTCCCACTCACTGCTACTTCACTATCCTCCAAAAAGGACCACCAGAGATCCTGTCTGGGAAGAACTAAGTCACTCTTCTCTGTAATCTCTGGGACCAGGTAGCGCCATCTTCATCCCCCTCCTCCTGCCAGATTCTGAAAAAAACATAATCAAATGAAAAGGATGCATGCACTAGCAAAGGTATGTCAAATAAATACTCTATTGTTCTACTCATCCACTAAGTGAATTTGCTGACCACAACTCTCTTTCTAGGCTGTCAGTTCCCTTTTTTCAGTCATGCCCAACTCATCATAACATAATTTGGAGTTTTCTTGGCAAAGATACTGGAGCCATTTCCTTTTTGCCATTTCCTTTTCCAGCTCAGTTTACAAATGAAGAATCTGAGGCAAACAGGGTTAAGTGAGTTGACCAGGGTCACATGTCTTGGAAGTGTCTAAGGCTAGATTGGAAATCACAAAGATAAGTCTTTCGGACTTCAGCCCTGGCATTCTATTAATTGTGCCACCAGGACTTAGCAGTGGGATTGGCTCAAAGGATGAGAAATGGACTGGTTCCATAATTTTTTTGTTAGAGAATATATCTTAATTAGTAGTATCTCTCTACCACAGCAAGTCAGGACAATTCAAAGTATTAGAAAGTAGCCCAGAGCACTAAGAAATTGAGCGATACCCGCCCCCCCCCAACTGCCATACAGGCAGTATTTTTCAGAGGTAAGTTTGGAAGCCAATTTCCTAGTTCTGAAGCTAAATTTATAACCATTGTGCTAGTCTGACTACTTTAAAGGAATTCTTTTACTCATTCACTAATTCATTCATTACCTCTGTTTCTTAGAATCCCTAGAATTATTTTTTTTTAATTCTCAGCATTTACTAAATATTTATTAAATGCTTATTAATTGGTCAGTTAAAAGACGGTGTGAATTCTAGCCCTAGTTCTTTCCACAATATCATGTGGCCAATGGATTGATGTAGAATTATGCTTTTAAAGACAGAAAACTTCTGTTGTTCATTAGCCAATGATAAAACCCATAGCCCCATTAAATATGCAAGTGATTTCACCTACCTGGGTCTCAGTTTCTTCATCTATAAAATGGATATGAATATTTACTAACCTCTAAGGGTTCCTTGTAGGTGTAAATCCACTAATCTTATATTGAATTCTTGCTGAATAAGATAAGAGTAGGGGGAAGGGCAATTCTGTTTTGCTTGTTTATTGTGCATTGGTGGTTGGTTTTGTTGTGATAAATTAGCAATAACTTTCAGGCACATTTGGTAAGGGAGAGACAAATGGATTTTTTTTCTCAATGCATTGAATAAACATCTTCTGCATGAATATCCTATACTTCAGTTGTCTCAATACAGGAGAAGTTTATTGACTTATGTACTGCAAGCTAGATTTGAATGATTGCTTCATATATTATGATATGCTACATTACATCGTGTTCCTTCCTACATCTATAGCCCAAAGACTTATTGAAATAGGTTTGTTTCAGACTCATAAAATATACATGACTTAAAAAAAAGATTATTATACCAAAGAAACCACCAGTCCTATGAAACTGCAGGCTTGGCTATTTGTTGAAATTCATTTCATTTTTTTCTAGCATTATTCCTGTGCGTGTTAAGGCTTAAAGTATAGTATAAAAGTGCAATCTGTTCTGTAAGGCAGTTTGTAATAAGAAGGTAGGAAACTGAATTTTTAGTACTGCAGATTGTTTTGTTTTGTTTCTTAAGAATAAAGCTCTTATAAAAGAGAAAGTTTCAAAAAGGGCACCTTTCCAAATTCATAAATTTAAGCAAAGTGAATCATCTATAAATTCAAGAGAGTATCTGGGGGAAGCACGAATGTGTGTTGATTGATCTTAGAGTTAGGAGACCTGAACTTCTCAGAAGTAATCAAAGACGATAGATGAAGACTCCAAGAATACAAAATCATAGGGGAAGAACTTTCTGTCTGATGAGAATTTCTGGAAAAATTGGAAAAGAATTTGGCAGAAATTAGATTTGGACCAATATCTTATACCATATTCCATAATAAGTTCTAAATATATATGCCATAGAATGTAAAAGGTTACATTATTATATGAATATAAAGTGAAATATTAAAAACAGAGAGAGAAATATAAAGAGTACTTTGTAAAACCATAGCTAGATGACAATTTTTTGCAAGGTAAGATATAGGGACATTCAGGAAAGGTAAAAAAAAGGAAAATTTCCAATGCATTGAATTTTAAAACATAAGCACAAATGTTATGAAGAGAGACTAAGAAGAGAAACTTTTGAACAGGAAAATATCTTTGCATCAACTAAAACTGGTGAAAGTCTGATATTCTAGATAGAAGGGGATTCTCATACATATTTATGATATATATGAATACATACATGTGTATGAATTTTCTGTGTGACATTTGTTATTATTTTCAATTTTAAATAACGTAAGTGTTCATTTACATCTGTGGAGGGTATCAGAGCTGATGAAAGTGTATGGAAGTATATTGTGTATGTAAGAATATATATGAAAATACATATATATACATATATGGGTGTGTATACACACTGTGTGTACGTGTGCACACACATACATATACGTTTTTTCCATGAGTCATCCTCCAATGAATAAATCATTAAAGTATATGAAATGGACAAAATATTTTCAAAGAATTGAAAGCCATCTGTGACTTTATAAAACGTACTCTTTTCCCTTCATAATTGTTTTAAATGTGATTAAATGTAATAAACTCAGACGTATCACCTCACAACTGACAAACAGGCAAACATGATAACAAAATGAAAGTATTCAACAATGGTAGTGATGTGGGAAGTCAGGCACAATCTGTGGGCCTATGTGACATGACACTTACCTGTGGCCCAATATTATCCTTACTAATACATTAAATATTCTTTAAGGAATAATGAAATCTGTGTCTCACAGAGGAAATTATGTATGGTATTGGTTAGAACACCAGACTTAAAAATCTTAAAAACTTCAGTAAAATTTAGCTGTCATTAAACTGCATTCCTCTCAGAATCTAGCACAGGTCCTTACACTCACTATAATAATAGTAAAAAATAATGATGATTAATTACATTTCTATAACACTTTAACATTTCCAAAATATTTTATATCACTGTTCAATTGATTTAATATTCCTGAGAGATCAGTACTGCATGTATTATTAAAACCTGTTTTTCAGATTATGAGACTGAAGCTCAGCGAGGGTTTGCCCCTCTTCATGCATTTCACTAAGTGTCTAAAGTAGAAAATGAACTCAAGTTTTTCTACAGATACCACACTATGATACTTTTTGCATTAATTAACATTTAAATATATGTTGAATTGAATAGTAACCACTTCAGTAGCTGTTTCATCAACTAACTGATTGATAGAGGTATAATTTAGAAAACTATTATTTGTGGAGAAAGGAAAAAAAATATTCATTGGAATATTTCAAGATACGTGTATTGAAGAAGGGACTCTGGGAAAATTGGATATGTCTTAGTAAAGATCAAGTTTCCTAACTCTCTTCCTTCCACAGAGCTCCAACCTGTGAGATTGCCAAAGCAGGAAACATCTCCTAACGAAGCAGGAACTCGTGCTTTAAGTGCCATCACTGGGTCTTTCTGCACTGGCTGTTCCCCATACCTCCAATGTCCTCCTTCCTCACTTCTGTTTCTTAACCCTATATGATTCTGTGAAATTCCTAGTTGGTAAACCTTCTTGATTAATAATAGCTAACAAATATATAGATATAGATATATTACTTCCTGGGTGTCAGGCACTGTACAGTTTTTATTTGAAGTGATCCTGGGAAATAGATGCTCTAATTATCCTCATTTTACAAATAAAAAAACAGAGATTAAGTGATTTGCCCAGTAAAGTAAACAGATAAATAAACAGAGACAATTAATAAGTATCTGAAGTTGGATTTGAATTGAGGTCTTCCTGACTCCAGGCTCCATACTCTATCCACTGAAACACCAGTTCAATAGTTTTTTCAATCATGTCTGACTCTTCATGAACCCATTTGGGATTTTCTTGGGAAAGAAACTAGAGTAGTTTGTCATTTCATTATTTGATTCATTTTACAGATGCAGAAACAGGCAAACAGGGCTAAGTGACTAAGGATAGTGTTTGAGACCAGATTTGAACTTAGGAAGATGAGTGTCCAGACTAGATACTCTATCCACTAAACCACCCAGATGGCCCTAACTCCCTACAATTTGAATGTGAGAGATCTATTTGTCTAATAACCACAGGGAGGAGCTGAAAGGACCCCAGTAACTGCTTTAAAACAACTTACTGAAATTCGCTTTTCAGTTGTTTTTTATCTGCTCCATGAGAGATAAAAAACACAGATTTAGAGACAGAAGGACCTTAGGGATCAATTAGTTTCTCATTTTATAGATGACAAAACTGAGGTCCAGGGAGGTGAAGTGATATGGAGAGTCACATAACTAACAAATATCTGATTCAGGATTGAAACCCAGCTATTCTTGACTCCCCAGTCCAGAGCTTTATACAATCTCCCTTTCCCTCTCCCTCAAGAGTGTACTGAAAAGATCATAGAATTGAGAGATTTTTTTAGATTTGTTTTTACTTAACGTTTTATTTTTTTCCCAATTACAAGTAAAAATGACTTTCAACATTCATTTTAAAAATTAAGTTCCAAATTACCTCCCTCCCTCCACACCTCTCTCATTCAGATGGCAAGCAATTTTATATACCTGTTTAATCATGCAAAGCATATTTCCATATTAGTCATGTTCTAAAAGAAAACATAGACCAAAATAAAAACCCAAGAAAAGTATGTTTTGATCTGTACTCAGATTCTATAAGTTCTTTTGCTGAGGATGGACAACATTTTTTATGATAAGTCCTCCAAAATTATCTTGTATCATTGTATTGATGAGAACAGCTAACTCATTGATAGTTGGCTATCTTACAGTATTGCTGTCACTATGTACAATGTTTTCCTGGTTTTACTCATGCCACTCATGCCAGTTCATGAAAGTCACTCCGGGTTTTTCTGAGAGCTTTTAGTTCATCATTTATTATATCAAAATAGTATTTTATCACAATCATATACCATAAATTATTTAGTCACTCCCAAATCCATGGACATTCTCTCAGTTTCCAAGTCTTTGCCATCAGAAAAGAGCCACTATAAATATTTGATCATAGTTCTAAATTGCTCTACGTAATGGTTGAATTAGTTCACAACTCCACCAAAAGTACATTAGTGTCTCAATTTTCCAAGACCTTCTCCAGTATTTATGCTTCTTCTTTTCTTTCTTATTAACCAACCTAATATGTATAAGAGAGTACCTTAGTATTATTGTAATCTGCATTTCTCCAAACAATAGCAAATTAGATCATTTTTTTGCATGTTTGCATTGCAACAGTTTTGATTATTTCATCTGAAAATTGTTCATATTTTCAAACATTTGTCAATTGGGAAATGGGTCTTTTTAAAATAAATTTGACTCATTTCCCTATATATTTGAGAGATGAGGCCTTTATCTGAGAAACTTGCTTCAAAATTTTTTTTTCACATTTCACAGTTATGCTATTTTACTTCATTCTCACATCTCCCCCTCGTTTATCCAATTCTCTCACCTTTTACACTTTTCTTCCCCAAAATTATTTTGCTTCTGTCTATTGCTTCACCCAATCCACCCTCCCTTCTATGAGTACCCCTCCCATTCTGTTATTCCTTTCCCCTCCTACTCTTCTTTAGGGTGAGATAGATATATATCTTATATCTATACCCAAATGAATGTGTATGTTATTCCCTCTTTAAGCCAATTCCAATGAGAGTAAGGTTCAAGCATTCCTCACCACCTCTCCTATTTTCCCCTACGCTATAATAGCTCTTTCTTGCTTCTTTTATGTGATATAATTTCCTCCATTCTATTTCTCCTTTTCCTTTCACCCAATGCATTTCTCTTTCTCACACCTTAATTTTATTTTTAAAGACATCATTCTGTCATATTCAACTCACATCTATGCCCTCTAAGTGCCCTCCAAGTGCCCTCCTTTTAACTGCCTAATAATAAGAAAGTTTTTATAAGTATCATCTTCCCATGTAGAAATGTAATTTAGTCTTATTAGGTCTCTTATGATTTCCTTTTTCTGTATATCATTTCATGCTTCTCTTGAGATTTTTATTTAGAACTCAAATTTTCCATTCAGCTCTGATTTTTTCATCAGGAATGTTTGAAAGTCATCTATTTCATTGAATGTCCACAATCCTGAAGGATTAAACTTAGTTCTCCTTGATAGGTGATCTTTGGTTGCAATCCTAGCTCCTCTGACCTCCAGAATATCATATTACAAACCCTCTGATCCTTTAAGGATTAGCTGCTAAATCATGTGTTATCCTGATTGTGGCTCCTTGATACTTGAAATATTTCATTCTGGCTGCTTGCAACATTTCCTCCTTGGGAGAACTGGCAACTCTGGAATTTGACCATAACATTCCTGGGAGTTTTCATCTCAAGATCTCTTTGAGGATGGCTTCTTTCAATTTCTATTTTGCCCTCTGATTCTACAATATCAGGGCAGTTTTTCTTGACAGTTTCTTGAAAGGTGATATCTAGGCTTCTCTCTTGATAACACCTTTCAGGAAGTCCAATTATTTTTAAATCATCTCTCCTGGATCTGTTTTCTGGGTCAATTGTTTTTTTCTAATAAGATATTTTACATTGTCTTCTTTTTTCATTCTTTTGGTTTTGTTTCCTGATCTCTCATAGAGTGATTAGCTTCCACATGCTCCATTCTAATTTTTGAGGAATTATTTTCTTCAGAGAGGTTTTGTACCTCCTTTTCCATTTGGTCAATTCCATTTTTTAATGAGTTCTTTTCTTCTGTGAATATTTATACCTTTTTTCAATTTGACGAATTCTATTGTTTTAAAGTGTTATTTGCTTCGGTATTTTTGGTGTCTGCTTTACCAAGCTGTTGACACCTTTTTCATGACTTTCTTGAATCAGTCTCATTTGTCTTCCAAATTTTTCCTGTAACTCTCTTACTTGATTTTTAAGCTCTTTTTTGAACTTTTTCATGACCTGAGACCATTTTTTTTGGGAGGGAGGGAGGCTTTGGATGTAAGAATTTTGACTTTGCTGACTTCTTCTGAATATATTTTAACATTTATTGTCACCATAATAACTTTCTATGATCAGAATTGTTTTCTGTTGCTTGCTCATTTTTCCAGCCTATTTCTTGACTTTAACTCTGCTAAAATGGGGATCTACTTCCAGGGTGGAGGGCACACTGTCCCAAGTGTCAGGAATTTTGTGTAACTGTTTTCTGAGATGCTTCTGGGACCTGTGACTTTTCAGTGTTTTCAAGGTGTTATGATCTAAAGATAGGTGTGTTTAATACTCTCCCTAGCCTGTGCTTTGCTCTGTGAGCAACTACAAGCACTTTTTTCTGCTCTGGAACTGTAATGAGAGTGCCTGATTCACTGCAGCCACAAGATCTGATTTGTTAGTACTTCTCCTTTCTCTGGGACTACCACCCAGGACTGCCACCTAGTACTATGACCTGGAACTGAGTATGGGCAAAGCAACAAATTCCTGCCTCCAGCACCAGCAAAGAGAGCCCTGTAATCATCTGACCAGTAGTTCAACCCCTTTTCTGTCTGTAGGATGAGAACTTGAGAAGCACCCTATGCAGCTTCTGATTCATTCATCCCCAAGGTCTGCTCCTGGTTCATTGGAGCCTGCTCTGCACTGGCGTGCCTTGCTCTGAACTATGCTCCACTCTCACCACTGTGTGACAGATCTTTCCTGCCAAACTTTTAAGTGGGCTGGAAAATTATCTCATCCCATCCTTTTCTGGATTCTACCACTCACCAAATTTTTATGACAATATTTAAACCTCTTTGGAGGGGCTTGGGAGAGAGCTCAGGTGAGTCCCTGACTTCACTCAGCCATCTTGGCCTGACCAGATGATGTTAAAAGATCCTTTGTAGACTGAAATGTATGCTCTTATGAGCTATCAAATGGGCTTTTGAGTTTCCATGAAATAGTCCACTAAACAAATGTTGTGCAAAGGAAACCTGCAACCCCTCATGGCACTGAAAATAAATCCCTCAAAGAGATTGCTTAGCCTGATATTACTTAAACTTATTAATTGCTTGGAACCTGTCAAATAAGTAAGAGAAATAAACCAAAGGGAAAATCCACCTGTCTCTAACCACTTAATTAGTTTGAGGCTGGGAAGGAGCCATTCTATGCCAAATACTCTGGACTCATGCACTCAAAGAAGGCTTATCTTGGTTGAAATATAATGAGGAACAAACCCAGTGGGGAATTGGGATCTGCTGCTGGAATAGGAAACAGCAATGAGCAGATGCTATGGAGAGATAAGAAATACGCTTGCATTACCTCAACAGCTGCATCCTAGGTCTCTGAGTGTTGAGTGTGTTAAATATTCTCAGTCTTTCCAAGCATATTCGATGTGCCAGCAGAGCCCTTACACATGCCTCTCCCTGGCACAAGATCAACCGAAGTCAGAGAAGAACTGAAGGAAAGGAGTTACAAAGACCTCAGAAAATGGGGGGACAAATGCTGATTTGGAATTCTGGGGACTTGGCTTCGTGTTCTGCTTTGCCCTCACTTTCTCTGAATGGGCTGGAACTCTTGACTGTGTCATTTTCCTCCTCTGGATGGTTCCTCTTCTAGATGATCTCTGAGGTCCCTTCTAAGTTCTAAGACAGTGGAGATAGTGCTGTGCTTATGATTTCATTGGTTTACAGAGTCCATGATGAGCAAGTTCTTCTATCAATAGAGGTTCCCACTTTCCCTACAACTTATCATTTTTTTTTGAGTAAGTAAAAAACCATAATTTTTTTGGCCTCATTTCTTACCTAGCCTTAATCACTAAATGGTAGTGCCTCAGAAAAACTGAGACCTTGGAAAGAAGATCTCCCACTGTATCCAGGTCCATCTCCAGTTATCCTGATCTATATCACTGGATACAGATGGCTTTGGGGGACAGAGTGAGGCTGGTGATTTTGCACAGACCTGCCTCATTTAAATCTAATTCATTGTAAGTCAAGATATTACCCTCCTAATGTCATGGTCCCCTTTGAGAATGAAGGACAAGCAACAACAGTTATATTGGAGAAGCTCTCTAGGCCTAGGAAAGTTTGGTAGTGCAGTGGATAGAGGAGAGTACAAGTACAAATCCAACTGCAGAGGTTTACTAATAATGTGACTCTGGGTGAATCTTTTAACTCTGATTGCTTTAAAAAAAAGAACTCTGAAAGGTTAAGAGACTGATCTAGTGTCATACAACCAGTATGTATCAGAGACAGTACCTGAACCTATGTCATTCTATTTTTGAAGTCAGTTCTCTATCCATCACACGATGCTTCCTCTCTCTCACATAGTAACTACCTAATGAATATTTGCTGAATTGGGTTTTTCTAAGTGTTCATAAAAGGATATGTTAGGTTGAATGTGAATCATTCATGTTTTCATGTCCGACGATTTGACTGTGTTTCCCAATTCCACATTTCAAACTCCTTTAAACCATGTGTTTTTCATCTTGATTCTTGCCTTGATGCCTTTGCTTGGGACCAAAGATTATAAGTCTGGGTAACAGGGCCTGAGGTCATCCTAAGCCTAACATTTCTACAAATATCTTTCCCCTCTAGAGTTCTTTTTTCTCTTTGAGAACAAAGATTATTTTTTTGTTTTGTGTTTGAAAACCCAGCGTTCAGAATAGTATCCTACAAACTGTAGCCCTTTAATAAATAATTGTTCAGTTGACTTCAATGTACAATCACCTATTCATTCATTCTACCAAGCAACATTCAATAATCTATGACTAAAGTCCCATCCTCATGGAGTATATAATCAAAAAAAGAGTAAAAAGACATGTATATACATACATACATGCATATATACATAGATACACATATACACATATAAGTATATATTATATATATTGGAAAGTGAGACAGATGTACAGGAGAACTGAAGACAGCCCTTGAGGGAAATGTGGAGAGCAAATATCAATTGACTTTATGATAACTATCTCTTGCTCATCAAATCATATTTCCAGGATAGAATTTGATATTACCTATTTATGCCTCAATATCAGTTAATTTCTCAGGAGTGCTTATATCTCAAGAAGGCTCTAACTGCATAATGAAATCATTTCATTCCTGTTAAAGAAGTTAAGGTATTAGGGGGTAAGGGGTTTATTTAAAAGGAACATCCTTTACAAAATCTCTAAAATTACATGTCGGCAAGTATTTGCTCCATCTATATGTAAAACAAACTCTATTATTATAGGGCAAGGCAACAATAGCTATTTCAGATCAGAGGGCCACAATGGATTTGTGGGTTTGTTTTTGCTTTTGTTTTGTTAGCTCATTCATTCGAAATATACTTATTAAATGCCTCCTGTTCTAGGAAATGTGTGAGGAGATAAACAGATAAGGAAGACATCGTATCTGAGGATAGAAGCATCCTTAAAGATTATTTTATCCAGTCTCCTCATTTTGTACAAAAGGAAATTGAGGCTACAGTCACAAGCATATTAAATAGCATAACCACCATTCAAAGCAAGATCCCCTGACTGTGAATTCAGGGTTCTTTTTCGTAATATTGCACTATCTTTATATAATCCCTAACTCTAAAGAGCAAGATAATTTCTTTGGGGGATCTTTTTGTGGGATATACAGACAGAAGGGAAATATGAGTTGCACCTATATTTAGTTCTTTGATTCTAATTCGAATCTGGGAATCACCTTTGAAATTTCCCCGTACCTCTCTAACTAATCAACACACGCAAGGGTCTTCTTTTATATAACACCTTCTCTTTCCTCATGAACAAAATGTAGAGATATGATCCAGATGAAAGAACAGCAGCTTTCATACAGGCCTAAAGCATGCTTAAGTTACAAAGCCAATGTAATTTTAATATAAAATATGCCTGCAGAATGGATTATAGATTCCAAAGAATCTATAAATCTGCAAATTTGTAAACAGCAGTTTCAAGAAGCCCCTGCCTTCTAGAGTTCCTTCCACCTCTATGTATATTATATTTGCAAAATAAAGGAGTTAAATTGTTTGATTACATTAATAAGTGTTCATTGGATCAGTAAGTGGAAGATGAATAGTAACATATAGGTTGGGGAGGCAATAGGTATATCTCAATGTCTAGCACAGTATCTGGCACATATTAAGTAGTACATAAATAATTCTTGATTTATAGATACTATATGAATGTGATTTAGTGTTACTGCATAAAATTCAAGGCCTTAAAGTGGCCTAAATCTCCAATGGAATACATCTCTTAGAAACCAGGACGTAGGCAGGGTATAATGAGGAGAGTCCTGTCAAGGTGCTTTGGGTCACCACACAAATGACTGGGGCAAATAGCCTTCTGTAGGTGCAACGTAATTTTACTGGAGATGGAACTATGGGCCTTCACTTCTGAATCTTGAAAATGTGATCATAAACTCCCTCTTTTAAGTGGTAAGCTGGTTTCCTTTTGTATTGTTAGGATGTACTACAATTCAGCGATAATGTGTTGAGACTGACTGCTTGATGGACCATAATCCACTTCCTCAAAGGAAAAGCAAACAATGGTGTCAGCTGGCCCATAATCTTCTATGTGTGTGGCACAATTGGGCCCACAACAATAGCAGAATATGAACCTACTCTGAGGCTTTAATTTAGCCTATGCTCTTCCTTCTTTAACAGTGGACCACAGACTGCTGAGTTTGCTTCCAGACCATTTGAGAAGACTGAACATTTAAAGAGCTAGCAAGTAGGAGAGAGAGTATCAATGGTCAGGGCTCCCGGTAATTTGGGACAAAGTTCTGTAAGGATTCATCCATAATCAAGGCCAAAGTGTTCTCAGTATTCCTAGTTACAATTTCTTATTGTTCCCAAAGAAGGGTCAGCAGAAGAAGCCATGATATAAACTGTATCTCAGTGGAAAAGAATGGGGACAAAAGCAGATTCAATCCAGAGTCACTTGGGAAAAACTATTAAAAATGGCACGCCATAAGCGAGTCTACTGAAAGCTCATGTGGTAGAATGTGTTGGATATGGAGTCAGAAGACAGACAGGTTAAAATCATGATGCTGACACTCACCAGCCGTGCAGCTACAGATAGGGCACTTAACTGCTCTCAGGCTCAGTTGCATCATCTGTAGAAAAGGAATGTAAATTCTATAGTGCCTACCTCACAGCATGACTGTGAGGTTCAAACAGAATAATGCTTCTCAAGCACTTTGAAAACCATGATGCACTACACAAATGTCTATTTTTATAATTTTTATTTATTTTTATTACTGTAACACATGTTTATAGCCTTGATGTATCTGACACATTGGATACTTTTTGAAAGGTCAAGACAAGGAATCATGGAATCCATCAGGTTTGCAAATTAGAGGACTTCAGAGGAAGTGCTGAAAATGGAAAGAGTTCTGGATTTGGGGCCATGATAAAGCTGGATTTGAATCCCCCCTCTGATGCTTGCTAGCTGTATGAATTTAGGTAAGTCATTTAACCACCCTGAGCCTCGATTTCCTCATCTGTAAAACTGAGGACAGCAATGTCTGTACTGCGTGAAGATTATTGTAGGTATCAAATAGGACACTATATATAAAGTGTTTAGTGAACTTTGATTCAGGGGTTCTTAACCTGAAGGTCATGAATTTTCTATTAAAAAAAGTTAACTTGTTGAATCCAACTGTTTTTTTTAAATTTTTAAATTTTTGATTTTTAAAATTTTATTTATTTTCAGTATTCCATCATCACTGCAATATAACTTAGACTTTTTCCCTCCCTCCCTTTCCTTCCTCCCTCCCTCCCCTCTCCCTCACTGAGACAGCATACAACTGTATATAGGTTCTACACATACATTCCTGTTAAATACATTTTCATCATAGTCATGTTGCATAGAAGAATTAAAATGAATGGGAGAAATCACTTAACAAATCAAAATGTAATACAAAAGAAAATGTTCTGCTACATTCTGTGATCCAATTCCATAGTTCTTTCTCTGGATGTAGAAGGCGTTTTGCCTTAAAAGACCATTGGGAAGTTTTAAGTCCTTGCATTGCAATTGAATTCTAAGTCTACCAGAAAAAATCCTCACACACTGTGGTTTTTGCTGAGGTGGGGCAGTCTGGGACAACTCTGGCCCTCCACCACAGTAAGAAGAATTCTCCTTAGCAATTTTTCTAGTCTCAGGTGCTATGAGACTGTTTGCCCCTTCTGCTGATCCCACTGATTCAGGATTTTTTCTGGGAAAATATTTTATGGTTCTTTCAATATCAACAAGGGGAGGAGAAGAGAGCATTTTCTGATCACTCTGCCATTTTGGCTCCCGGAAGTTCATGTAGGTGACACTGAACCTCCCGCCCTGAACTGCTATTCCACAGTGCTGCTGTTGCCTCCCACCCCTCCACCCCACCCTCCCCACCCCCCCAGGTCCTGCCTTGGCAGGGGCTTGTGGGCTGTGCACTGTATGCTCCTCTACTCCAGTGGAAGAGATCCTTCCTGTCAACCTTCCAGTCTGCCCTGGTCTGGGAATCTTCCACAGTCTGTCTCCTATTCGATTGTGCACCTCCAGAATTTGGTTAGATTCTCTTTTTAGGGGTATCTGAAGGAGTTTGTCTAAGAGCTTAGATGAGTAGTTGCTCTCACTCCACCATCTTGGCTCTGACCCTCCCCACCCCAACTCATTTTCTTCTGCAAATATATCTGTGAGTCCATCAGGCTATCAAAGGGGTCTATGAATCACAAAAAAGATAAAGGACAACTGTCTTAAAGTGTCAGTTATTAATGAATTACTGGTGGAGGATTTCTATACCTGGACTTCTGTAGGGTGTGAATGTTGATAGCAGGTGATAAGAGAAGAGTGTCTTATTCTGTCTGATCATTGCCTTGTTTTATAGGCACAGAAAATCAATGTAAGGCCTGAGGAGAGATTCACAAATGTATCTTGGGCTTTTTGTCTCTCTCTTTTTATTTTATTTGCCTTATTTGTCCTTCTTCTCTGAAGCTTTCCCTCATCACCCCAGCCCACATTGATCCTTACCTTTCCCAAAAACCTGTATCACCTGTCTATAGGACTCACATAGTACTGACATATACCCTATTATATTGTAGATATTGGAGGACATACCATGTCTCCCTAATTAGATCACAGACTTCTTAAGGGAAAGAATGGCGTCATGTTCACTGACTACTAAAAGAAGTCTAAATTCTTTGGGCTGGCATTTGAGGCTCTCCACAATCTTCTTGTAGCCTTTTAAAATTTTATTTTAAGTTCAACTACTCTATTTCATATACTCTATGATTCAGGCAAAATATACTATTTACCCCTAACATATTATTTCCTTTCCCACCACAGAACATTGGATCACATCATACCAAATGCCTGGAATTCCAGTGTTACCTAATCACATCAATCTATTTAAGTACTTTAAGGCCCAGTTCAGGTAGAAGTTACTGTGCCCATTTTAACTCCACCTTTTACACTTTCTAGTTGTATGACTTTGGGCAAATCATTTGACCTCTCAGCCTCAGTTTAGGACAGCTAGTTGATGCAGTAGATAGGGTGCCCAGTCTGGAGTCAGGAAGACTCATCTTTCTGAGTTCAAATCTGACCACAGACACTTAGTAGTTGTATGACCCTGGACAAGGCATTTATCCCACTCGACCTCAGTTCCTCATCTGTAAAATGATCTGGAGAATGAAATGGCAAACCACTCAAGACAAGAAAAGTCCCAAATGGAGCCACGAAGAGTTGGACACAACTGAAGTGACCAAACGACAACACACAAGGTGTTTCTCACCTGTTAAATGTGAATCATATCATGCCTTTTCCAGTGTTGTTGTATAGATAAAAAAGAGATATTTTATATAAAGTGCCTTGTAAGATTTAAACTTCTATGTTAAAGTTATCTAACAGTAGTCTTTGTATTTTCTCATTAAATAGCAGATCCTCATATATAATAACAATAATAAATTATTTATACAGTGCTTTAAAATTCACAAAGTACTTTACATTCTCTTAATTGACCACAACAATCCTGTGAAGTATATTCTCTAGAAAGTATTACAGTATTTTTTTATGGTTGATGAAAAAATAGAGGTCTGTGATTTTGTGATTTGGTCCTGGTCATCCAGTTAACATCAGAAGTTGGAATTAAATTCAGATCTTTCCTACCTACAAGTCTAGTTTTCTCTCCACTGCCCAGAGGGGTCAAACACACTGGGATAACACCCCTCAATGTCCAGGAACCAGATTAAAACATAATCAGGGAAATAGTTAACAAAGCAAACAAAAACACAACATAAGTAATATTAATATGTGGTTTTCTATGTCTATATGATCCCCTCAAGGATCATTATGTATGGTTTAGTAGCCCTTTTCATCCATACAGCCTCATGCATTAATAAATGATTAATAGTTTTCTCTTGGATTTAATAGTAAGCATTTCAATAAATGTTTCTTTGATTGCTTAGTATGCATATTAGAAAGTTGTTAGGGGTTTGGGACTTGGAGAGCTTTCTGAAACATTTTAAGATAAGTTTGTGCTTAAGAAACACAAGGAAAATTGGATAAAACCTTGGAAAGATCAAGTCTCCTCACTTTCTTCCTTCCAGAGAACTCCAACCAGTGAGATTGCTGAAACAGCAGACACCTTCTCCTGATGAAGCAGCTGCTTGTGCCTCAAGCAGAATGATTGCAGTCAGAGCTTTTTTATTATTATACTTTAAAAAAAATGCTCCAATGCCATGTTCAAGAGTCCAACAGCTGTGAGTCAAAACTAAGTATCACATGGACATTATTGCCATGGTAACTACCTTGGCCACATTGGAGAAAAGATGAGGGCGGGAGAGGCTGTCCCTTCTTGTCCACTCTCCTCACTTTGGGGTGATCCTGGCATTGTTCAGCTTGAATGGTGATCAGTTGCTTTGACTGAAATTATGTATTAGCAGCCGAGATGCTCTAAGCTCTCTGGCAGAAACAACTAGGCTGGGATCTGGGGGGCAGGGAGGAGAGCAACATTTTTATCAACCATTTTGTTCTGTGCCTGAACCCTGGATGCCTTGGCCTGGCTGCCTGAGAAAGCAGCTGGATGAGCAGTTTGAGCCTTCTTAGTTAGCGAAGCAGGGCAGCTACCTCAGCCTGGAGTCTGAAAAAACAGAGGGATGTTAACTGGTTTGATTTGATCTGGTTTGGTTTTCCCTGTAAAAAATTCAAATTATCCTTTTGTGGACCTACACCAACTACAAGAAGAAGTATAAAAAATAATTAAGTGAGCCCATCTGACATACAAAAGTCGGAAAATGTTTTCATTTCAAACCATTTTCAAATTCTAAGTTTGGTTGATTGATAGAGGTCTTTTAGGATTTCATTTGTGTGGTGTATTTATTTTATTATTCTTGTTTTGGGGAGACTAGACCTCTGATTTCATTGGTATAATGAACTTCAGGTGAGGAAAATTGCACAGATACAAGTCTTCACAAATGATAGATGTGCAATTTCAATGTAGAAGGTTTCAGAGGTTAAAAGACCTGCACAGGATCACATAGTACGTACACGTCAAAACTGGGACTTGAAGTGCAATCTTCCTGACTCCAAGAAGTGCTTAGTCAATTCTCAAAGGGCTATAAGTTAGGGAGGAACCAGCAGTCTGCATTGCTAAATTGATTTTCAACCTCTGGGAGTTCTACATATCAATGAAAACTAAGATAAATCCCTACTTCTATTTACATTGTGAAACAGAATTGTTCCAGAATTTTATACATTTCTAAATGGGGAGATGATATTTCAACAAAACCTTAAATAAATGCTGGATGTCAAAAAAATAAGATGTATTTAACTTTCATAGATAAACGTGTTTCAATAGCTTGAGAGGTCACCTGATTAAGAACCTGTTGAAACCTTAGGGGATTAAGTCTAGAAGCAGAAGAATGATCTCTTCAACAAAAGGATATTTATTATTTAATATCTATTGTGATGTGTAATAGTCTATGTATATAGTGATGAATTAGATAATGTATGTCAAAATCTTGTGAATTCAATTCCATATTATTTGAGTAATTGTCACAAAATGAGAACACAATGCACGTATTTTTAAGATGATTTTAAAGGTTGTAAGCTTTATTACATATCAACCAATTTAATAATTTACACTGTACAAACTCATTTGCATGCTACTGTATATATGAATATGCCTATATCTATATATGTGTATGTATACCAGCGTGTACACATATATATATGGATACGTGTATTATGTATGTAACTATTGATTTGTCTCTCTATGTATCCACCTTTTACTTCTCCTATCCTTCTCCATTTAACACTTGCTCTCAACTTCTGTATTGAAAATAGAGATCCAGCTTTTCCCTAAGGACTCTTTTCACCTCCAGGAAGAAGAAGTGTATTCCTTTCTCTCCATTACCATTTTCAAGCCATGCTACTACCACCAACATTCAAAGATCTTTGCTTTTAATGAGTTCCTTGAAATTTGCAAATATCACCCTCCCCCAATCCATGAATGGTCATCTACTGCTGGCTTACCCTTTTTCTCTACTTAAGTATTTCTCTTCCTCTTTCTCCTTTGCCAATGAAAAAGCAATCCCTTTTCTCAAAGGTCATCAATGACCTCCTAATTGCTCAATGCGTTGTCCATTGATCTCCCTATAAGTTTTGATACTGCTGATCATCCCTTCCTATTGGATACTCTCTCTTCCTTTAACTACAGCAAGTAAAAGAACCTAAGTTTCCCTCTTACCTCTCTAATCACTCCTTTGTATCATTCACCAACTTCTCATATCTTCAATATGGATGACCTTTAAGGACGTGCACTTTTCTTAATTCATACTGACTTGAAAAGATAATGCAGTACAGTGGAAAGAATATTAAATTTGGAATCAGAGTTACCTGAGTTAGAATGTGGTTGAAAAATTTGCTACCTATGTAACTGGGCAAAATTATTTCTCTCTATGCTCCTCTCACTTTTTGCACTTTAATATAGACTCTCTTTCTGATTCACTTGAACTATTAAAATTATTTCCTGGGAGATATTACCTCTTCTACCCTCCCCACTTTCTTTCATCTTCCTTTCATACTACTACAAAAATGTTTCCTACGAATAGATCTGGTCATGTCATTCCTCTGTCCAAAACTGATTGGTAATTTCCTATTTTCAACTGCATAAATGTAGATGTCTTTGCCTGGTCTTTAAGGATGTCTGCAATAGAGCACCACTAACCTTTCCAGTTTTACTAAATATTTTTTCCCTCCAAGTATTGTAAGTTCAAGGCAAATTGAGATCTATTCACTATCTACTCACCTCTCCCAGCAACAATCAATGCTCTACTCTCTCTGTTCCTTTGCTTACATTGATTCTTGTGCATAGAATGCCCACCCACCCTCATTTCTCTTTTTCTTTTGACTTTGTACTTATTCTCCAGAACTGGAACCTAATAACATTACTTTTATGAATCCTTCTCTGCTGGGTGAGGTCAAACTTCATGTAACACTTTGATCTCTAATTATTTTTTTAATAGTTTTATTTATTTTTAGGTTTCAGCATTCATTTCCACAAAATTTTGAGTTCTAATTTTTCTCCCCAACTCTTCCCTTCCATCACCCCATAACACCCTGCATTCTG
This sequence comes from Notamacropus eugenii, assembly GCF_028372415.1. Taxonomy (NCBI): domain Eukaryota; kingdom Metazoa; phylum Chordata; class Mammalia; order Diprotodontia; family Macropodidae; genus Notamacropus; species Notamacropus eugenii. The sequence continues at coordinate 552,879,432 of NC_092872.1, forward strand.
ATTACCACTTCCCTCAATGTGCCCTCCCTTCTATCATACCTCACCCTTCCCTTATCCCCATTTTCTCTCTTTTCTTGTAGGGCAAGATAAATTTCTATACCCCATTATCTGTATTTCTTATTTCCCAGTTATATGCAATAACAATTCTCAACATTCATTTCTAATACTTTGAATACCAACTTCTCTCCCTCCTTCCCTCCCCACCCATCCCCACTGAGAAGGCAAGCAATTTAATGCAGGCTATATATGAGTCATTTTGCAAAAGACTTCCATAACAGTTATGTTGGGCAAGACTAACTATATTACCCTCCATCTTACCCTGTCCCCCCATTTTTTCTATTCTCTCATTTGACCTTGTCCCTTCCCCAAAATGTTTACTTCTAGTTACTCTCTTCTCCCATTTGCCCTCCCTTCTATCATCCCCTTCACCCAACTTGTCCCCTTCTCCCCTACTGGATTCTTTCAATATTTATTTTGCCCTCTGGTTCTAGAATATCAGAGCAGTTTTTCTTGATAATTTCATGAAAGATAATGTCTAGGCTCTTTTTTTGATCATGGCTTTCAGGTAGTCCCATAATTTTTAAATTGTCTCTCCTGGATCTATTTTCCAGGTCAGTTGTTTTTTCCAATGAGACGTTTCGCATTATCTTCTATTTTTTCAATCTTTTGGTCTTGTTTTGTAACTTCTTGCTTTATCATGTAATCATTAGCTTCCCCGAACTCTACTCTCATTTTTAAAGAACTATTTTGTTCAGTGAGCTTTTGAATCTCCTTTTCCATTTGACTAATTCTGCTTTTTAAAGTCTTCTTCTCCTCATTGGCTTTTTGGACATCTTTTTCCTTTTGAGTTAGCCTATTTTTAAAGGTGTTGTTTTCCTCACCATTTTTCTGGTTCTCCTTTAGCAAGCTGCTGACTCATTTTTCAAGCTCTTCTATGGCCTGAGTCCAATCCATATTCTTTTTGGAGGTAGTGGAGGCAGAAGCCTTGACTTTCTCTGACAGTATGCATTGTTCTTCCTCATTTGAAAGGATGGAAGGAGATACCTGTTCTCCAAGAAAGCAACCTTCTATGGTCTTATTTTTTTTCCCTTTTTGGGGCATTTTCCTAGTCAGTTACTTGACTTCTCAATCATATGTCAAGAGGAGGGTCTTAGTGCTCCTCCTTCCTCCAGGACTGTGCTCAGGGCTGAGATTCAGATCAGCAGCTCAATTCCTCCTGGGGCTTTGGGTGGAGGCAGGGCTACCACTGAGGCCTGAGGTTCAGATCCCCTGCTCAGTTCCCCCAGAGGCTTTAAGCTGAGCTGCTTGGACACTGAACCTAGGCTGCTTCCACAGCCACCATAGCCACCTGCTGCCCACTGCTGCTGCTACCGCTGCCTGCTGCCACTTGGAGCCAGTGCTGGGGGAACCTTGCTCCCCTCTCACCCAGCTAGAAAAGCCCTCCCACACTGACCTTTGAAGATTTCTTTGTGGCTTGTGGGTTGGGGGATCTGGGAGCCTCCCTTCTGGGGATTCTGTCCCAGAGGCCTCTTCAGGTCCTCTTCCTCCCTGTGCCACGCGGCCAGGGCTGGGCTCCACTCAGCGTCCTATGGGATAGACATTTCCTGTCAGCCTTCAAGGTTACCTTTGGCTAGAAATCTCTTTCACTCTGTTGTTCTGTGGCTTTTGCTGCTCTAGAGTTTGTTGAGAATCATTTGTTACAGGTATTTTGTGGGCTGTGGGGGAAGCACTAGAGTGTATGCATCTTTCTACCCCATCATCTTGGCTTTGCCCCCTGCTCTATAATTCTTTCGAAATTCTTAATATTTTTGATTTACTATTGTTTAGTATTACTACCTAGATCATCATCTTGTCTCCATATTGTATTTTAAGTCTAATTTAGTATTATTGAGTTTCAGTTTCCTCACCTGTAAAAATAAATGGATGTTACTATATGATCTCCAAGGCCTCTTCCAATTTTAAGTACTATGATCCTATGATCCTACATGAAGGCAAGGGTCATTATACACTGGGGAAAAGTGCTAGATTTAGAGTTAAATGGCCTGGATAAAAAAGAAAACAATTGCCCTTACAACATATAAGACTTGGAAAAAGTCTCTTCATCTTTTGGGGTCTCAGATTCTTCCTTTGTAAAATGAAGGGGCAAGGAAAGGGAATGTTAGATTAGATGACCTCTTAGGTTCTTTCTAATTCTACTTGACTTTATTTTCCATGTCTTATTGAAACATTAAACATAGTATCCCTTCTCCTCCTCTTTCTCACAAGCACCTAATAGAATGTTCTATAAACTAGGAAGACTTAATCAATATTTGCTGAATTAATGAATCTTTTAATTACATTAAATTCAAAATATAGGGAACCAAAATCTTAAACTAAAGGACTGAAAAGTTAAGAGGAAAATGTTAGCTAACAAATTATGGCTAAGGGAGGGTTTTGAAGGACTTTACCACTATTCCCTAAACCAGTTCACTCATACAATTGCCTACCTTGCTGGTATTTAAAATCAGCAGCCTTTTCTACAGATTTCTACACCACCTTGTGGCAGAATTGGGGTTCACAGTAATATCTGGACTCCCACCTCATCCATAGATAATTCTATCTAGTAGCTGGGTAATACTGTAATCATATGGTTTGTCCAAATGGATGCTATATGTTGCTTAGCAGCACTAGCTAATAACACCAACTTCAAGGCTGGCTCAAAGTTGCAACTCAAAACACAATTCATCAGCTGCAGTGCAAACAATGAGTTCTCAATGGATTATATGGCTGTTTTAGAGGCAGGTCAGCAGAATCATTATGGTTCCAAAAGTCTCCTGCCAGTTGGCGAAAATCCCAGTTAACCCCAAGCTTTGACAAAAGAGAATCCAGCCTAGCCAGAATCATGTTACCATGTGATTTGCCTTTTATGTGTTTAGGATTTTTGTCCAACATTCAAAGATCTCTGAGAGCTGACCACAATGTGCCTTTCTAGCTTTGGTGCTAATTATTTCTTTATATTTATTCCCTTTTCTACTCATTCTAGACTACACATTGTTCCTTGAAGATCCGTGTTCCATCTCCACATTTGTTCCAGTATTGTAGGCTGCCTCAAATATTACATCCACGACTTCACCTAAAATTCCCTCCCCTTTAGTTCTATGTTTCCTGATGCTAAACATCAAGTAATGACATTATTGTTAAGAAATATTAAGAATATTTATTAAATTATTAAATATTAAGGAATGTTAAAACTTAATAAATACAGGGTTATGAATAGTCTTTATGGTGACACTTGCCATTATTTGATCACTAACTTCTATGGTCAAGAAAAGTCAAAATAGAAAGTGGAAAGAGCAGAAATGAGCAAAAACAGCCCTGGGTGAGCAGAGGACTTCAGATCTATTCCTACCTCTACAATTAATCAGTTAAGTGGCCTTGGATTGTAGATTACTCTCTCTCTCACACACAATATTCCTCTTGGAATTCAGAGAAACAAACATCCTGGCCTTGTATTTTAGAAACATGTCTCTCTCCTCAATTCCATAATGGTTCATAGGGAAAATACCCTCTCCCAGAACTAATGTGATGGTGTTTCTATTGGCTTAGAGGCTTGAGACATAACCTCAATTTCTTTCCAGTTGTTTATCAGTTCACTACTATTCTCCCTAGAAGAGTTGGTCATGGCTTGCAAATTTCCCCATGTAAATTAAGATTTGGGACTGATTTAACATACTGCTAGGGGCACCTAATCTCTCAGCACTTCTGGATCGCATGGGCAAAATTACATATTTGTGTATGTGTGTCTGTGTATATATGTATGTATATGTGTTTCTATGTGTGCATACATAGACACAAATATGTATGTGCAGTATATTGATTACATATAAGGAGTTCATATAGCATCACCCATGCAAACACATGCATGTGTATATATATGAACTCATGTATATATAAATGCCTATGCATGCATGTATACACATGAACAGAAACAGGTGTACATTTGTACACATGTGCATACACATATGCAGAGCATATTCATATGTATACGGATATATCATGTGTGATTGTATATATGTGTATGTGTACACACATGTATGTTGATGTTATATTTCTTCTGTACATACAATATACTGTATGCAAATGCATGCATGTGTGTGCATGTAGATGCATGTATACATATGTATATATATAATATTCCAGTTTAAAACTTTAATATCACTTTTGGGACATCCTTTAAATACATTGTAAAATACCTTTCATTTGACAAACCCCAAAAAACATTGTAAACAGGCCAGCAAATCTCCTGGCAGTAGACACCTGGCAGGTCCTATGCTCAGGATTACATACTCACATGCTAGATGAAAGCATTGCCCTTTCAAGATTTAGCTCTTATGAATTCATAGGAATATCAATCTAGTTCTCATTCTCAGAGAGAAGTAAGTTCCCTAATTAAAACTTTATCTTGGGGCAGAGCCAAGATAGCAAAGTAAAAGCAGGGACTTGCTTGAACTCTCCCTGAAACCCCTCCAAATACCTGTAAAAATGACTCTAGACAATTTCTAGAGCAGTCAAACCCACAAAATGGCAGAGTGAAATAAATTTCCAGTCATTCTAAGTGATTGGTCCACAGGAAAGGTCTGTTGAACCATTCTGACAGGAGTGCAGTCCAGTGTGGGTCACATAGACACAGACGGGCCAGAGCAGGCCTCAAGGCACTTAATCACTGGCAGCTGTGCTGATTTCCAGACTTCTCAGCCCCAAAATGCCATAGAGAGCTTAGAAGTTCAGTAGGAAAGGTCAGTGGGATCTGCGTGAGAGAGAAACACCATTTGGCTCCAGGTACAGACTACTGCTGCTGCTTCTGGAGCTCTTGGCCCACAGACGGTAGTGGAATCAAGTAGCTGATCAGAGGGGGATTTCAGGGATCTCATTGCTGACACTGAGGAAAGATTCTCTGGCTTTGCCTGTGCTTTGATCTGAGTCATAGTTCTGGGTGGTGATTCTGGGATGAGAAGGAGCACTGACATGGTGGACCTTGTGACAGCAGCGGAGAAGGAATCTGCCTCATATTTGCAAGGAACAAAAGAGGACTTATGGTCACTCACAGATGAGAGCACAGGCCAGAAGAGGAGTAAAGAACTCTCCTTTGATCACAAAACCTTGGAAGAATTGAAAATTTGCAGGTCTCTGAAAATTGTGTAAAACTTCTGAATCTTGAGACAGTAAACCCTCCCTCCCAAACTGAAAGCAGAGATCTACTTTAACAAAGAGTTAAAAAGTCAAATAACTGGGTGGCACCATAAACAAACAGCAGAAAAGGCTATAGAGTCTTACTTTGGTGACAAGGAAGATAAAAACATGCAACAAGAAGACAACAAAGCCAAAGCTCCTATATTCAAAGCTTCTAAGAAAAAATATGAGTTGGTCTCTGTTTATGGAGGAGTTCAAAAATGATTTTGAAAATCAAGTAAGAGGAGTAAAGGAAAAATTGGGAAGAGAAATGAGAATGACATAAGAAAATTATGAAAAAGGAGTCAAAAGTTTGCTAAAGGAGAACCCCCCCTCAGAAAAAAACTGAAGAAAATATCATAAAAATAGACGAACCCAAATGGCAAAAGAGGTCTAAAAAGCCAGTGAGGAAAAAAATGCCTTCAAAAGCAGAATTGGCCAAATGGAAAAGGAGGTTCAAAAGCTCACTGAAGAAATAATTTCCTTTTTTATGTTTATTTATTTTACTTTTCAACATTCATTTCCACAAAGTTATGAGTTCCAAATTTGCTCCCCATCTCTTCCCCCCCCACCCCAAAATGTTGTGCATTCTGATTATCCTTTCCCCAATCTGCCCTCCCTTATCTTACATCCCTGCCTTCCCTTATCCCCACCTTCTCTCTTCTCTCGCAGGGCAAGATAGATTTCTATACCTCATTGCCTGTATTTCTTATTTCTAGGTTGCATGCAAAAACAATTCTCAGCCTTCATTCCTAAAACTTTGAGTTCCAACTTTTCTCCTTTCCTCCCTCACCACCCATCCCCTTTGAGAAGGTAAGTCATTCAACATAGGTTATACATATGTAGTTATACAAAAGAGTTGCATAATAGTCATGTTGTGTAAGACCTCTATATTTCCCTCCATCCTATCCTGCCCCCATTTATTCTTTTCTCTTTTGAGCTCGTCTCTCCCCAAAAGTGTTTACTTCTAATTACTCCCTCCTCCCATTTGCCCTTCCTTCTATAATACTCCCCACCCCACTTCTTCCCTACTTTCCTGTAGTGTAAGATAGATTTTCATACCAAATTGAGTGTGCATGTTATTCCCTCCTTAAGCCAAATGTGACAAGAGTAAGCTTCACTTTTTTCCTCTCACCTCTCCCCTTTTCCCTTCCACTGAAAAAGATTTATCTTGCCTCTTTCATGAGAGATAACCTTCCCCGTTCCATTTCTCTATTTCTCCTTTCATTATATTTCTCTTCTACTCCTTGATTTTATTTTTTAGATGTCATCCCTTCCAATTAACTCACCCTGTGCTCTCTGTCTATATGGTGTGTGTGTGTGTGTGTGTGTGTGTGTGTGTGTGTGTGTGTGTGTGTAATCCCTCCAACTACCCAAGTACTGAGAAAAGTTTCAAGAGTTACAAATATTATCTTTACATGTAGGAATGTAAACAGTTCAACTTTAGTAAGTCTCATGATTTTTCTTTCCTTTTCATGTTTCTCTTGATTCTTGTGTCTGAAAACCAAATTTTCTATTCAGCTTTGGTCTTTTCATCAAGAATGCTTGAAAGTCCTCTATTTAATTAAATAGTCATTTTTCCCCTGAAGTATTATACTCAGTTTTGCTGGGTAGGTGATTCTTGGTTTTAATCCTAGTTCCTTTGACTTCTGGAATATCATATTCCAAGCCCTTCGATCCCTTAATGTAGAAGCTGCTAGATTTTGTGTTGTCATGATTGTATTTCCACAATACTCAAATTGTTTCTTTCTAGCTGCTTGCAATATTTTCTCCTTGACCTGGGAACTTCGGAATTTGGCTACAATATTCCTAGGAGTTTCTCTTTTCGGATCTCTTTCAGGAGGTGATTGGTGGACTCTCAATATTTATTTTACCCTCTAGTTCTAGAATATCAAGGAAGTTTTCCTTAATAATTTCATGAAAGATGATATCTAGGCTCTTTTATGATCATGGTTTTCAGGTAGTCCCATAATTTTTAAATTGTCTCTCCTGGATATATTTTTCAGGTCAGTTGTTTTTCCAATGAGATATTTCACAGTATCTTCTATTTTTTCATTATTTGGTTTTGTTTTGTAATTTCTTGATTTCTCATAAAGTCATTAGCTTCCATCTGCTCCATTCTAATTTTTGAAGAATTATTTTCTTCAGTGAGCTTTTTGAACCTCCTTTTCCATTTGGCTAACTCTGCATTTTAAAGCATTCTTCACCTCATTGGCTTCTTTGACCTCTTTTACCAATTGAATTAACCTATTTTTAAAGGTATTATTTTCTTCAGCGTTTTTTAAAGATCTCCTTTAGCAAGCTATTTACTTGCTTTTCATGATTTTCTTGCATTGCTCTCATTTCTCTTCCCAATTTTTCCTCCACATCTCTTACTTGATTTTTCAAAATCCTTTTTGAGCTCTTCCATGGTTTGAGACCATTGCATAGTTATTTTGGAGGTTTTGGATGCAGAAGGTTTCCTCTGATGGTATGCATTGTTCTTCTTCATCTGAAAGGATGGAAGAACATACCTGTTCACCAAAAAAGTAGTCTTCTATAGTATTATTTTTTTCCCTTTTTGGGGCACATTCTCAGCCAATTACTTGACTTTTGAGACCTTTGTCAAGAGGAGGGTATACTCTGGGAACGCATAAGTTCTTAGTTCCTCCAAGGTGGCACAATCAAGGGATAGGAGCTTACTCCTCTCCTGACCTGTGCTCTTGTCTGTGAGCAATCATAAGCACTCTGTTCTGCCCAGAATCTGCGAGTACAATTCCCTCTCCTCAACTACCTCCAACTCCACCATGGCAGCACTTTTCCTTAGCCCAGGAGAGCCACTCAGGGCTAAGATACAGATCAGCTGCTCAATTCCCCCAGGAGCCAAGGGCTCCAAAAGTGGATGGTGCCTCTGCAGTTGCTGCTGCTAGCAGGGCTAGGCCCTGTTTCCTTCTCACCCAGAGAAAAAAGCTTTCTCACTGACCTTTGAAGCTGTCTTTGACATTTGTGGGTTGAGCAATCTGGGAACCATAGCTGCTGCTGGGAATTCCACCCCCTGAAGCCTGTTCTGGTCCTGACCCTACTGCACTATGGCCAAGGCCAGGCTGTGCTCTCCACTCAGCACCCAGTGTGATAAACTTTTCCTGTTAGCCTTCCAGGATATCTTGGGCTAGAAATCTCTTTCACTCTGTAGTTTTGTTGCTTCTGCTGTTCTAGAATTTGATTAGAGTCATTTTTTGCAAGTATTTTATGGGCTATGGAGGTGAGCTTCTACAGGTCCATCCTTCAACTCTGCCATCTTGGCTCTGCCACCAAGAAAATAATTTCTTAAAAATTAGAATAGAGCAAATGGAAGTTAAGGACTTTATGAGAAATCAAGAGATTATAAAATAAACCAGAAGAATGAAAAAATAGAAGATAATGTGAAATATCTCATTGGAAAAACAACTGCCTTGGAAAATATATTCAGGTGAGATAATTGTAAAAAACTATATACCTGAAATCAACGATTAAAAAGAAGAGCTTAGAAATGATCTTTCAAGAAGTTATCAAGGAAAAACTGCCCTTATACTTTAGAACTGGAGAGTAAAATAGATATTAAAAGAATCCACCAATAGCTTTCTGAATGCAATCCAAAAAGGAAAATTCCTAGGAATATTGTTAGCCAAATTCCAGAGTTCACAGGTCAAGGAGAAAATATTGCAAGCAGCCAGAAAGAAGCAGTTCAAGTATTGTGGAACCATAGTCAGGATAACGTAAGGTTTAGCATATTCTTCATTAAGGAATCAGAGGGCTTGGAATATGATTTTCCAGAGGTCAGAGGAGATAGGATTAAACCCAAGAATTACCTACCCAGCATAAATATGTATAATACTTCAGAGAAAAAATGGACATTTCAATGAAATAGAGGACTTTCAAGCATTCTTGATGAAAAAACCAGAGATGAATAGAATATTTGACTTTCAAATACAAAAATTGAGAGAATGAAAAGTTGAATATGAAAGAGAAATCATAAGGGGCTTGTCAAAGTTGAACTGTTTACATTCCAACATTGAAAGATAATATTTATAAGTCATGAGACCTTTGTCAGTATTAGGGTAGTTGGAGGTAATATATATATATACATATATATATATATATATATATATATATATATATATATATATATATATATATACACATATATACACATATACATACATATACATATATAAATGCATATGTAATACATACATACAGATAGATAGATAGATAGATAGATAGATAGATAGATAGATAGATAGATAGATAGACAGACAGACAGACATGGAGAGAGAGGTGGGAGAGAGAGAGAATAGGGTGGGTAGAGTAGAATATGAAGGGATGATATCTAAAAAAATAAAATTAAGGAGTGAGAGAGGAGTGTATTGCGAGGAAAAAGGGAGATGTAGAATGGGACAAGTTATCTCACATGGGGAAGAAAAAGCTTTTTACAATGGAGAGAAAGAGGGGAAGATGAGAGGTAATGATTGAACCTTACTTACTCTCATCGCATTTGGTTTAAGGAGGGAATAACATACACACTCAATTGACTATGAAAATCACTCTTACCCTACAAGAAAGTAGAAGGGAAGAGAATAAGGAGTAGAGGGGCCAGTGATAGAAGGGAGGGCAAATGGGAGAAGGGGGAGATCAGAAGCAAACACTTTTGAGGAAGGATAGGGTCAAAGGAGACAATAGAATAAATTGAGGACAGAATAAGATGATGGAAATACAGTTAGTCTTTTACAACATGACTATTATGGAAGGGTTCTGCATGACTACACATGTATAACCTATATCGAATTGCTTGTCTTCTTAATGGGGGCTGAGTGGGGAAGGAGAAAGGCGGGGGGGAATGTGAAACTCAAAAATTTTAAAAATTAGTGCTAAAAGTTGTTTTTACATGCAATTGGGAAATAAGACAAGCAGGCAATGGGGTATAACAATCTATCTTGCCCTGCAATAAAATAGAGGGGAAAGCAATAAGAAAAGGGAATGATACCAAGGTTAGGAGGGAAGTGGAAAACTGGGAAAGAATTTTTGCAACTAGTGTCTGTGATAAAGCCTGCATTTCTCTTTTTTAAATTAAGTAATTAATTTGTTTTATGTAATATATATGTATATATATGGTAGGGGAGGGGTTGGGAGAAAATCTAAGACTTATGGAAGTGATTGTAGAAAACTGAAGACAAATTAATAAAAAAGAAAAACAAGAAAAGAGGGTGGTGTGATAAAAGGGAGGGCAGATTGGGGGATGTGGTACAGAATGTGCATGCTATCTTGGGGTAGAGAGAAGGGAGAGATGGGGAGAAATTTTGGAATTCAAAATCTTGTGGAAGTGACTGTTGAAAACTAAAAAAGCAGTAATTAATAAAAAAGTCATAAAAATGTAATTGGGAAATATTTTTAAAAAATAAACCTAAATACAATAAAAACAGATTTGAAAACAAAACAAAACTATATCTCATCTGTAGTGTTCTAAATGTACTGCTGTGGAGTTTGGAGGTATCTTTCTCCATTGCTGTTGGTTCTAGCTCCCATTCTGGTGTGTTCTCAATATCAGTTTCCAGCGATTAGTGTCCCTGAATCATGTAACCAATTAACATCAATTAGCTTTTCCAATAGCTTAATGACTTTGAAGAAGATAAACCAAGGAATAAAAAACATCTTTCCCTTAACACCTGTAACATGCTCTCCTCCATTTCACACTGGCTCCTTGGAAGAATGAATTTAGACTTAAGGTGGTTTCTACAAAGCATTTGCCCTAACAAGTGTACTTCCAAATGAGATATGGTCATGTTATAGCATGTTATCACTCCTTCCTACAAGCAGGTTTCTGGGGGTGAGGGCTGGTAACAGGCAGAATACACTATATGTATACTGAGAATAGAGTTCCACTGATCAGGTCCACCTCCTTCTCTGGTAATTTAACCAAAAAGCAATTCTGAATCTGCCAGATGTCTTGGCAAGTCATATAACCTCTCCTGGCCTTACTTTCCTCATCTGTAAATTGATAACCATAGTATTGACATTTCCTGTCCCAAAACTTTGCAGTGAAGATGCTTTCTCTTTTTTTTTTTAGTTTTCAGTTTTCAACAACCACCTCCATAACTCTTAAATTTTCTTCTCCTCCCTCCCTCCCCAAGACAGCATGCAATCTTATATGAGTTCTACACATACATTCTTATTAAACACATTTTCACATTAGTCATGTTGTACAGAAGAATTAAAATGAATGGGAGAAAACATGGGAAAAAAGAAAACAAAACAAAACATAACACAAGAGAAAATAGTCTGCTTCATTCTGCATTTCTATTCCATAGTTCTTTCTCTGGAGATGGATGGCATCTCTAGTTCTTTGGGAATGTTTTAGGTCCTTGCATTGCTGTGAAGGGCTTAGTGTATCAGAAACAGTCCTCACATATTGTTACTGTGGATGTTACTGTGTAGAATGTTTTCTTGGTTCTGCTCATTTCACTCAGCATCAGTTCATATAAGTTTTTCCAGGTTTTTCTGAAGTCTGACTGTTCATCATTTCTTATAGCACAATAGTATTCCATTACAGTCATATACCACAACCTGTTCAGCCATTCCTCAATTGATGGGCATCCCTTCAATTTCCAGTTCTTGGCCACAACTAAAAGAGCTGCTCTAAATATTTTTGTACACATGGGACCTTTTCTCATTTTTATGATTTCTTTGGGATATAGCCCTAGAAGTGATATTGCTGGGTCAAAGGGCATGCATATTTTTGTAGCCCTTTGGGCATAGTTCCAAACTGCTCTCCAGCTCCACCAACAATGAATGAATTAGTGTTTGAACTGTCCCATATCTTCTCCAACATTTATCATCTTCCTGTTTTGTCATGTTAGCCAATTTGATAGGTGTGATGTGGTACCTCAGAGTTGTTTTGATTTGCGTCTCTCTAATCAATAGTGATTTAGAGCATTTTTCTTGTGACTATAGAAAGCTTTAATTTCTTTCTCTAAAAACTGCCTGTTCATGTCCTTTGACCATTTATCAGCTGGGGAAATAATAGTATTTTTTCCCAATTACACAAAAAAGATAGCTTTCAACATTCATCTTTGTAAGATTTTGAGTTCCAAATTTTTCTACCTACCTCCCTTCCTTCCCCCCTCTCCAAAACAGTAAGCAATTTGAAGTAGGCTATACACATACAACTACGTTAAAAATATTTCCACATTAGTCATTTTGGGAAAGAAGAATCAGAATAAAAGGGAAAAACAAGAAAGAAAAATCAGCAAAAAAGTGAAAATAATATGCTTTGATCCACATCCAGGCCCTGTGAACTTGTGAGTGTATGTATGTATGTATGTATGTATGTATGTATGTATGTGTGTATGTATGTGTGTATGTATGTATGTGTGTGTATGTATGCGTATATACATGTGCATTCATGCTTGTACAAACTATGTACATAAATGTAGGTATATATATGTATTACTTATAATATACCTATACTTATATAGAAACAAGCAAACTTTTATATTACATACAAAGGCTCACACACATAAATTGATAACTATATTTCAGGGTGTACTTTGCAATTCTGTATATTCTATGCATTTACCAAAACATATTGTTCTATAGACTTTACCAGACCACCAGAGGTGACCATGACATGCAAAAAAGTTAAGAAGTTCTGCTCTTAGGTGATCTTGATGAGTTAATGACAATTTTTTGCATTAGAGTGAGATAACAGTGAAGAGTGGATTGACTCTAAAGTAAAAGGAGTCTTGGGTTCAAATTCTTCCTTTGACAATTACTACCTATGTGAACCTGGCTCAAATCATTTAACATTCCTAGGCCTTATTTTCCTCAGTTGTAAAGTGAGAGGGTTGAATAGAAATCCTTTGCAGGTCCAAATCTAATATCTTCTCTCTGTTGTTTTTATCTTTGCATTTCCAGAGCCTGGGACATGGTAGTCTAATAGATGTTTAGTGAATTGATTTAAATTGAATACTTACACCCTAACACAACCTTAAATACTCTCATAAATGCTCTAATAAACCTCCCACAGATGCTTCAACATGCACAATCTTACAGGTATTCTCATATATGTAATGCCTATTTGTTCACATTCACTCTTACAAAAGGAAACGTTACAGCCAAGGCAGTCTTGCTTTTATAGAAATCAGGAGTAATTCAAGCTGTATTGAGAGTTAGTCCAAATGGCAGAACTTATAAAGGTTCTGACGTGTGGGAGAGAGGCTAAAAAATAACCAGTAGCTTCCTCACCATGGAAAACCTCAATGAGAATAGTAAGGCAGGCAGAAAGCCAGAGAAAAGAGTAAATATGATCTGGAATTGAGCATCCAAACTGGACAGGTTGTGTATCCAGATGGCAAAAAAGCAACACACTCATACACACACACACACACACACACAAGTGAAGTATCCAGTTTGAACATTTTAAAAGTTTCACTTGATTAAAATACATTTCTGGGATGCAGTCTGGAAAGAAAGTCTGTGCTGTCCCCAGTTAGTTGGCAGGGCTTTGATTTGGTGTGGCAGAGGTGCCCTGGATCTCTAGGCACAATTCAGCAGAGAGATGTAAGCAGCAGGACTGTCAAAACTTGGGGCTGGGGCTCCCCATGAGGCATGCTTCAAGCTGAGGTGAGTCGACAGACGGCAGGGAGAATTCCTCTCCTTTCCCCTGTCGGTCACAAGCCTGCCAAGCCACAGCTTGGAGACCAGCCTGACAGGATGTAAAACTGCCACCAGGAAAGGGCCAAATGGAAAGCAGTGGAGATGAGACAGGATGGGAGGTGACATGGGACAAAACAAGAGGTTGTTTCCAAAACATTATTTGGCAAAAGCAAAGACTCCATCAAAATGTCAGGTAAATCACAGATAAAATTGGTTGGATCTAACAGAATTTATCCACTTTCAACATCTTGGAGGGTTGATGGGCTACTATATGTGACTCACATTCACAGACTCTAAATAGAAAGGACCTTGGTGGCCATTTCATTTTCTTCTTCCCGAGCTAGCACCTTGGAGAAATCCAAATTATTAGGAAGATTTTTAATTAGTTATTGCTAAAAGGGCCGAAATAATCATAAGTGTGGGCAGAATACTAGACTCCCAGTCAGGCAGTCAGTGCTAGTTATCTATGAATTTTGTCACTGAGATGACAGACATTCAGTTTAGAAAGATCTCCTATTGCCCAGATACAGCAACAAGCTAGAGCTTTGAACTAACTGAGCTTATTAATTGTGCTGTTCAGTTCTCATTCCTGGAGCAAACATCATTACTGATTGAACACCGTGAACACAAATGATAGTTCAAGAACATTAGAGTTGAAAAGGAATTTTTAGAGACGACCTAATTCAGGTCTTTTATTTTACATTTGAAAAAACTGAGGTCCAGAGGGTACATGACTTAACTATGTCCACAAAATTAGCAAACAGCAGAAACTTCATTGAAAGCTATGTCCTATGAAACCAAATATTTCTTTTCTTTTCTTAATATTTTCTTAATTTTATTTTAACTTATGGAACAAAACAAGCATTTCCATAACGTAGTATAATAAAAAAAGATCATTGCATATGAAATGGAAAGCTAGTATGTGCAACTTGTTATTCCTGTTAAATATATAGTAAAGTTATCATGTAAATAATATACAGACTCATTTAAACAAAATTATACTCAAGAAATATTTCTGAATAAATGGATGAACATACTTAGCTAAATTTTACCTTTGATATTCTCTTTTCTCTCACAAGAGGATTGATCTTTAGGACACAATTTTGTTGTTCAATTATTATTTCAGTCATATGCAATTCTCTTTGACTCTATTTTGGATCCTTTCTGGCAAAGATACTGGAGTGGTCTGTCATTTCCTTTTCCAGCTCATTTTATAGATGAGGAACTGAGGCAAAGAGATTTAAATGACTTGCACAGGGGTTACATAGGTAGTAAGCACCTAAGACCAGATTTGGTGCTCTGTCCACTCTATCATTTAGCTACTTGTTTAGAATGGGAAAGATAGGGGATGTGAAATTCAAAATGAGGGAAGAGATGACAGAAGCATACATAGCTGCCGTCAATGAGTTTAGTTGCCTAGAAGGGGGAAATTAATCCTTAGGTATTTCAAAATTGGTATTAAATTGCTATGGTAATGTAAATGATCATGGAAATGGCAGTGGTATAGCAAAATTGGGAAAAGATAAATATCCCAGCCTTCAAAAAAAGGGAACAGCGTCAAGCCTGTAAACTACATACTAGTCTACATATAGTATAAACTTTAAACAAGTTAGTGTGCTGGCTTGGTTCTGGGCAAAGGCATTGGATATGTTATGAAAGAAATGGTTTGTAAGGGTTCACAAATGGAAGATGCAACCACTAAAAGCTCACTTGAGTTTATCAAAAACAAATAACATCAGATTTTCTTTATGCTGTTATTAGACTAAGAAGTTGTTGTGAATGTTGTATTCTAGATGTTGGTAAAATGTTTATCATTCCTCATGCTATACATGGAAGGAAGATGAGGAGATATGGTTTGGATGACAGTAGAGTTGTCACTTAGATGACCATGCAATGAATAAAATTAACTGACTTTTATGGTGATTTAGTTTGTTTTATTAAATCACTTTGCTTTCATTGACTCATTTGAGCCTCAAAAAAAAATTCCATGAAGTAGATATAATTTTTCTTATCACTCCCATTTTGCAGATAAGGAAAGCAAAGATCAGAGAGACTTGCTCCATGGTTACACATTAACAAGTGTAAAAGGGTGGACAAACTCAGATCTTTCTGATTCAGCATCCTATCTACTATTTCATGCGGCTCCTGGCCCAAAGAAAGATTTTTTTTTTGTTTCCAGATCAGTACCATGTTAGAAAGTATCTCTACCCTGGGCTGGTATTGTTCAATACATTAATCTATAACTTCAATGAAGGCATAGTTGGCATGCTTATTAAACTTGAAAATGACACCATTCTAGAAGGGATAGGCAGCATGCTAAATAACAGTGTCAGAAATTTAAAAAAGAACTCAAAATATAATCATTGGGCTAGATATAATGAAATTAAATTTACTTGAGATTATCATAAAGTTTTTCCTTTGTGGTTACAAAACATTTTCATCAATAAAGGATAAAATAGGCTTGGGTTAATACAATGGACTTTTCTTGAGCTTTCTCCTTCTTAATCTCTTGACAATATTTGACACTGCTGACCACACCCACCTCCTGTATTCTCTCTCTTTCTTCAGGTTTTATGACATTCCCCTCTTTCAGTTATCTTCTGCAACTTGTCATGAGGGTTTTTCTTAGTTTCCTTTGCTGGATCATCATTCATGTATTGCTTTTATATTCTTTTCTTGGTTTTGTCTCATGGTAATCCCATCATCTCCTATGGGTTAGCTCAATAATAATATCTATAAAGATAAGCCTAAAATCTGCATATCCAACTCTTATCTCTCATGAGCTATAGCCCCATGTTTCTGCTTTTTAGACAACCTTCTTCAAACTAAACTTATCCAAAATTTTACTCATTTTGCTTCCTTTGAAACCCACATCTCCTCTTAACCTCTTTTTTCCCCTTTTGAGGTCAATTCCATCCTTCCAATTTCACAACAGCTCCAGAATCCTAGACAATTAACTAAAACTGATTAGCCCCATGTCTAACACATTACCAAATATTATTAATTCTTGTCAGCTAGGTAGCACAGTGGATAGAGCACTAGATCTGGAGTCAGTAAGAACTGACTTCAAATTTGTTTCAGACTCTTATTAGCTCTGAGATCCTGGGCAAGTCACTTAGCCATGTTTGCCTTAGTTTTAACATCTGTAAAATGAGCTAGAGAAGGAAATGGCAAACCATTCCAGTATTGCTGCCAAGAAAACCTACAATGGGGTCACAAAGAGTCAGTCATGGCCAAAACAATTAACAGTAATGAATTCATTCCAACTTTAGAAAATACATCACAGCTATCTCTTTCTCTCCATTAGCATGGCTAAAATTTTAAATGAGCAGTCATTACTTCTCATGAACGCTACTGTGATAGCCTATAAATTTGTCTCCCTTCTCTTAATCTGTCCCCTCTTTTATCTTTCCTCTACAGATACGAAAACTGATATTTTTAACACAAAGGTTATTATTCTCCTGCTCAAGTAGCTTCGTTGGCTCCCTACTGCCTCAAAGAGAAATGTCTTTGTTTAACATTTAAAACTCTTCACAATCTGGATCCAATCTCTCTTTCTAGAATGATTTAGCATTATTTCCCCACATACACTTTAAATTCCAGCCAAACTTGTCCTCATGCTGTCATAACTGTAAATGATATTCCATTTCCCTTCCCTAAACCTTTGCACAAACTATTCTAAAGGGACCAAATGCTTCCCCTTCTTAACTGTGATATCCCTTATCTTTTCAAGTCTCAGATCATATTCTATACAGGAATATACCTAATTCTCCCAGTCCTCAGTGTCTTTTCCCTCCTAAAATTTATATATGTGTATGTGTGTATTTACAAACACACACATATAAATAGATGTAAATATATATTGCACACACATTCATTTATTTGTATACATATTTATTTGTATACATACTTTTGTTTTGTCTTTTCTCCTAGTAGAAGATATACTCCTTGAAGGCAAATCTTGACTTTTTTGTAAAATAAGCATACTACAGTAGACAATAAATGGTTGTTGAATTTGGTTGGTTGGTTGTTGTCCTTCATTCTCAAAGAAGACCAAAATGACATCACCATGTGTTTAACTATGGCTGATCAGGCCAATATGAGCTCTGAATGCTCTACCACAGATTGGGCACAGATAGTCCACGTGAACATTTGGGGTGGATACTCTAAATTTGCACATCCTATGCCTCCCTTGTGCTGTTTCAATTCTGCTTTGCTCATAGAGCACAGCAACTCTTCTGATGTGGGCACACCATTCTAAGCAGTCCCACAATCAAAGCCAAAGTTCTTGAGAGAGACCTTGAGAATGCCCTTGAATCACTTTTTCTGACCACTATGTGATCGCCTGCCCCATGCCTCAGTGTCTGGTACCTTATCCTCCCAGGTGATCTTCAGAATCTTCCTAAGACAGTACAAATGGAAGCAATTCAGTTTCTTGGCATGGAACTACTAGATTCCAAGCTTCACAGGCGTACAACACGAGGTCAGTACAACAGATCTGTAGACCTACAGTTTGGTAGTCCGTTTAATACCTCCTCCCTCCCATACTTTTCTTCAGAGCCTCCCAAACACTGAACTAGATCTGGCGATGCATGTGTCAACCTCACTATCAATGTGTACAGCCCTGGAAATTATGCTACCAAGGTAAGTGAACTTATCCACAGCATTCAAAACCTCTACTTGTTGTAACCAATGGTTCCACGTATGGATGGTGTGGTGGTGGCTGATGGAGCACCTGTGTTTTCTTTGTGATAATTATTAGGCCAAAATCAGCACAAGGAGCAGAGAATTGATCCATACTTTGGTGCATCTCAGTTTCAGAGGCAGCATTGATTGAATAATCATCTGCAAACAGAAAAGCATGCACCAACTCTCCCTCCACTTTGGTCTTTGCTTGTAGCCTTTTCAAATTGAAGAACTTATCATCAGTAGGGTAGCTGACCTTGATGCCTGTGTTCATCCTCACTGAAAGCATTTGACATTTAATCTAATTGAATGAACACATAATCAAGAGTTTACATTTCCATGGGACTTCACTACACAAAGCATTTTATTTATGTTCTCTTGCAACAGCCATTGGAGAGAGCTGATGTAATGAATTGCTGGTGATTCCAACAATATATATTTTCAGATTTGTAAATAACTGCAGCTAACTTTAGTTCCTTAGAGGAAAATAAGGAGAATATTACCTCTGATTAAAGACTGTGGAAACAATTAGGCCTGAGAGGTTCACTTTGGACTATTCCTCTCTATATAAGGAGATTCCATCGAAGAGCTTCTTCGTGAAGGTTTCCTAGCCTGCAAAGAAAGGACAACAACCAGTTAAAACTTTACATGAAATAAAGATTGGCACTGCTGGCTAATGCAAATGGCATTTGCCTAGATTAAAAAGTAATCCTTAATTCAGTGTATCCAAAATCTTGCCCATGTTCTTTTGTGCTAAGCACTTTTCACATTTCCCTATCTTGGGAGACTAGCAACTTTCATCAAGAATAATTAAATCCAAGAAACTCAAAGAAACTGGAAATGTTGGGGAGAAGGGATAGGAATATATGAAATTTCTTCTTTCCTTCCTTCTTTCCATCCATCCTTCATTCATTCATTTCTTCTATCCTTCCTTCTTTGCTTTTTCCTTGTTTTCTCTTTCTCTTTCATTCTATTAGAAAACGCAACATACTGAAAATGAATCATGTTATTTCCATACCATATCAACTAAATATAAGTTCTTGAACTGCTTTGCATTCTTGAACTACTCACATGCTTTCCTTTTAATTATTAGACCTCAGCAAAATGTTGTATAATTGTATAATGTTGTATAATGCATGTATAATGCATATTTTGATAATAATATGACTGTGCACAAGTCATTTCTCTGCTTTGAGCCTCAATTTTTTTTAATCTGTTAATTGGGTCTAATATTTATGCTACTAACTACAAGATGATGTTGCATAGATCAAAACAGAAAAATATACATAAAACACTTAGGTATCATATGGTTACTCCTATCAATGTCAATTTGGAATGATAATAATAACCATAGAGTAAATTATATATAATATACACTTATGTGTCTATAGCATGTTATAATTTACTGTACAAATACTTTTCTTACAACTGTTCTTACCACAGTGTTTCACACACAGTAGAACCTTTTGGTTAATGATATTATATTTGCTTGAGTGGTTTTTTTTGTTTTGTTTTGTTTTAATAAGCAAGGCAAAAAGGGTAAAGAGAGATGAAATTGAAAAGAAGCCAGAATAGGTATGCAGGAAAAGGCTACACTGCATGAAATGGAGAGCAGGCTTAGAGAAAGTAAATACGTGGCCAGGAAGGAGAGATGAAATAGGGGCAGGGAGGAAGGGATTTGTCTTAAATTTATTGTGGTTGATAAAGCTTCCTCACACATGGTTTCTATGTTTAACTCATCAGTCAACCTTACATATGTACAGGGGAAAAAAATATCACTTGAAAATCTGTTTAATTTTCCAGACCAAGCTAAAGAAGGCTCCCAATTGCCCATCTTTCACTGTCACATTCCCTACCCCCTACTCCTACTCAATCATATACATAGTAGCATAACATAGTAGAACGTAGTAGAACCTTAATAAATGCTAGCTGATTGACTTGCTGACTGATAATAGCTCTGTGAGACAGGTATTTAGTCAAAATATGTTCACCATTTTAAAGATGAGTTTTCTAAAAGTCAAAGGAACAAAGTGGTCTGTCCGTGGTCACACAGTTGACAAATTTTGGAGGCAGTATTCGAATCCAGTTCTCTTCAAATACTTGACAGTATATGTCGAAGGATTAGATTTCTTTTGTTTGGCTTCCAAAGGCAAATCTAGACACATCTAGTAGTTACAAATTGACCAAGGAAGCTAACAGACTTGATGGCAAGAGAAACTTCCTCACAGTGAAAGCTGTCTCAACATGGAATGATCTGTTATTGAGGTTGTTGTTTCTCTTTTACTAAAAGTGTTTAAACAGACACTGGATGACCACTTGAAAGTCTGTTAGAGTGGGAGATTGCTTTTATTATCAGTTTGGAATAGACAGTAACTGAAGTTCATTCCAGTCCAGAAAGTCTGATTCTTTGGCTTTTGATGCCAAGTTTAGTATTTTTTCCACAATACTATAATTCTAGGCCAACTAAATTCCACAGTAAAGTTGTGAAATGAGACTATAACATTATTCAACTGATCACTGATCCATAGCTCCGTTGCTGTAGAAATAACTATCTCCTGTCGTAGTATTTTGCCTGACCTTGTATTGTCAGAATCAGTTATTGCAAGGGCTTTCGGTGTTTTGTCTTGTAAGTGTTGACATTATAACCCAGCCTTGCCTAATACATTTGCCTGCAGCTGAGCCCCCAGTGGCACAGAGAGACTGAGATGCCAGTAAGTTTTATAAATTACACTAACTTTTTAATATGGCTTCTGGACATATTTTTCAATGTTTGCACTCAGGTTTGAATGAGTCCTTTTCTGTTCATGTATGATTTCAGTCTGCACTTGTTTTGAGTTTCCTTCTTCTAATTATCTCCAACTTCTCTCTTGAGTTTGACCACAAGCTAAGCTGGTCTGCAACTCATTAATCATGTCCTCTCCTTAGCTTGGATCCCTTATCTATGTAAAACCATATTGATCTGCCTTCCTTTGAAACCTGTCACACATAGCATACTTCTCACCTCTAATTAGTTCTCACCTTCCTCTGCCTCACTTGTAGTCAGCATTCATTAATCACCCACACTTTTTCTCCATCATAATGAATATTGTAGACACAGGCTTATTTATTGTAATTGTGGTTTACAGAAAAGATCTCACTAATTATTCTGTGACTGTGACTCTACAAATATGGTCTAAAGACCATCACTGATCTCTAAAGGGTGAGAAGGAAGAGCATATGCTGGTTCTATCAAGGTTTATTAGATAAAAGTCTCTGAATCATAGGATTCATAATTAGAAGAAAATATAGGGACAATTGAATCCAATCCCTTCACTTATGAGGACATGGAGGCCTATGGAGGTGAATACATTATGCAGGTAATCCATGACAGAATCAGGATTCAAATTCAAATCTTTTGACTTTTTCATTCCCCTCTAACATATTGCCTTCCCTCTGCTGGTTTGGGTGGAATGGGGAGGGAATGGATTAATAACTTTTTTTTTTACAACTTCCATTGGTATTGCATGTAATATCAGATAAGTTACTGGGAAAGCTCTTAGAACAGTTCCATAGTAGATGGTATGTAAATATGTATTCTCTTTCCTCTTCTCCCTAATATCCTGTCATTATTCCCATTAGTTAGGGTTGTGTGTGTGTGTGTGTGTGTGTGTGTATGTGTATGTGTGCATGTTGCTTTGATTTAGGTTTTTTGTGACTTTTAGTAAGGATGATTGGGAATGATTTAGAATCCATATTCTAGAGTGAGAGGGTCAAGGGGAGGCTGTTATTTTCCCCACTCACTCAATTATTCAGTCAACAAATTTTTATTAAACATCCGTGCAATCAACATTATGCTGGGTTCTGGGGACACAAAACTAGAATGAAACAGTGCCTAATTTCAATAATTTGACATTATATTTTATATTATGTTGAAATAAATAGCATATGTACTCCACAGTCAAATGTGATTAAAGTAGATGTTGTGAAGTCACTGTCATAAGGAGATATATCTCCATCAACTAGTGGTATATTGAATGTATTTTAGTACCAGGTTTACTAAGTACGTCTTGTATGACTTTGGAAAGGATAATGTCTCTAAGTCAGTTCCCCACCCCTTACCCCATAAAATGGAGAAAATAATGTCAGTATGGTTTCACCTTACAGCACTGAACTTAGCCTCAAATGACTATGTAGGATTTCTTTGAACACATCCAAGTATATAAAATGGATGCTATTATTATTTCATTCTTATCTGCTTTGATGGAGTTCACATAGAAACATTTCTGGGATAAGTAACTCTTATTATTCTCTTATGTTTTATTGGCCATTTTACAGGTAGATAAAATAGTTGATAATTTTGGATTAAATGAAATCATAGAGAGATAATCTTATCTTTTGTTATCTCATCATGAAAGTATCTTTAGGCTAGATCTGGTAGCTGACAGTCTTAATGTGGGTTTAAGTTTTAGTAGTTTTATGAGCTTAATATTGCACTAAGACTTTTGGGAATTCCCTGTCCCAATAATACAATAAACATTTATTAAGTGCCTGCTATCTACCAGGCACTGTACTAAACACTGGGGATACAGTTAATAAAAAGAAAAAAGTCCCTGTACTCAAAAAGCTTTCGACAAAAATGTAATCAGGGGAGAGACACAAAAGGAGGTAAGAAAGTAATGGGAGGAAAAGTGAGGACATCTTTTTATGTGGAGTGAGTTGAAACCAGGCAGAACAGCATATAGTGAAGTGAGCCAGACAGTTTCTGCCTTCTAAAAAGGAAGATATTGGAACTCTTTTTCTCATATATTCCTGATTTCATCTGCTAGGTTTCTGTATTTTGAGGGCTCTACCTCCTATGCGGTTTGGAGGTTGTGTGTTTATCACACCGTTATCTATGAAAATATTGTTAGTAAATTCCATGGTGAAGAGATAATGTTTTGTGTGGGAGAATGTGGGCAACAGTTTTATCTCTAATAATGTTATGATTCCAGTACCATTTGTTTAATGAATTATAAGTGATATTTTTGATCTTGGATTCATAATACAAGCATTTGTTATATGCAACTTTTTGAAAAATTGCAAATTCCTTATGTATAATTCTAGCTACTTGATCATAGCTTTCTAGGAATTTTATCAGTGCTAATTTTTGCAATCTATAGCAAATGCTGTTGCACAGTTCCTGTCATTTCTCTGACAAGTTCGCATCAACCAATAGGGCTTTATTTCTTAGTTAGGAGTTTTCTTTAGTTGAAGATATCACTTACCTCTTATACTATCACTTATCAGAAACCCATCCATTTGTACAAACAAATCCAGCTGACTAAGCCTTTTAATTTTTATTGTGATATTCTTATTCAAGTCCCTGAACATTGCCTATGAAGTGCATTAGCTTCTATTCTTAAACTTAATGATTTCACAGGTTTCATTCCTGAATAAATCAGTGTGGTATTCTGTAATTGGTCTTTAAAAAACTATGCAAGGTGGAGTCTTCTTTCAAAAATAATTTATCCCTCTTTAGAGAGGGACACAGCTGGATGGCACAGTGGAAAAAGCACCGGGCTTAGGATCAGGAATACTCATCTTCCTGAGTTCAAGTCTGGCTTCAGATACTTACTAGCTGTGTGATCTTGGGCAAGTCATTTAATTTTTTTAGGAATGTAATGAGTTCAACTTTAATAAGTCTCTTATGATTTCTCTTTCCTGTTTACCTTTTCATGCTTTTCTTGGTTCTTGTATTTGAAAGTCAAATTTTCTATTTAGCTCTGGTCTTTTAATCAAGAATGCTCGAAAGTCTTCTATTTCATTGAATAACCATTTTTCCCCTGAAGGATTATATCCAGTTTTTTTGGGTAGGTGATTCTTGGTTTTAATCCTAGCTCCTCTGACCTCCGGATATCATCCCTTCATGTTCAACTCACATTGTGCCCTCTATCTGTCTATCTATCTATCTGTCTATCTGTCTGTCTGTCTTTCTGTCTATTCTTTCCAGCTACCCTAATACTGAGAAAGGTCTTATGAGTTACAAATATCTTTCCATGGAGGAAATTAAACAGTTAAACTTTGATAAGTCCCTCAGGACTTCTCTTTCCTGTTTACCTTTTCAGGCTTCTCTTGATTCTTGTATCCAAAAGTCAAATTTTCAATTCAGTTCTGGTCTTTTTATCAAGAATGCTTGGTAATCCTTCTGGTGGCTATGCTGGAAGCTACCCAAAGGAACATAGAAGGCTTTCCCTCCTCTGAACTCCATTTTAAATAATTGGTTCTTGATACCTTTTTTTGCATGTCACATTCATCTCTGACAAACATGGTGCCCAACGTGCTACTCCCCCTGCAAATGTGGGGCTCAACTTGCTTCCTTGGAGGAAGTCAGATTAAGTTTATGGGAATAAGTGGTCCTGTAAAAAAGTTTTGTTTTTTTTTTTACATTCCCTCTAAGTTCAATCTACTCCAGTCCAGTTGACATCTGACCACAGGCAGGGAGTTCAGAAGAAGGAAGGGAGCAAAATTTGCTGGCAGACCAGGTGAGTCAGTATACTGAGCAAAGATCAGGTTAGCTCTGGGAATTTTCACTCTTGATTGATCTTTTACTAATTATGTGAAAGTTTGGGTGCATGGCAAACTCTTGTTAGTCCTATTTCTGTCCAGAAGTCTCCTTTTGGGCACTAAGCTAAGAGAGAACTTGGATGGAATCCTGGAGAATTGAAGCCATGACAGGAAGGAGAGCCCCTGGTGATATTGGGAGGATGTGATCCACTCCCAGGTCAAAAGAACTATGGGGGTCAATAGGGCCCAGGACTTAGTCCCAACAGTGACTGACCTGCATTTCACAACTCCTTCTGGTGTCAAGACCTATAGGCACTTGTTTGTCCAGGAAGCTGGTGTGAGCTTATTAAGGAAGAATTTAATCCTTTGAATTGGCTAGAAAGCACAAGTTTTTGACCAGGCCTGAATTCAAATTCAAATTGATGTGCACAATGTTTTGTTAAATGTCTGTGTGTTTGTGAAGTGCCTCATGGTTGTGGTAAAGATTGTAAATGTAGGCAGCCAACAAGACTTCCTGATTATCTTCCGCTTCTCCCATCCCCCACCTGGAGCAGTTTCAGAGGAGTGTATGGGACAGAGAAGAGAAAGAGAAGGGAAAGAGAAAAAAAATCTTTCTTTATGCATTCTTAACCTTGTCTATGTTTTTGAATGTGAAAAGAAAGATAAGAGAAAATGAACTTCAAGGCAGTCCACAGGGAAAAGTTGAGTTTTGATTTGATGAGATCTCAAAGCTAAACTCTGTACTTTAATTTTGAACTGGGTCAATGGATATGATACCAGACAGTGTGTTTAAAATTGCAAGTTCAGTTTGGAATTTCAGTGATTTCTTTTGGAGGTATTGACTCTCTCCAGTTTCTGAAGGATGAAGGCAAGGAGGGTGAGTATGGATCCTTCTGCTTAGGAAGAGTGGGAGCCTTAAATTAGGTTTCTCAGGTCTCTGGCTGGATTTTGTGCTAACCTGAGGAGAGCAGGTGGAATTTCAACTCTTTGTAAAGCCTGAAATTCCCAAGGCAGAAGTATATGGATGAGACAGCAGTATTCATGTGCATAGACAATTGTGCTAGGGGGAAGTTACTCCCTTTCCCTCCTAGTCTGAGTTAACTGAGAGAAAACTCCTTGTCTGGTGGACCTTCCAGGAGGGGGAGGGGAGCCATAAGATGGTGTTTCATCTCTTTAAGGAAGTGAGTAAAAAAAAAAAATAAGCAAAAATGCTATTCAGAGCTGAGAGCAGCTAGTCACATGTTCCTTCAAGGGAAATTTTCTTTTAAGCAGCTAGAATATTTAACTTAAGGAAAAAAATGCTAAAATGTTTATCATTAGTGATTATAAATCCAGGTTTGATATGATACAAGTCAAAATCTGTCCTAAAAGAATGCAATGCAGCATCTGAGAATGCTCTTCCTATCAGGATCCAGCAGAAAAAGATATTGTAATTTGGCATTTGTGATTGTAAAGCACTTGACACAAGGGTGGGCATATGTTAGATGAAACATTAATCTAATATAATAGTTACACAATTTTCAAATTTAAATTTCATTATGTAAAGATTGGGATTTTAAAAGGATATGATGGAAATTTGATAATTTGAAACTTATTTTTGGTTGTAAATAAGTGATAAATGATTAACCTGATTTAATAGCTAAGAGTTCAGTCAAATTTGAGATGACTCTATCTGATCAGGTATGGAGTATGCCCACATGATGGTAAGGAGATAAATTATTGTTCATTTTTAAATTAATGATGGATTAGTTAAGAAACTGTTATGAATGTGTAAGAGTTTCCTTGCTGTAGGATTCTTATTGAGAAAATGAGAATCCTTAAAAAAAAAATTACATATATATATATATATGTATGTATGTATGTATGTGTGTGATTTTCAAGCCTGTTCCACCTAAAGATGTATTCAGTATGTAAAAAAGCTTATTTCTGCTATTAAGAAGGACGTTTTAACTCATTGTTTTTGCTATAAATCGAGCATTTAAGGAAACCTATTGAATGTACAAAGGCCTTCATTTTAGGTCTTTTATTGCAATTTTTGTCAATTGGGTTCAAGAGGGTTATGTGATAAATTGTAAACTGTTCTTAAGAGAGGAAAATATTTGTTGTATGAAGAAATGCTTTATAAAATCTTTTGTATGAGTTTTGGAAAGCCTACCCAATTTGTATTTGCAAATTAATTTGTTATATAAAGGTTTTATGGGGGTTGGAAAATAAGAGACAAGGAACTACAGCTCCTCTCCAGTCAAGATATGGAATCCTCCCCCTTCTCTCTCTCCAAGTACCTTGGAAGCAGGTTTTTTTGGGGGGGGGGTGCTGACCTCTCAAGTCCAGGTAGATTAGGCAGGTACCTTTTTGTGTTTTCTTTGCCTTGGTTTGTTCTGTTTGTTTTTCAAGGCTTACTCTTCAATCTTCCATTATGGAGAAAGGGACTTCCCTCCCCACATCTATAATGGGTCAATCCTCTTCAATCCCCCAAAATTTACCTTTTGGGTTTGTCTTTTACAAAATTGGGGAAAAATTTAGCTTCTTTAAAGAATTTAAAAAGAAAAAGCTTGTGTTCTTTTGCAACACTGGCCTCAGTATTGCCTAGAGGGCTACAAAGTATAGCCTGTTTTGGGGACTTTAAAAATGAATACTCTCTTACAGTTAGAATTATACTGTCACCAAGAAGGAAAATGGGTATAAGTTTCCTACATAATGGCCCTTGTCGAACTCTCAGAACCTTGTTCTCAGGAAAGATTGTGAGATGCTCATAATTAGAACTGACCCTTGGAGGAGAAATGAGAGTCAACCAGACATTTTTGATGATCCCTTCTTATGACCTTCAGAGTTTTGGCCCTCTCCCCCTCCCCTGGCCCCAGCCAAGAATCTTGCTGAGGTGTGTCCTTCTGTAGTCCCTCTTCCTGAGGTGACACCCACTTAGGCCTCAGGCCCCACTCTCATGGCAGTCTCTGGAGAATTACCCCCTCCGATCCCTGCCCCTCTTCAGGTGCCAGCTGATCTTTCTCCTTGCCAGCCAGATGCCCTGGCCTTGCAGCCTAATAAAGTTCAGGTAGTATTCTCCAGCCCCTCCCCCACAAGGAGTGGGACCAAGCCCCCATCCCCACATGGCCATCAGGGCATTTTCCCCCGAGGGAAGTGCCTGCTTCTAGTGGGACAATTAGAGTGCATGTTCTGTTCTCCATGTCAGACCTCATTCAGGTTGGAGAGAAACTTGGGAGATACTCAGAAGGCCCCACTACTGAGGGGTTTAGGGACATATTCTTACAATTGGAGCTTTCTTGGAGTGACAGGCTCAAAAATTTGGGGATCATTTGGCTAGCAATGACCCCACACAATATCCCCCAGGAGCAGATGCTGTTTCCACTGGTGACCCAGGATGGAGTTATCGGAAGAGTGAGGATAAGGGAAAGGTAGATCAAATGATAATTCACCTGTTAGAAGGCCCAAGAACTGCATTCCAAAAGCAAGTAAATTTTAAACAATTAGGGGAATTCCTCAGGGAGAAAAGGAAAACTCTGCCCTTTTATTAAAGACCAGAAAGTACAAGCTATTAAAAGTATACAAATTTATATCCTGACTCTATAAAAGGGGCAGCAGCTATAGCGTGGAAGTATCTAGAATCAGCACGTAGCCACATCCATGGGTAGGGAGTGAAGAGGAATGGGTCAAGGTAAAGAAGCCAGCCAGTAGTTGTCTGCACTTGGTAAGACAACCCATCCTTCTATCAATAATTGTTATATTATATGAAAATGCAGTTGATATCATTTGAAGTTTATTGTTCGTGTTCACAGCTAAAACAATTTGGTTATCACTTACAAAAATTGTAAGCTTATTGTTTATAGTTTTAATGCTAAAACCTAAAGCTGGTACACTGTGTGTGTATATGTGAAAAGGAGCAGTCCTCAGGCTAGTCAAAAAGTACAGCCATCTCTAATGATTGACTTTTAAGACAAATTTAAGATATAAGATGTTAATCCTGGTAATATTCTTGATTAGTGAATCCTGACATCAAAGGCAAAGCCTCTAGGATCATTCTCTCCTGGATCTATTTTCCAGGTCAGTTGTTTTTCCAACTAGATATTTTATATTTTCTTCTATCTTTTCCTTCTTTAGATTCTGTTTGATTGATTCTTGGTGTCTTATAGATTCATTAGCTTATACTTGCCCGATTCTATTTTTCTATTGAATTGTTTTCTTCAATTAACTTTTGCATCTCCTTTTCCATCTGTCCAATTGTTCCTTTTAAGGAGTTATTTTCTCCAGTTAAGTTTTGTACTCCCTTTTCTATTGTTCCAATTGACCTTTTAAATTCTTCTATAATTTCTTTTTTTCATATTTTTAAAGTCATTGGTCAGTTTTTCTTCTGTTTCTCTAATTTGTGTTTTAAAATCCTTCCTGAGCTCTTCTAAGATGTCTCTTTGTGCTTCAGACCAGTTCATATTTCCTTCTGAAGTTTCACATGAGAGTATAGTCTCAATGCTGACTTCTTTGGTATTTGTGTTTTGGTCCTTGTCCCCATAGAAAGATTCTATGGTCTTTTCTTTTCTGCTTTTTTCTTACTCATGATAATAACCCTTTTCCTGGCTTTTAAAGTAGGTGTCTGTGTCTGGGGCACAGAAAGCTCTGTTCCACAGTTCTTGTGCCCAAAACATGAGGCTTTTTGTGTTGTGGTCTCTGGTTCTTTTAGTTAGAAGCTAAAATGCTGCAGCTTACCTGGTGCTGAACTGGCTGGGATTGGAAAGCAGAGACCAGGTGAGGTCTTTTTGGGTTTCTCTGCAGTTACCCCGGACCTAGTTTGTTCAGTGCAGGAGAAAGGTGGTCTGGACACCAGAGGTCTCCTCTGCTGAGCTAGAGCATAGGCAAGCTCAGTTGTTGGTGATCCTGTCTGTACTAGTGTCTTCCCAATTTGCCTGGGGTGCTAAGGCATGTCTTGGGTCCTGGTGTTGGCAGTTGCTGGCTTCATCCCCCTGGGGTTCAGGATCTTCTCCAGGTTTGTTGAGGTGTCTGTCTAGGACAGCTCTGATCCTGAACTGGTCCCCTTCAGCAACAGCAAGAGGAGCCCTCCTTAGGGATCTTTCTAGCCTCATGGGCTAAGAGTCTATTTACTCCTTCTGTTGCTCCCACTGTTCCAGGGTTTTTCCTGGAGAGATATTCTCTGGGCTCATCAAGGTCAACAAGGGGAGGGAGATAGCAGTCACAAATCATTCCACCATCTTGCCTCCCAGAACCAAAATCAGCCTCTGAGACCATTACAAATTATGTTCTATTACTCAGAGAGGAATGTGACTGTTACAGGCAGAAGTTTGCCTCAAGGGCAATTGTGTCCTCACCCTGGGAAGGAATTCTTCTGCCTCAGTATCCCCATTGTCTTCCTCTGAAAAGAGATGTTTTCCCTCTTGACTATTTCTGAGTCTGGTTATAAGGTGAGGATGATATCTACTTAGGTCCTTGCTTTTCATCTACATAGCATGTTTCTATAATCAAAGCAGATAGTTTAAGATGTAAGCACAATGCAAGTAGTGGAATCTTGCTGTTTTCAACTAATTAGGTAAATGGGTACTCTGGTGTGAAAGACAAAATCCCTAAAATAAAGCATTCTCTCTGAATGCAATGGGAATGATTAGTTGAAAGAAAGGAAACCAAAAACATAAATGTGATGCTGTATTATTGTTCTATAGAGCAAGATTGGGATTTAAAATTAAGGGTAATGGTATGGAATTGTTGAGGTTTGGGGTCCTTGGGATCCAAAAACAGCTGCTCATTGGGTATTGCTCAAATTAATTGAACTTAAGCCTTCTTTCAACCAAAGAAGGTCAAAGGTTGTTGAGATTTCTCCATATTGGGTGAACTCTTAGGGAATCTGAGCATTTGTAATTCTAAAACAAGATGTATCTTACCTACAGAGGGACTCTAGGGAAGGAGTCCGCAGTGGTCTTGATGGGAGTGGCCAGTCACCTAGAGATTTAAATTGACAGGATCAAGGGTGGGAAATAAAACTGAGATTTGGGCATAATGATAGGGAAAAGTTTATGGGTCTCTAGAGAGCCAGTACATGTGGGGAAATCCAAGGAGATTTCAAGGTGAGATTTTCCAGGGCTCTTTTAGACAAATAGGACTAAAATTCTTTTGGGGTAATGGACAAAGGTTCCAACTTGAAATAAGGTCTTTACACATTACAAAATCATGTAAAAGAAATTGGTGTTAAAACAATTGACTGAATCAATTAATTACTGAGACTAAATCAGAGACATCTTCACTTTGGGGAAAAGAATTTCAGTCTAAGTTTCTCAGAGGCAGGTAACCTCTGGTAATATTTTGTATTGATGGAAAAGTTAAATGTTTCTGTTTTGATTTGAATTCATTTCAAGAACAAGTCGAAGTTAGTGTTTGAACTTTTTATATGTGTAGCTCACTTTTTTACATTGAGCATGGTTAGAAAGGTATAGGGAAGCTTGGGAAACAGGTGTAAATCTATTATAGCAATAATTTATGGTTTTAATGATAAATTTGATTTTATGATTGTTATTCAATCAGGAGATAGAACAAGTATAGAAAGGCATATAAGCTACTTAAGATTTGCTTCACAAGGTGTTCCTTAGCTAATGTGAAATTGCAGTCATATCTGAAACTTATTACTGGAGCTTGCTGTTTTAAGATTTTATGGGACTATTAACTGACTGTTCTTCTGAGTGTGGATAGTAAGAAAGATGATCTGAGTCACTGGTCCATGATGCCAAAGAGCCTGTGAGATGCTGGTATGAACTGCAAAGGGGTGATTTCATGAGAAGGTTGGGAGAACAGCTGTTCAGCCTGAACTCAGGTAGGATTCTCCTGACTCAATTTCCCCACTGACACCTCATAGACTTTAAGCCTGGCTGGATGCCAGTTGACAATATACTCCAGCCTGGAACTGATATGAAATTAGGGAGATGTTGTTTCCCTGAAATGTCCCTACACTTAATGGCAATTTCCTGTTATCAAAAGTTTTGTAAGCATAATACCAGATCTATTAAATAATACATTGTTGGTAGGGGAACATCTAAGGTAAAGTCTAAAATTAAGCTATTAGGCTTAGGATTTTAGACCAATAATAATAAGTTAGGATCCTTTAATTCTTAACAAATAGCACGGAAACAGTTAGATTGAGAACCTATGAGGTTAGCATATGTAGTCATTATTATTTTTGTCTCAGTTGGTAAATGTTAAAAGAAAAATGGTTTGTGGTCTACATTGTAAATGCTTTAAAAGAAGCATCACATGTCCAGAAGTTAGAATTGTTTTATGAGGTAATATGTGCTGTGTTAAAATGATTATTTATTGTGTTTATTGTGTTAAGTACTGGAGCCTGTTATTGACTCGTTAGTGAAATCTCATCCTCCTGATGGGGGAAATGGATAGTGAATTAATGTAAAGTGTAAAAGCTTAGTTCTAGTGTAAATTTTTAAACACAACAATTGGCTAAAGTTACAATTTTGATTTTGTAAGAATGATAAGTCTATAAAGCTTAGAAATGGTAATCTAAAATTGTACCAAGGTCAGTTTTGTAGGAGAGTGAACATCTGGATTTTTACAAGAAGCTAAGGGAAAGAAGATGCTCAGATGCTGTACTGAAGATGGCTTGAAGAAGCATCCAGACCAGAAAACTGCATCAGATGATGTTACTCCCCAGACTGCTGTATGATATGGTACTTCTAAAGGAATAGTTTATTGATTTACCTTTGTATCTTTATTTATAACAAGAGGACTACCCCCTTGTAGTTTGTCAGTGCCTCGGTCAAATTTGCTACCTTCCCATATTCATATAAAGAGGAGATAGATGAAGGGAAGAATTCATAGGGGAAAGAAAGTGAGGAGGTATTGATTGATTTGATTTAGGTATGGAAACAAAAATTTTAATAAAGGGAAAAGGTGGGGGTTTGTGGGAAACAGGAAGTAAGTTTTATTTTCACACTTCCAATTGATTGTATGTGTGATGTAGTACAGTGAGATGAAGGTCAGAAAACTACTGCACATGCTCAATAAGTTGCTTGAGGGGAAGCCTATCAGAGAAGAACATGAAGTCACATGGCCAGGAGATGGCAGCCCCCGAGGTTCAAAGTTCAAAATTCTATAAGGTCCTGCCTCATTCTGACCTGGTCATAGCCCTTCTGGTGGCCATGCTGAAAGCTACCTGTTCCTTCAGGGGAAGGAATGTAGAAGACCTTCCCTCCTCTGAATTCCATTTTTAATGAATTTTTCTTTTTTTCTTTTTTTTTTTATTAAACTTTTAACATTTATTTTCACACAATTTTGGGTTACAAATTTTCTCCCCTTTTTTCCCCCTTCCCCCCCAGACCCAAGTTTTCTAATTGCCCCTGTGACCTATCTGCTCTCTCCTCTATCCTCCCTCCCTGCCCTTGTCTCCGTCTTCTCTTTTGTCCTGTAGGGCCGGATAGCTTTCTTGACCCCTTAACCTGTGTTTCTTGTTACCCAGTGGTAAGAACATTACATTTGGTCCTAACACTTTGAGTTCCAACTTCTTTAGCTCCCTCCCTCTCTACCCCTTCCCTTTGGAAGACAGGCAGTTCAATATAGGCCATATCTGTTTAGTTTTGCAAATGATTTCCATACTAGTTGTGTTGTATAAGACTAACTATATTTCCCTCCATCCTGTCCTGTCCTCCATTACTTCTATTTTCTTATGGTCCTTTCCCTCCCCATGAGTGTCGACCTCGTATTGCATTCTCCTCCCCATGCCCTCCCCTCTATCCTCCCCCCCTTCCTGCTTGTGCCCCTGTCCCCCACTCTCCTGTATTATGAGATAGGTTTTCCTATCAGAATGAGTGTGCATTATATTCTTTCCTTTAGTGGAATGTGATGAGAGTAGATCTCATGTTTTTCTCTTGCCTCCCCTCTTTATCCCACCACTAATAAGTCTTTTCCTTGCCTCTTTTATGAGAGATAATTTGCCCCATATAACTTCTCCCTTTCTCCTCCCAATATTTCTCTCTCACTGCTTGATTTCATTTTTTTTTAATATATGATCCCATCCTCTTCAATTCACTCTGTATACTCTGTCTCTATGTATGTGTGCGTGTGTGCATGTGTGTGTGTGTGTACGCCCACCCAGTGCTCAGATACTGAAATGTTTCAAGAGTTATAAATATTGTCTTTCCATGT
Source organism: Notamacropus eugenii (assembly GCF_028372415.1). NCBI lineage: Eukaryota > Metazoa > Chordata > Mammalia > Diprotodontia > Macropodidae > Notamacropus > Notamacropus eugenii. The sequence continues at coordinate 552,913,680 of NC_092872.1, forward strand.
AGGAATGTAAACAGTTCAACTTTAGTAAGTCCCTTATGATTTCTCTTTGCTGTTCGCCTCTTTATGGTTCTCTTCATTATTGTGTTAGAAAGTCAAATTTTCTTTCCAGCTCTGGTCTTTTCATCAGGAAAATTTAAAAGTCTTCTATTTCATTGAAAGACCATTATTTCTCCTGAAGTATTATACTCAGTTTTGCTGGGTAGGTGATTCTTGGCTTCAGTCCTAGTTCCTTTGACTTCTGGAATATCCTATTCCATTCCCTTCTATCCCTCAATGTAGAAGGTGCCAGATCTTGTACTATCCTGATTGTATTTCCACAATACTTGAATTGTTTCTTTCTAGCTGCTTGCAATATTTTCTCCTTCACCTGGGAATTCTGGAATTTGGCCACAATGCTCCTAGGAGTTTCTCTTTTTGGATCTCTTTCATGCAGTGTTCTGCGGATTCCTTGAATATTTATTTTGCCTTCTGGTTCTAGAATCTCAGGGCAGTTTTCCTTGATAATTTCGTGGAGGATGATATCTAGGCTCTTCTTTTGATCATGGTTTTCAGGTAGTCCCAGAATTTTTACATTGTCTCTCCTGATTCTATTTTCCAGGTCAGTTGTTTTTCCAATAAGATATTTCACATTATCTTCCATTTTTCGAATCTGCGCGGTATGTTCTGAGATATCTGTCTTTCTTGAAAAGTCCAAAGCTTCCATCTGTACCATTCCAGATTTAAGAGATCTATTTTCTTCAGTAAGCTTTTGAATCTCCTTTTCCATTTGGTTAATTCTGCTTTTGAAAGCATTCTTCTCCTCATTGGCCCCTTGCACCTCCCTTGCCAGCTGAGTTAGGCTAGTTCTCAAGGTGCCAATTTCTTCAAGATTTTTTTGGTTCTCCTTTAGCAGGGAGCTGATCTGTTTTTCATGCTTCTCCCTTATCCCTCTCATTTCCCTTCCCAGTCTTTCCTCCATCTCTCTAACTTGATTTTCAAAATTCCTCTTGAGCTCTTCCATGGCCCGAGCCCATTGGGTGGGCTGGGGCACAGGATCCTCATTTTCTGTGTCTTTGCCTGATGGCAAGCATTGTTCCTCCCCATCAGAAAGGAAGGGAGGAAGTTTTTTTTCTCCAATAAAGTACCCTTCAATAGTTTTATTTCTTTTCCCTTTTCTTGGCATTGTCTCCACCTAGTGGCCTGACCTCTGAATGTTCTCCTCACACCCACCTCGCCTCCTGGTCCTCCCAGCCAGTGTTTGGGGACTGAGATTCGAATGCTGCTTCCCACCTTAGGATTTTTGGCGGGGGCAGGGCTGTTATTCAGTGTTAAATTTAGTTCAGGTGCTGAGGTCAGGGGCAGGGCCACCTCTCTGGCTCAATTCCCTCAGGGGGTTTATGCACAGACCTTCCACAATGGATCCAGGTTCCAGTCCGTTTGGGTAGCCCCCGTCCGCAGCCGCCTCTCAGCCCCCACCTCCCGGGGGGGCCCGAGCTATGGGGGCACCTCACTCCCCTCTCAACCCGCCAAAGAGACTCTCTCACCTACCCCAGTCAGTCACCTGTTGGTGGGGGGCCCGTGCAGCTGCTGAAGATCCTGCCTCCGGATCCCTCTCAGAACTTTGTCTCTCGGAGCCGTGGCCGCCGTGTCTGCAGAGCGACGGACCTTTTGCGAGAGGTTTGCCGGTCCCTCTGTGGGTGTGGGGACCCGCGTGGCCACTGGAGACTCCATTCCGCAGCCCTCTCGGATCTCTTTCCCACGGTGTTGCTGCCGCGGCAGGGCTGCTCTCCTCTTCCCGCCCCGGCGCCCAGTCCCTGGCGGGAAGGTCCCCCCGCGAGAGGTTTGCAGGTCTCTCCGGAACAGAAATCTCCCTCGCTCCAATATTCCGTGGTCTCTTGGTGCAGAATTCACCCTGGGTTAGTCCCCTCTGCCGTTCTGTGGTTTGTGGGTTCGGAGCTATGTGTATGTGCGTCTTTCTACTTCGCCATCTTGGCTCCGCCCCCTCATGAATTTTTCTTGATACCTTTTTTAAAAAAAGAATGCTTAAAAGTCCTCTATTTCATTGAATCCTCATTTTTTCCCTAAATACTCAGTTTTGCTCCGTAGGTGATTTTTGGTTTTAATCCTAGATCCTCTGACCTCTGGAATATCGTATCCCAGACCCTCTGGTCCTTTAGTGTAGAAGCTGTTAGATTTTGTCTTGTATTTCCACAGTACTTAAATTGTTTGTTTCTGGCTGTTTGCAATATTTTTTCCTTGACCTGGGATCTCTGGAATTTGGCTACAATATTCCTAGGAATTTTCCTTTTAGAATCTCTTTCAGGAGGTGATCAGTAGATTCTTTCCATTTCTGTTTTACTCTCTGGTTCTAGAATATCAGGGCAGTTTTTCTTAATAATTTCTTGAAAGATGATGTCTAGGATCTTTTTTTGATATCTTTCAATAATTTTTAAATTATCTCTCCTGTATCTATTTTCCAAGTCAGTCATATTTCCAATGTGATATTTCACAGCCTTCTATTTTTTCAGTCTTTTGGTTCTTTGGTTTCATTCTTTTGATTTCTCATAAAGTTATATTAGTTTCCATCTGCTCCAATCTAATTTTTAAGAAAATATTTTCTTCAGTGAGCTTTTGGACCTCCTTTTCCATTTGGCCTATTCTGCTTTTTAAGACATTCTCCTCATTGACTTATTGATCTTCTTTTGCCATTTGGGTTAGTCTATTTTTAAGGCATTATTCTCTTCATTATTTTTTTGTCCTCTTTAGCGAGCTGTTGACTTGTTTTTCATTAATTTCTTGCACCTCTCTCATTTCTCAATTTTTCCTCTACTTCTCTTATTTTATTTCCAAAATGCTTTTTGAGCTCTTCCATGATCTCTTGCCAATTTATATTCCTCTTGCAGGCTTTTGATGTATCAGTTTTGATGCTGCTGTCTTCCTCTGGTTGTATGCCCTGATCTTTCTTTTCACCAAAACAAGATTCTAGAATCTGAGCTCTTTTACAATGTTCACTCATCTTCCCAGCCAAACACTTGACTTTCTAACTCTTTGTCAAGGTAGGAGTCTGCTTCCAATTGGGGTGGGGGGAAGGGAGGTTGTACTGTCCCAGGCTTCATGGATTTTGTATCAGTTGCTCAATACCCCAAACCCCAATACACCACTCTGGGGTTGGGTTTAGACCTGGTCAGAGTAAGTGCTCCTCTTTCCCTCAGTTCCCACAGAGTTTTCCCATTGACCTTTTTGGTGTTTGTGGTTTGAGAAATCTGGAAACTGCCACACCTGCCAATGATTCAGTCTCCCAAGGCCTGCTCTGGCCATCTCTGCCTGTGTGGACCATGCTGAACTGCATTCTGTTCCCTGGCCAGTGCAAAAGACCTTTCCTGTCAATTTTCCAGGTTGTTTTGCACTGAGGAATTGTTTCACTCTGTCATTTTGTGGGTTCTGTAGCTCTAGAATTTGTTGAGTCATTTTTTACAGGTATTTGAAGGGCTTTGTGAGAGAGCTCAAGGAAGTCCTTGTTTTTACTCCACCATCTTGGCTCCTCCACCCCCCAACCCCTCAAAGTCACTTAATCTTGTTTGCCTCAGTTTTTCATCTGTAAAATGAGCTGATGAAGGAAATGGCAAATCATTCTAGTATCTTTGCCAAGACAACCCCAAATGGGATCATGAAGAGTCAGACACAACTGAAACAATCCAACAACAATAGAGAGGGATAAAGAACAAAATTCTGTATAATGAGTGATGGCATAATAAACTTCAATGTTTCTAGAATCTCTTATTTCTCTGGTGCTGGTGATTATCCTTCTACTGATGTGGATTTTAATTCATCCATTGCTTAGTAGACTGTATTCATTGCTTCTCTTCCCCTCAAGTTGCCCAAACCCCTCCCATTACCACATGTTGACCAACCCTCTGGTGATGAGCATTTCTATACTTAGCTATGCTGGTCCTCAACTGTCATACATAATATCTCTCAACAGGCCCAGATGCAAAGTCATTCCAGCTTGGTCAGTCCTGTCAGAACTTGCACTATTGCTGTAACAACCCTCAAGAATCTCAAGCCACTGCCATGCTCTATGATGAGGTATCAGAGGGAGACTTTAGTGGAGGAGCAATATCAAAGCTATGCATGATACCCCTATTGGTTGGAGACTTTTCCTCCATTCAAATTATCTTTAGTCATTTTAGAATTCACAGAGCTGCTCGTCATTCATAAGTCTTGTAAGCCATAGAAGTTGAGTGTGAGAAATGTCAGCTTAAATCTGGATATGAAATGTCAACTTTTCCTCTTGAAATACATTGTCTCCTACACCGAAGTACATTTTCCTTCATGAATTACACTTTCTGTATTTCTGTTCAATTTCAGTTTCCAATTTCATTAACTTTATTGGGATGATGAGTTATAAAATGTTACTAAAATCAATACATCATATCAGTGTTCCATGAACAGGATTTTGAGATAGAAATAGGTTACAATGGGAACAGAGAAATAGCATAAAATCTCATTATGACCACAGGGCATCTTGCCACACATTTTAAAGTTATTCCAATTCTATTCATCCACTTTTTAGTGAGGGATCTTTTATGATTCCATGCAGGACAGAAATTATCATCATATTTTTTAGGATTTGAAAAGTGGCATAGGAAATCTCCATATTTCCAACTTATCTTCTCAGCTATCTTGATTTAAACTCAACCCTGCTTTCTCTAGCATGACCTCTTAGGTTTTGTGGTTTCTATTGGTATTATGAGGCCACTACATCTGTAACTGAAAGGGATTGCCAGGCAATGAATTGCATTCATTATGCTAATGTTGTATGTCGGTGTAACAGGGGATGGGGCCCACGTTGGCCAATCTACACTGGAATTTAAAACAATTCTATTTGTGTTTTTCCTTAAATCTTCCCAGAATACAATTGATGTTTGTTTTATTGTAGATTGGTTAAATGCAACAAAGGACCCTGGCTTGGGAGTCAGCTCGGCAAAGCAATTGACTTTTGGTCCAGTTTCTGCCACTTCTGTGCTATGTGACTTTGATAAATCACCTCATCTCTCTTTGAGACTTAGTTTACTAAACTATAAATAGGAATGATATTTGTTCTTCTAAACTCCCAGGGCTGTTGTGAGGATCAAAAATATAATTTATATAAAGGACTTGTTAGGTTTTAAAGTACTATAGAGAAGTGAGTTAGCACCAGCAGCAGCATCACCATCATCATTATCATCATCATCAAGGATTTAATCCATTGTACTAGGTCACTGGGTATCATTAACTTTAATAATTCCATTGATGCTTTACAGATGTTAGAAATTGGGAAATTATGTATTTATAAGTGTTAAGAGCCTATCTGTTCACAATATATTTAGATATATTGTAATGGAAGGGAAGGGAAAGAAATAAACATTTATATAGTATCTATTATGTGCTAGTCACTACACTAAGCACATTATATGTATTATATTATTTGATTCTCACAACAACTCCAGGACGTAGGTGCAGATATCCCCATTTTACAGGTGAGAAAGTTGAGGTAAACAGAGTTTAAGTGACTTGCTTAGGTTGGCATAATTTTTAAGTGTCTGAGGCCACATTTGAACTCAGGTCTTCTTGACTCTATCTACTGTTAGGAATAGGGTGAGGGGAGGGAAGTCAATTCAACTTTCCCTTACTCATCTCTAACCGAAATAATAGATCTTAGAAGACAGAGTGGAAGTAAATTGTGTGTCTGAATTAAGGAAACAACTTTCCATTATTAATAGCGTTAGCTGGACCTCCTTAATTCAAAACTGACATATATCCTAAAAAAAAACACAATATAACCCTCCTGTTCCCTCAGATTAGCTTAGAGCTAAGCCTATTAAATTGCTGATGTTGCCTTAGCCCTTAGAAGTAGCTTCTACAGACTCCAGAAAGTAGGAAGATGATTGCATGCAACCTAAAAGTAGTAAGTAAGAGTTAAAAATTCTCTAGTCCAACAGTCTTTCAAACATTCTTTTATCACTTTTCCCCTCTGGTGTTCAAAAAATTAAGATTACAAAGCTTATGATTCTCTCCTATTTTGTCTGTGTCCTGAAGATTATTGTTACTCAATTTCTAGATATTGCGTTTGATTTATTTATTTATACTGAGTTACAAATGTCCTTCACAGTACTGATCACATGTTGGCAAGTCCCCATTAAACTGATCTCTCAATATTTCTTGAGCAATGAAATCTTTTTCTCCAATGACATTGAAGTCATGCAGCTTCCTTTTGTCCTTTGTTTAAAAATCCCTAGTTGCTGACTCAAAAGTTAAACTTACTCCCAATCTAGTCTCAGAATTGTGAGCCTAATACAACAGTTGAAAAACCAGCATTGATTTAGAGTGTATTGACTTTGGTTTGAGAGCTGCCTTTGCCATTTACTAGCTATGTAAACTCATACAAATATCCTAAACTTCGTGTTCCTCATTCATGCAATAGGATAATAAAACCTCTTCTGTCCATTTGTAGTATAGTGGAAAGAGCTTAGAAGAATAGTCAGAAAGCCTAAGTTCTAGTCTTAAGCATACTGTTTCATGACCTTGGGAAAGTCATTTCCTCTTCAGAAACCTAAACTTCCTCCTCTTGAAAATGAAATATTTAGAGTCTTGTAATCTTTAAAGTCCCTCACATTTCTACCATTGTATCATCATAGACTCACAGAGGCAGTGATGGTATAATGAATACAATACTGTGCCTGGAGTCAGGCCTATCTGAGTTTAAATCTGGCCCTAAATACATACTAGCTGTGTGACCAAGGGCAAGTCACTGAACTTCTGGATAGCATAACATCACCTACTTCACAGGGTTGTTATGAATATCAAATCAGATAATATTCGTAAAAGGTGTTTAGCATAGTACCTGACACATAGGACATGCTATATAGATGTATATTCCTTTCCCTACCTATTCTCAATTCCCTCATCTGTAAAATGGGAAACAATATTTATACTGCCCACCTCACCTGTATGGAGGTGAGAGCAAAATATAAATGTCAAAGTTCCTTTTCAGTGTTAAAATGAATCAAGGAATAAATGAAAAAGCACTTAATATGTGTGATTAATGTGTCAAGAAATAAGCTACAGAAGTATGTCATGAGTTTGTCAACATTCAGTATCTGAAATTTTACCTGTATAAACAGAAACTACATGCTTGACAGAGATTCAATGAGAAATTAACTAAATTTTTAAAAATCTCCTTCAAACCCCTTGTCTATACTTCTTTTGTGCCCTTATCATCTATTGGGTTTACATTTCACTTACCTTTATTTATATCTTATTGATCTTGTAGACTGTAAGTTCCATGGAGGCAGAGACTATGTTTCATCTCAGCTATGTATCTATACCTAGCATCCAGCACAGTACTCTGCACAAAGGAACAGCTTCTGGCACTACTAAGAGTCCTATCTCAACAAGCTCAAGGTCAAAGATTAATGTGTATAAGTTACCCAGCTAGGAAGAACAAACTTGGACCTTACACCAGACTTCATGACTCCCAGTCCAAGTGTTAAAGACATCTTTGGCTTTGGCTTCCTTAAACTGGATGTTCTGAGAGGAACCAAGCGGATGGTGAAGCCTCCAGGGAAGAGAGTGCTTCTAACCAGGAGAAGTTAAGTGACTTACCAAGGGTCAAAAACCTAGGAAGTGTCTGAGGTAGGATTAGACCCCATCTTCCTGACTCCAAGTTTCTCTCCATCTCCATTACTACTAACTAGCATTTATATAGCTCTTTGAAGTTTACAAAACTTCTAAAATATATTAATTCATTTTATCCTCACAAGAACCCTGTCAGATGAGCGCTATTACTATTTTCATTTTGCAGATGAGGAAGCTGAGGTTGAGAGATTTTAAGTGACTTTCCCTGGGTCACACAAGTAGCAAGTGAGGTAGGATTTAAATTTAGGTCTTCTTGACTTCAAATACTGAGCTCTATTGATGACACCACAGAGAGACCGCATTCTACTCCACCATACTACTAGCTTCCTACTCCACCAACTAACTGTTTATTGAAATATTATTATTTTCTTATATTGCTTATCTCTCTGAAGACTTTATAAAGAAAAGCACTTATTTTATTTATATAGAGAATTCTGCAATAATAAAATGCTCTACATATATATATATATATTTTTTTTTCTCTCTCTAACATAAAGTCCTAGAGTATCGCTTGAGCACTACGAGGTTAAGTAATTTGCCTGGAGTCACTCAACGCATATCAGAGGAAGGACTTGAACCCAAATCTTGCTGACTTCAAGGTCAGTTTTTTTATTCCTTGCTACACAGATGTCTTTTTATCATATGATATTGTGCATTATAGTTATTAGCTTTACAAACCTTGTAAATTTCAGTTCTCATGAGATCAGATATTTCATTTGACCCAAACTTTGCATTTCTCCATGCACACAGTAGGTGCTTAATAATTGTTTGTTGCATTGTTGTACAGTCTCTTCCTCAGGTTTAGCAGAAAATAGAGAAGATTCATCTGAACCAGTATCTCCTTGTGGTTACATCGTATTAAAAGTTTAACTTACCTTAGAACTTCTTCTCCTCCTCCTCCTCCTTAGTTATCCAAGCTGTCAAAAGCTCTCTGATCCCTGGTAACTGTGTGATGTTGGCCACATGCTCATTGTCCCTTAGAAAGATCGGAGATTTGATATGATTTTAATTGCTGTCTTATAAAATTGTTGCAATAACTTTATTGAGAAGAGCGGGGGCAAAGACTTGGGTGTGGAGGGGTGAATAATACTCCAAAGATTTATTGCATATGTTTAATGATATCCAAGGCCCACAGAGCTTTTTTTTAAGTCATTATTTTCATAACCAAACTCCTTCATGCACTACAGAATCTGTCTCCATAGACTGGTAATTTAGAATCAGATTCTCACTTATATGCATCAAAATAACTTTCTTGATATTTTATATTTATCTCGGATCTGCCACTTAGCACCCCCATGTTATTCTCAACTTCCTCTCCCTGATCATGTTTCCCACTGAATTCTTGTCTCTGGTATAATGATCCAATATAGAGGTTCAAGGAGAGGTATGATTTAATTGGACGCATATTTACCTGTACGAGGATGTTTTGTAGTTTTTAAGAACTGCTGGTTCTTCATTAAGATAAAACTATATACATATACAGTCCTTGCCTATGTACGTGGTGTCTCCTTTGGGACAATTTATATATGTAATTCTTGCTACAGCCCTATTAGATAAATGGTATAAGTATTGCTTGCTCTCTTGACCAACTCCCTTAATCACTCTGGACCAGTTTTCTCATCTATAAATAAAGGACTAGATGACTTCTGAGATCTCTTCTAGCTCTATATCAATGATCCTGTGTTCCTACATGGTTATGTATCTATCCATCTATCTATTCATTTATTTGTTTGTTCATTTGTTTATGGATGCTCTTCATTTTTAAAGGAGAGGAAACTGAGGCTCAGAGGATGTAAATTACTTTCCCTTGTTCATGCAAGTTACAAATATCAGCGCCATATCTTCTGAAAGACCAGTATTTATGCTGCTTTGCCATCCTCAGCACTGCTCCAGATCACATAGTGATCCAAGAGTTCACATTGATAATGTAGTACCAGATGGGTAATTGATCAGAAATGGCAGATTTAATGGAGATGTCTTTATACTGCAGGCAGAGTGTTTAAAGTGAGCATGGAAAAGGAAAAGAAAAATAAATCTATAAGTTTCTCAGAAATTTCTGTTCCAAAATTAGTATTATCATGATTCAATCTTAGGTGAACAGAATCTAAATAGTCATTTAGTTCAACCTCCCTACATTTCAAATGATGCACAACTGGCAATAGCAGATTCCAGGTCAGAATAAATGTAACAACTTACATTTCTATAGAGCTTTAAGGTTTATAAGTGCCTTTTCCTCACTACAATCCTGTAAGGTTGTTAGAACAAAGAAATTGAGGACCAGAGAGTAAAAGTGACCTGATCGAAGTCACATAATAAATTTGTAACTGTAACTTGAACCTAAAATTTCTAATTCTGAGGAAAATGTATTTTTCATTCTGTCTTGTTGAGATAACCACAGCCAGATCTCAACTCCTTTCATAATAAACTTTCAACTGCCCAGCAAGAGATATCAATTCAGGAAAATAACACAACAAACAACTAATAAGTACATTTTGTGGTAAAAAGAGGGGCTGTATTTGATAGCAGAAGACTTGGATTCAAATTTTCTAAAAAAATGTTTAACAATTGATTTATTATTATTTTAAACTTAGCCTTTGTACTTATTACGTATTTGTTTTTTTAACCTTTCTGGGCTTTAGTTTTCTCATCAGTACAATGAAAAGATTAGAGTAGATGACCTCTAAGATCCCTCCAAACTGTTAATCAGTAATATCATTGTAACCAAATCTTATAATATTTTGCTTATTCTAAGTCAGAAGGAAATATAATGGCCCCTATGATACATATGGTGCCCTCCTCTTAAGACTTAGGGAGTTTATTCTAGACAGTCATGAAGTTAGTCAAAATCACTCTAATTCCCCAATTAGAAAATTTTTAAACATTTAAGCTGAGGTTAAATGCTGCCAAATTTTACATTTATATCTATCTCTAGTCAGCTCCTGGCGTTTTTGTGGTTAAGACAAAATTCAGTTTCCTGGAAACGTTTAAATGACGAAATAGCTGATGATATTATAGTGCCTCTGGATAGACAGGCTTCTGAAGGGGAAGTTCAGGAAGTTTTCTTGGGACTTCCCCAGCTTGGATTTTCTCTTCTGATATTTCTGTAGAGTCAATTATCCACCTTGATATCTCCTTTCTCTGCCACAGCTCAGTACTATCTTTGTTCCTCAAAACCACATGCTTCGTTTTCTGGAATTTCTTCAAATTCTAGTGAACTTGGTATTTATATTCAAGTCTTAGAGGTTATAGCAAAATCCCCCAGCCAACTGAAATACGTATATCTTGCTCAGTATGTTTTCACTTTATCTAGTGACTTTTAAAGACTTTTCAGACTCACTACAAGGTCTTTTAATTGTTTCATTGAAATATGCTCACTCTGTTACAGTTTCAGAGCTAAAATTTGACTTCAATTTGGTTTCAACCTTTACACTATGCGTAAAGTACTATATTAAGGCTCCGTGAGATATATAAAAATGCATGGAGTGATAGACTGTAAGGATGACCCTTTGTAGCAGGAATTGTAAGTTCCCCTTTACCAAGGATTCATGACTATTTTAGTGTATTGGTTTGATTCCATGACTTTACTCTTCCAAAAATATGATTGAATAACAGTTGGTTTTAATTTACAGAGTTTATATGAAATGAAATCCTCCTAATTCCAACACTTCACTGATTCTGGTGTCATGCCTATGCAGATGCTTCTTCCACTAGTTAGAGATCACAGCCTCATTTCATGAAATCCATTCTTCGGTTATTCCCATAAATCCTCCATACATGTCCATAGCATATTGGAGGCCTTCCTTTGTTTCTTTCATCTTTCTTTAATTAAGATATTTTTAAAAAGAATTCCATTATATACTTTGAAGCAGATAAGGTGCCCAGAGCATCAAGATCATTGTACAGACAGATGTTCAACTTTCAACAGGCAAACTCAAGCCCTTCAGGACTTTGGGTGACAGCAAGGACAGCCACTATACCCTAAAAGAAGTAGAAGTTCATACTTTCCTTACTGATGCAGAACATAATCATAAAACTTCCTAATATTGTATTAGTTTACATACCCTCCTTCCTCACTCCCTTGCCAATAATAATAATGATGATGATGATGGTGGTGGTGGTGGTGGCCAACCCTCTGATGGTGAGCCTCTCTGAATTTATTGTATCAACTTGGGTCTGAGATACATTCCCTATTTTGTCATTGGTCCATAATCAAATCCTTTCCAACAGAGTTTAATATTCAAGAGCTTGTGATCTGTGGGCATAAGAATCCAGGGTCAGTTCCATAAGATACCAGAAAAGAAGTCTAAGTTCCCTGAGGGAAGGAACAATTTCATCTTTGTCTTTAAATTCTCTGAATCTAGCATAGTGTCTGACACATAGTGGTGCTTGATAAATGCTTATTTCATGATGGTTTTTATTATATCCCTCAATAATGAGTGAGTACTATTTTTTACCTAATCCTATTAGGTAATTAGTTATTGCTATGATGAAAATAGTATTGGATTTCCAGTTATAAGACCTGGGTTTGAATGTTAAGTTACTCACTACCTGTGTGAATTTAGGCTCATCTTTTAACATTGCTGGGCCTCTGTTACTTTATCTATAAAGTGAGAGAGTAGGATTAGCTCAGCGGTTCTTAACCTGACATCCTAGATAGATTTCAGAGGGGTTTTATAAACTTGAATGGGGGTAAAAATCATCTTTATTTTCACTAAACTTTATTTTGTTTTGTTTTCTTCTATACCATATATTTTATTTTGTGTCAATGGGTGTTACCAGACTGTCAAAAAATTCCATGCAGAAAAAAAGTCAAGAGCCAGATTTCTTTAAGTTCCCTTCTGGATCTCTATATGCTAAACTCCCAGATACTGGGCTCTCACCTTGTTAAGTACCAAACTAACCTTCTCTATTAGCTCTTTCCAAATTTTCTTTTCCTTCTTTCCTTCTTTCCTTCTTTCCTTCTTTCCTTCTTTTCTTCTTTTCTTCCTTCCTTCCTTCCTTCCTTCCTTCCTTCCTTCCTTCCTTCCTTCCTTCCTTCCTTCCTTCCTTCCTTTCTTCCTTCCTTCCTTCCTTCCTTTCTTCCTTGCTTCCTTCTTTTCTCTCTTTCCTTCTCTCTTTCCTCTTTTTGGTCTGGGCTGACTTCTTTGCTAAGCTATCTTCTGATCCTGACAGAAACATGGTTCCTTTAGGAATAAATAAATCATCTACATTAATTTATCTTTCTGGCTGCCTCCCTCCTCCAGCTCTCTTCCCTTAGCTACTTGAAAGCCTGCTTTCACTCCCACCTTCATGCTGTCCCAAATCAAAACTTCTGTGAGCTCTGCTTGATTATTCTTCTCTGAATATAACAGCCCCAGGTCTGGGTGGGATGGGGTGAGGAGCAGCAAATTGTAAAGCTAATTGTCTCTCTGAACCAGTGCTGGCCTTCTTAGTAGCTTAGAGAACAGACACGTGCAGGAAACACATGGAGATGGAGGGAGAGGCCACTGACAAAAAGGGGAAGACCCACACTGTCAGAAGAGAATGGAAGAACACCCAGCCAACCCAGTGTAGTGGAAACCAAAATGGGTGGTAGGGGTAGGCAGAGCATATTGAAAAGGAAAAAAAAAAGCATCAAAAATTCAGTGGGGGTTTGGGGGGCAGAAGGATTTGTTTGGAAAAAAATAAAAAATCATGTTTATCACAAGCCCCATAAATCTGTACACCAGCCCTCTGCTCTTAAAACAGCTTCCCACATTCAGGATGGTGGCACCTCATCTCAGCCATTTGACGTAGCCTGAGCAAGTGTCACCTTTTTGAAAGACATCAGTATCTCAGGGCTAAACAGACATGGAATTACTTATAGTATGTTCCTCTGACAGAAAATAATCATCCTCACCCCACCCCCTGAAAAGCAAACAACCCATACTGTTTTCCCAAGATCTGCAAATAATTTCTGAAATTAAGTAAAACCAGACAAGTACATTTTTCCTGGAAGGCTTCACTTTGCAACCTCTGATGAGACACAAAATAACAAGGCAGCTTTGGCTGGTTTCTATAATCACAGTTTATTTATGTTGCCATTCCAAGATAACCCTTTCTTTCAAAGGCCCTGAAGTATTTGCAGCTAGATCAAGTTCAGATCCAGTTCCTAGGCCCAGGGAATTTGATGGGAATGTTGGACAGTCATGGTAGAAGGTTGGTAATGTGGCACCACTAGCGTTTTTCATAAAGATATCACAGATGTATGGCTCAGAACCTGCCTGCCTCCCAGGATTAAAAAAAATTCAGAAAGATCTAGCTATAATATTTAAACTCTGTCATCAAGAGCTCCAGAATCAAGAGAGGCGAGGACCAAGGACAGAAAAACCCTACCTCTCCAAAATTAGTTTTAAGCAAGGTTCAATTTCACACCATGTGTGATTGTACCTGTTCTTCAGTGTTATAAGAAAGGATAATATTTTTCCCTTAATCTAAAATTTTGAGGCAGGAGATTCTCAACATTCCTCTAAATCTGGGATTCTTAAACTTTTTTATATGCCATATATTTCTTTTGCAGTCTGTTGAAGCCTATAGACTCCTCTCAGAATGTTTTTAAATGAATAAATACATAAGAGTACAAAGGACACCAAAAGTTTGTGAAAATAAAAGGGCCATTTTTTTTCCCTATCCAATTTCACATCCTCCTGAAACCTGCCCATGGAGTCCAGGTTAAGAACTCCTGCTCTAAATTCAGGGGAGTAGATATCTAGTGTTCTTATGGAAGGTCAAGGGGAGATAATGCTCCATGATTATTCACCTAGAAAACTGAGATAGATATTAGCTCAGAGATATCAATACATCCAATACATGAATACTTCAATAACATTTCTTACAAGTGGCCCCATCGCCTCTGTTTGAAAACTTTTAGTGAGAGGGAATTCAAAACTTCATTCATTTTCTCATCCACAATCTGACTCCTTATGCAGTTTCCTTGATGTTATCCATAATAAGGTTAATGCAATAGTTCTCAAACCTTACTCTTATGATGGCACACTATATTTTTCCAAAAGAATGGCAGCTCCCAAAGTTACATGAAGCCTAAATGTGCTTTACTATGGATTTCATCCAGTTCAACTACTTCTACCCTCTGGGACCTAACAGATCCAGTCTAAATCTTCCACTCCTTCTCCCAATCCTCCTTAATTCTAGTGCATCCTTCTTTTGCTTATGCCCAATTTTATAGAATATACACTCATCTACCCCCACTCCCACATGTGCATATACATACATATATATGTATATGTATACATATATATGTGTATATATAAATATATACACATGCACATGTAGGTGGGCATGCACACATGTATATATGTACATGTGTATGTGTATCTACATATGTATATATACATATATACACAGAGAGAGACAGATACAGAAACATAGAGACAGAGACAGCAAATAATGTTTGCATATTATCTCTCATTGGACTGTGAGCTCCTTGAAATGAGGGGTTGTCTCCTGTCTTTCTTGATATTCCCAGCATTTAGCATGATGTTTGACACATATTAGACGCCTAATGAATATTGAGTGACTTACTATATGGAGTTCAAAATAATGAAGTCACACATGGCCAGTAAGTCAAACATCCTGCTTATTCTTCTCCAGCTCCAGTCTTGCCTTGAAATATATATAGGTTGAGGGACCCCTAACAAGTTCATTAATCTCTCAGAGGTGACTTCACTTTTCAGTGCCACCAGGCAACTTTCTAAATCTCTGTCTCTGTCTCTCTGTCTCTTTTTCTGAATGTCCGTCTGTCTCTCTCATATATATGTATGTATGTGTATATTGATATCTATATATACATGCATATTTAAACACATACACAAACATGTATATATGTGAACACATATATACACATACATACAATATGTATATGTACATGTGAGTATATATATGTATACACATACATATTGCTGAGGTCTCACCTCATAGAGGTAGATATTTCTCATATGGAGCTGCATGCAAGATTTTCATCTATGCCTAAAATATCGTCATGTCCAATATGAAAATAATAGCAATAAGAACAGCACAATTATAACAAAACAATAATAATAAAATGACGATAAAGCAGAAATAATACTAAAAGTTAACCTTATCATAAACGTAACAAAAATATCCAAATTTTGTGGCACATTTAGCTGAAACTTGTGGCACTCAGTCTTAAGGCACATCCTTTGAGAAACATTGGTCTAATGCATATTCTACATGATAAGTGTATATCTGATAAGTGTATATCAATATCTAAGAATACTTAAAAATTAATAATGGTGGATTTAGGACTAAACTATACGACCTCTAAGAAAATTGTTTTTCAAATTTTAGATTCCATTACTTTTTTTTTTCAAAGGTTCACTTGAGCCTTCTCTTTTATAGCATAAAAATTCCCCGTTCCTTCAAATAGATCACATATGCTACAGTATTCAGATCTATCATCATCTCTATTTTTCCTCCATTATGTCAACAACATTATGTCATGGCATCATAGTATTTCAAGTTGGATAAGATATTCAGGAAGATCTAGTTTATGCTCTTCTTTTTATGGAGAAGAAAACCAGGTCCCAAGAAGAAAGATAACATATCCAAAGTTACACAGGTTGTGAAAAACCGGGCCACTTTGTAGTCCTGGTCTTTCACATTCAAATCTGTAATTTCTTGGTATATGACTCTATGATCAGGATTATTCATATTTTCTACCTTAAGTTTTACTTGAGGAAATAGAGATTTTTAGATCTCTAAGAGTATTAATTTTTCTTCTCAATTGCCCTCAGCTTGGGCACATGGACAATCTCCTAATGACTCTAGGATTCTATAGAATCAAGCTCCATTTCAGCATCAGGCCAATTCTGAGAAAGACAGAAGAACCATCCCTTGTCCTTTTCAATTAAAGAAAAGAAAGGGGGTCATGTCGTAGGAGAGTTGGATTTGGAGTCAGAGGACTTTGACCTTGAACAAAGCCACTTCCTTTTTCTGGTGAAATGTAAGGATAGGATTGGATCATCTCTTTATTCCTTTCTAACTCTGACATTCCTATGGTCCTTAAAAATAGCAGAGACATGAATAACTGAATCCTTCAGAAACTCAATAGCCTTGTAACAAAAGAGAGCGATTCCTAAACTCAGTATAAGGAACTAATTATCATGTAAAAAGTATGAATTACTAATAGCTAATTTAAAAGCCAAACATAATACAGACCCTTGCTTCAAAAATCTTACAGTTCCCAAAGATACACAGTTCCAATACTTAGGGTGTGGGGGAAACATAGTATTAATATAGCACAAGGGAACTAGGGCAAGTTCTTGGGGAAACCAAAAACTCATAAACACAATATAAAGAAATTCAATGCCTTTGAAAAGAGATGCCATTTTAGATAACATAATGAACAACATAGTCATACTCTATATTTTTTTCAAAATGTAGAAAAGAGTCTGGGACTTAGGTTGTAAGACTCTTTTCATGTCATATTCTTCCTGTCCAGCTGATATTCCATCTTCTCCAATATTACCCTGTATTTGTTTTGTGCGTACTATATGTATGTTGGTGTACATATATGTATTAGACATACATATTCACAATGTATACATGAAGACATGCTTGTATGACATTTATACGTATGAAAATATGTGTGTACACATATTTATAATTATGTACATACACATATGTATGCATACATATCCCTCCTGTTAGAATGAAATGTTTCTTGAGGACAGGAACTATAGAACTTTTTCTTTTCTATTCCAGGCCCTTGAGATGCAGCATCCCTTAAAGGTTAGAGAGCTGGCTTTGAAGTTCTGTTTTTGACAAATACTGGCAGTGAGACTGGGCAAATTCCTTACCCTATCTATTCTGGAGGCAACCCTCAAAGATTATAAATATCAGGGAAAGTGCTGACCTGCATATTAGTAGAGTTTCCTGCTTGGTAGTTTTATTTACCAACTCAATCATCATGTCTGGCATAAGGTAAGTACTTAACAAATGCCTTACTGAAATCAAGAAATGTTCCTACTTAGAGATGTCATAGAGTAGTAGAAAGTGACCTGGCTGGAGAATCCTCATGCCTATTCCTGATTCTTACCCTATACTCTTTACCTGTGTGATCAGGCGCAAGTGATTTTACCTCTCTGATCCTCAGTTTCCCCATCTATATAATGGAGGGGGGCAGAGGTCATCTAAAATTCTTTCCAGTTTTAAATTTTATGATTTGCTAATTGACCAATTAGCTCATGGAAAGAATAAAGGAAAGAAAGGCTCTATTTGGAGCTGAAATGGGAGCCTAGACTTCCCAACACTGCTACTTCCTAGCAGTGTGATATTTAACAAATAACATCCGCTCTTCCAGCTTTAGTACCTTGAGTTGGGGGTTATGAGATGCGCTTTGCTTCCCTTGAAAGGTGGTTGTGAAGAAAAGACAAAGTCCTTCAAAGAAATGGAAGCGCAGAAAAGGAAGTGGTTTGCCCCAGATCACACAACTAATAGGCGAAAGAGCTGGGCTTCAAACTCAGTTGTCCTGAGGTCAAATCCACTGCTGTTTATCCTAAACCACACTGCCCTCTCTTGGAGACAATTTGCTATATGTCTCCACATAGGGTGGAAAAGGAAAGGCATTAGGCTCAGGAGTAATCTGTATTCATAGCCTAGTTCTGTCTTTAATTTTCTGTCTAACCCAAAGTAGATCATTTTACTTCTAGGTGTTTCAAGTTTAACCCTAGAGTGTTTCCAGGAAAACAGTCTATGCCTCTGAGACCTGGTTTCCTACTCTTTATAACGAGAATAATAATATCTGTATTTCTATCTATCTATCTATCTATCTATCTATCTATCTATCTGTCTGTCTGTCTGTCTGTCTGTCTGTCTGTCTATGTCTGTCTGTCTGTCTGTCTGTCTGTATGTATGTATGTATGTATGTATGTCTACTTATCTAGCTGTCTTACCATATTATTGTATGGATCAAATGAGATTTTTGTCTATAAAAGTGCTTTTTATCTATACATTGAGAGGCTGTATCCTCATCTGTAAAATAGAACAACAACAACAAAAAAAAAACCTTGCCATGCTCCATATATTTTTTCCAGATTGCTAGGGATTAAATGAGAGAATGTATAAAACAAAGTGCTTTATAAACCATTAGATACTATGCACATGTGCTTAGAGCTTGTATTCTATGAATAGTAAGATCACAAGATTTAGAAATGAACAGAAATTTAGAGATTACTTAATCTAATGTCTCCATTTTACAAATGAGAAACTTGAGGCCCAAAAAGGTAAATTTTTCCAGGGTCATAAGACTAGTGAATTTCATAATATGAACCCTCTTCAGTGTCTTTGTAAGGAAATACACATTTGGATTGGTTTCCATCCCCAAGGTCTATCACCAGATTGCCTGAAAAGAGATAAAGTTTTAAGCCACAATGGACTTTAAAGTCTACCTACTAAGTCACAAGAGGTTGCAATTTGTATGAGTCATACAAGTACCCGAGGCAACAAAATCACAGATGTTGCAAATAAAATTCTATACCTTTGGGAATGTAATGGGGGATAGGCTTGTGATTTCATTGGTACAAGTAGTTCTTGGGTAAGGAAACTCTATCGATGAAGAACCACTACTTTCTTTGTCTTAAAGATCTGACTAAATCCCCAATAGATTTAAATGATTTATGTAGAATGGCTCAATATAAATCAGAGACAGAACTCAAACACAGAATTTCTTTGCTCCCAGGCCAGCTCTTTCTTCACCATGCCACAATGCTTCACTTATTACTTTAGAGGGATTACATATTCACTAACTAACATAGTAACAGAGATTCATTTTTCTGATTACTAAGCCTTGTGAAATTCTATTTTTTCATGTATAAAATGGGAATGATAATATGCATAATAACTATTTTAGAGGGTTTCTGTGAAGAAAGCATTCTATAAACTCTAAAGCAGTATAAAATGTGAGTTTGTATTTTTAAACTATTATCATCTCTTTCCCTTGGTACAGAATAAGGTCCTCAAGTATTAGATAAGGGATGGTTGTGTTTGAGTGAGACAAATAAGGTAGAAAAAAAGATGGAAGTCAGGGGTATTATACAGTCATGTGAATGCTACAATGGAACCTGAGGTTGTCCTGAAGACATTTATTACTTAGGGAGAGGGTAGCAGAAGAAAGGAACCAAGATGTTAAGAGGAGAGGAGAGGGAAAGGGACTACAATGTCTATTAACTCATCTGTTTGAAGGTCAACTGTGTTCACCAATGAGAGTATTACAAGTGGATCTCTGTCCCTGAGAGAAATATGTCCCTAAACATAATGCATTAGATTTTTGTAGTGTTGCATGTGTTTCAAATTTCTTTCAAATATCAGTGTTTAATATTTTTATCAGTTATTTAAAGACATATATACCACGTTGATCACATTTATAGATGATATAAAGCTAAAGGGGATAACTGACACAGTGGATCCTAGAGCTAGGATTTTAAAAGATTATTAGCTCAATATAGGGTGATATGTAATAAGATGATTTTTCACATAAATAAATGCAAAGTCCTAATCCTTGGGTTCCAAAAAAATCAGCTTCAAATGTATAAGGTGGGGGAGGTATAGCAAAACAGAAGATGCTATGCAAAATTTCTAGGGTTCTAGTGGACAGCACACTAAGAGTAAATAACTAAAGGATCTATGCAGTTGTAGGCTGCTTTGGGAGACTGTACAAAAGGAGGTAGGTCATAGAAGAAGCATGATGATAAAAGTTTAACTGGTTTTTGGAGGGACGGGGGCAGACAATGTACAAACAACACATTTTAACGTCAATCTGTATTATGAACATTTTCTCCTTCACTTTTGTAAGTCTTAGATTGTCAACAAAAGAATAATCAAATTTTGATTTGTGGCATTTGTCAATTTCTGAGTAAATGTAAGTGTAAATACGCACCATTAAAAATTTGACAACTGACTCTTTCAGCCAATACCAGCTAACTCCAGCACACCCTTTGGTTCCAATCACATACTGTATACCACTCAGACGATATCTGTTATCTTCAATTCTGGGCACCAGATTTTGGAAAGTGCATGGAAAACTTAAGAAAAACTATGTCAGTGAAGACTATGAGACCACAAGAATTTGAAAAGACTTATCCAAGGTCACATAAGTCAAATCAACAAACATTTATTAAGTTACCATTCTATGCCACGAACTATTCTAAGCACCGGCAATACAAAGAAAGAAAAAAATCAAACAAGGATCTCACAGTCTATATCAGACAACGTGCAAACAACTATGTACAAACAAGTTATATGCGGAATAAATTAGAGAGATAAACTCAAAGAGAAGTCACTAAAATTAAAAGGGACTGACAAAGGCTTCTGGAGAAGCTGGAATTTTTACTGAGATTTGTTGGAAAATAGGGAGGCTATGAGATAGAGAAGAGAGTGAAATTTTCAGCAATGTGAGACAGTCAGTAAAAAAATATGATGTACGTGAAGGAGGCCAGAGTCACAGAGAGACAGAGACACTGAGACAGAGACAGACAGAGAAACAAAAATGGAGTGAGAGGGAGGGGGAAGGAGATAGAAGAAGACATTGGCATCGAGATGATGAGCCTGGATGACTGGGAGAATAATAGTACCCTCAACAATAATAAGGGAATTAGGAAAAGGGGAGGGTTTAGGGATGAAAGATAATTAATTCAGTTTTGGACATATTGATTTTTGGGTATCCACCGGACATTAATTTTGCTATATCCAATAGGTAGTTTTACATGTGACTAATAAGAAAGAAGAGCCAAGATTTGAACCCGTGTATCTGATTCTCAATCTGGTAAGATATGATAGGGTAGGATGAAGAAATCTATCAGTCCACATTGTTATTATTAATATTGCTTTGGTTTCTTTTTACCCACGTTCATACTGACTCAGTTTCTTCAGCTTTCTTTAGAAGTTACAGATCATTAGCTGGCATTTCTCCCAGCTTCCACCTTTACCCCTTCCTTCCAGAAATCAAGGCAACCTAGCTTCAATGTATATGCATATGTGTGTGTGAATATACATGTATGTGTGTATGTATATATGTGTGTATGTATATGTGTGTATATATTTTTTATATGTATATTTATGTATATATGTGTGTATGCATATTCCCAAAGAAGAGTAGTTCAGGTAAATTCCCATTAAATCCCAAGTTACCCTGTCCGATGTTTAATTAATAATTTGCTACCCTGAAACCTTAGAGGGAGGGAGGATATCCTTTCTACAAATGATTGACAAAGTTGGGACTTTCAGCTTGCTAACTTAGCAAATTGACCCCACATTTTGACCTTCCTCAACAGGATTTGCATCTCTCTCCCACCATTGCCACCCACTAGCAGTATACATTTCCATTCTTTGGAATGACATTTGGCAACTGTATTCCATCACCTGAAAATCAAGAAGGCCAGTTCCGGAATGAAAAGATCAGTAGGAGGACTTAGTACAATCTGACCAGAACAGGGTACTTTCTGCTCTCCAACCTGTCCAAACAGGAATCAAAGTTTTGAGAGTTGCCCAACGTCCTCATGACCTTATCAACAAAAAAGTAAAGTCTGGGTTGAGGGAATTTCATGCCACATCTGAAATTCAGACCCAGTTCACAAAACTGCTCCTGCAGGTGGGTGAAACTGGGAAAGTCAGAACTGTAATCTCTGAGAACTGAAACTATGGTATGAGAGAACATTGATGACTCACATGTACATGGAGCAGAGTAGGTGGGTGGTCAACTTCAAGGAAAAAACACTAGTGCCCTTTGTCCTTTGCAAAATACTATCTACATAATAAACTTGTGTTATAGGTGATATGTATATCATAATTCCCATTTTACAGATAAGGAAAGTAAGGGAAGTGAGTCCTTAACAGGTGATTTAGCCATGGTGCTTGACCTAGCTTGTAAATGGGAGAGTCAGGAATCTAGTACAGATCTCTTAACTCATAATGGACAAGACGTTAGACTAGATCATGCTTCTATGCAAGGATTTGGAATATCCTTTCCTGGAAGATTGCAAGGCCGTATGGTTTGGATGTTTCCCCAGAATCCTCTATCAATTGAAACCAGTGACATTCATATAACTCCCATGGCACCTGCTTCGACCAAATGTTAGTGTTTTACATTTCTAACAGTGTTTCTAAACTCGAATTTGTTCACTGTTGCAAGCAATGAACAGATGCAGAACAGAGAACCTTTCTGAAAGTGGGTGGTGGCTTAATATGGTCCTTAACTATTATACATACATATATATGTATATGAATATATACATATATATACATATACTTATATATATATATAATGTTTGTATATTCAGTCCAAGTCATTCACTTTATATATGAGTAAACTGAGGCCCAGAGGGGTTAACTGATGTGTCCAAGGTAATATACATAAGGTAACAAGATCCAGGTTTTCAATTCATACCTTATGGCTTTCAATTATTAAAATATAACTGAAAATTGAATTCAATTATTGAAATTATTTAATTCAATTATCAAAATCCAGGATTTCAATCCATACCTGAGAGCTCTTTTCATGGTACCATCTTGTCCTCTTATGAAATTACTGTGGAGCTATTGTTTATAGTTCAATAACTCAAGACTTTTGGATCAGTCTACCTTCTCATGAATACTCTTAGACACACAAAGAATCTAGGTGACTCAGTGAAAAAAATTATTAGATTTGAAGTCAGGAAGATCAGATCTGGCCTCAGACAATAGTTATGTGATCCTAGGCAAGTCACTTAACCTTTCTTAGCCTCTGTTTCCTAACCTGTAAAATGAGAATAATAATGACACCTCTATCACAGAGTTGTTATAAGGATCAAATGAGCTAACAAATGGAAAACACTTTGTAGATTTAAAGGTGCTACCTTTTATTTTATATATAGTAAATGATAATCAGTAGCCTACATTGTTTATTCAGATTTATTTGGGGGCTTTTGCTCTAGTTCTTAATGGAGGTGTGTCTATGTGTTTGTACACACACATGTACACATTTACATATGCATACACATGTGTATCTATGCATGTATGCCTTTTTATAGTTATATACATGCTTATGCGGACATATGTGTGTGCAATTATGTTATACAAATACATATCTGTACAGGCACGCATACTACATATGTATATATAGTGTTTGTCTCTATATAGACATGCACACATATATGTATATGTGTTTGTATATGTGTATATTCTCCAAGATCATATGTAGTAGATAGCAGAGCCAGAACTCATACTCAAAGTCTATTTCAGCACATTTTGTACTGTACCATGCTCCCTCCCCTCCCCTGGCTATGCTGAAGGAAGAACCCTCATCTCTCAAACCTGAGTTTTATTGCAAAGCACAGCAGCTTATGATAGTTCCACAGCAGAAGCCCTTGGATAGCAGTGCAGCCAGGCTTTGGTTTACTGCAAAACTTAGGGTTGTTATCATATAATGGTAAAACAACTTCTCACTTAATATGGGTACTAAGTTCTCAAATTTATTCTGGAAGGTAACTTTCCGATGGATCTAGAGCCTCCATTTGATGTGATTAATAGTTAATGAGTTTCTTAAATAACACAGGCACATTATTAACCAAGACTTTAATGGCTTTTTTTATTATGGGAATGGAATGGGATGTAGAACACTGAATGTCTTTGACCTTTGGTCTGAGCGCTGGGAGGCTCAGTTACAAGGACAATGCCTTAACTTGGAACCAAAAAGAGTTAGCCGTTCAGGAGATCCTTATCAGTAGTTTCTGTTGTCAACAAGTTTATAAAAAATTCAGTAGGGTGACTTGAAACTGTAGACTCAACTGACCTTGGATTTGGATTTGGATTGTTCCAGAGCAAATGACTTTTAAGCAAGATAATAAAATTAAATGAGCAAATGGGTGCCCTTTAAGCTATGTTTCTCATTCAAATAAGCCTAGAAGATGGCTTTCAAACAAGTGTGACAAAACCTCAGAGAATTCATGTTTCTTTGCTGAGTCTGATGGTCCCTGTTGCAGAGGAATCTATAAGGGCACATGCAGCAGAAAGAGTACAAGATTTGTCCTTCAAAAACATTGGGGTATTGGAAAGGTCACTTAACCCCTCTCAACTTTAGTTTCCTTATCTGTGAAAGGAAGTGTTAGAATGTTATAACATCCCTCATTCAGGGAAGCTGTGAATTAGTGGCTAGAGAACTCATCTGAAAATTATGAAGAACCAAGTCCAAGTTTCATCTGACAGATATTTCTTTAGTTGGGTAAGTCACTTAATATCTCAGGGCCACCCTATTTCTCTGACTATAAGTTTCAGAAGAGCTGATGATCTGTATTGGTAGAGAAAGTCCCTCACAAGGAATTCCCTAAACCAATGATATCAAAGATGTAAGCTAAAAACAAAACAAAAGAAAGAAAGGATGAGGAAAATGTGTCCCTTATGGAATATATGTAGGTATATGTGCATGTATGTGTGCACATACGTACACATGTGTGCATGTATACATGTGTGCATACATGCATACATTTACACATATGTGTAAAAAATAGGCAGTCAAAACATTTATTATTAGAATAATAAATATTTAACTATACATTCAGAGTACCATGACATGTACTTTGGAAAACTTAAACAACAAAAGGATGTATATTCCATGCCCACAGGGAGCATATATTCCATAACTAGTAGTTCAATCAGTTATTAGAAGTAAGGCATGTATAAGCATAGGTAAAAATAATGCAAGACAAAATTGGAAATATTAAAAGTGATATGCAAATTTTGATGAAGTAGAGATCACTGCTATCAGGTAAGATTTAGAGTCATAGAATTTTAAATTATAAAGGTCTTTAAAGATCATGAAGTCCAATCCTTTCATTTAAGAGATGAAAGATCTAATGTCTAATTTACCTAGGTCCACATAAAAAGTCGTAGAATTTCAATTTGAACCTGGGACTTTTGAATTCAAATATCCTGTACAATAGGGCATGTAGGAAATTGCATTTAAGGTATTCCTTGAAGAATGGGAAAGGTTTCAACAGTTGGAGGTAATAGGTATGACAGTCTAAAGAAAGGTAGTGTTGTGCACAAAGGAACAAAGTTTCGAATGTTCTTGGGAAACAGTATACTGTCCAGCACTGATGGATCACGGAGTATATGAAAGGAAATTGGAGACAAGATGAGAAAGACAGATTGTGGCCAGATTTTGCATGGTTTAAATAATGAGATTAGAAGTTTGGGTTTTTCATAGGCAGTAGAAGACTTCCTCTAACAACATTATTAAGGAATATTAATTATGTTTCATACTTTTCCTACACATGCAGAGAGTACTCCACCTCTAATCATAATTCCTCCTCTCATATATATGCAACTAGTATGCATTTATTAAGCACATGGCATTGAGGATACAAAGAGACTAAACCACAAGGAGCTTATATTCTAAAGGGAGAGACAACATGGGACAAAAAGAGGTAACGTATCATGTAAGATGTGGCATCTGAGCTGAGTTTTGAAGATATAGAAGGGGCCTGGGATGGAAGAGTCCTTTGCTTACTGATTCACTCACTGTGCATCTAATCTAAGCATAATGTGATCCGATAATGTGCTCTGTACTGGGTATAAGAGAAGAGAAAATATTTATCTAAGTTACAGTTGTTGACTTCAAGTAGTTTATATTTTAGTCAGGGAAGTTGAATTGTGGTGGAAAAGAAACACAAATGTGACCTTGGGGGGAAAAAGACAAAATCAAATGAAATACCAAATAAAACACCTTTCTTTAGAAGCTTAAATATACTTGCAACTGTCCTGTTTGCTCTCTTCAACATTTTCCTTTTACCAGTAGTAACCTATATGTTGCATCATATAGCACTTAAGTTTCACATTTCTCTAACATATTTGTTATCTAATTATACTATATTGATATCTGATAGTATTATATGCCCCTAACAAACTCATGCCTTTCTTAACTTAAAAAAAAAAAAAAAAACTTCCCTGATGCCTATTATGGTGCAGTGCTCTCAGTTGGGGGTTGGGAGGTGCTTTGAGGAAAGATACAACCTGTGATCTTATTGTTATGGGAAATGTCTACGTTGGGGGAAAAAACTTTTCTGAAAGCAGATTAAGCAACCTCTTCACAACTTAAATGTTAGAGGGTTATCTAGTGTGCTGACAGGTTAAGATACTTTCTGTCCCAAGGTAACATAGCCAGCAGATGTTAGAGATAGGACTTTAAATGCAGTCTTTCTGACTCTCACACCTTCTCTCTATCTACTCATTCTCACCATCTCTCTTAAAAATATATCATGTTTTGTATTGTACTTCATTTTGTGCATCCTAGAAGTCTAAACATCATCCGTATGTCGCAAATTCTTTCACTAGGCTCAGTTAGCAATTCCTTCATCATCCTTCTTATCATACACACATACACATACACACCACAAACAAACCAAAAACAATCGTCATCCCCCTAGTTTTTAACCTTGTGTCTATAAATTAAAAAAAAAAAGATAACCATATTTTAGTCTAATTTGTTTCCTTTGTAATCCTATGCATTTTATTGAGGAGTCAGCAGTTTTGACCAGATTGCACATGAGGTCCATAAATATAAATACGGTAAAGAATTCCCACTGGGTCTTTAGATAGTCCAGAACATTTTCATATTGAAAGGCTGCAGAAATTCTGTGGCTATAAAAGGTAAAATTGTTAGTATGACTTGGCAGTCAGGCCCATAGCAAACAAAACAGGAGTCAAAGAAAAGAGCCATGGAATGACAGATCCAAATATATCATCAAGACCATCTCCCCAAACCCTAACATTTTGCTAAAGCAGAAATTGAAGCTCAGATAATAGATATAATTTTTCTAAAGTTACAAAACTCATCAGTGTGGAGCTAGAGCCAGAATACAATTTTCCAATCTCACAATGATCTACTAGTTTTCCAGAATTTTGGAAAGTGATAGGAAGATAGAGAGGTAAGACTAGGTAGGTGAAATTTATGTTAAAGGTAGGTGGATTCAAGGAGAAATATAACTGTATAACTGAGCTCTTTGAGCAATGGAACGGATTCTCAGAAGGGCTGCTGGTGCTGTCTCTGAAAGGTCTTATCACCACCATCATCTATATCAAGAAAAAAAAGGAAAGTGTCAAAGATCACTCTAGTATATAACATGAGTAGGAAAGGGAAACAGATCCAACATAGTACTACTCTCCCATTTGTCTCTTTACCAGTCTGAGTAGAAAGGAAAACAGATACTGGAAGATATAGTGAAAAAGTGCAGTGCCTCCTTTCGTTATTTTAGAGTCTTTTTTAGTGTCTGAATTCCACTCCGCAAAAAAAGAAAATCCATGTTGAGGTTATAAATGTTTTAGCTATACTAATTATCTACCTGAAGCAGAATTATCCACTCATCCTTCTTAAATATTGCATCCAGATACTGTTATTTTCCTATCCACAGTCCAGTAGAGGCAGTAGAAATGAAAAGTACCTGTGGTCTCCTTCATTTTCTCCCAGTTTTTGTGTAAGAGTATCAGGCAGATGGATGAAAGATTATGGACTATGTGGCAGTCCAGGAAAGATGATTTGGTTCTCATATGGGCTAGAGACAGCTGCTATTTCACCAGCAATGGTAGAGTTGACCCAATTTTCAGGTGACTTTAAATACACTTCAAATAGAGTATAATGATGATTTTACCCAACATATGTCCAAATCAGTTTCAGAGAACTGTGTAGCCTTGCTTCTCCTCACTATCTTCAGCAAGCTGCCTTGAAGAGAACAGAGTAATGCTCAGTGGTACTAAAGAATCTGACTTCTTTTGGCTTCATCTTGAAGATTATTCTGATTCCCATTTGAAGGTGAATGAAATATTTCAGGAGGCATTACGTGGATGAGGTAATTTATGTGCTAAAACCCTAGGGCACTGGAAAGTAATAATTCTCCATTGCAACAGAGCATTTCAGTCCCAAGGAGTAATACATTTACTGATCCATCAAGGACTGATCCGGCTTATATAAGGGTCTGCAAATCTGTTTCTAGAGGCAAATTAACTTGTTCCACTAAGCCAGTTATCTCTTCCAGAGCATGAAATGGTATACTGGACTTAATTCTAAATGGATCAATATTCTGAGGGGAAAAGCCATGTTAACGTTTTCCTTCTCCCTATCTAATGCCTCAAGAACAAGGCTATTCAAATAGTGTTTGTGCTAACATTTCTATTGTTGCCTCATTAGGATTGCTATTCATTGAATTAAGTGTTGGCCATGGGACCAATATTTGTAGAATTGAGAAAGATATGGTTTATATATTCAGTGAATAGACTCCAATCCAACACAAGCATTTTGGTTCCAAGAAGGAAAATAAAGATCCATTTGCTTTTCATTTTAAGTACCCTGGTGCTCTGGTGAGTCCAGACTCTTGGGTAGGAGCAGATAGCGGAGTTGCTCTTCTAGTTCCCAGATACAACCATGGCCATAAAAGAGATGATTCCCTTTTATTGGAAGGACAATACCCAAACTAACCACATAATTTCTATTAATCATGGAGACACCTAGGCAGTGAGAGTCTCTTTGTATATACTTACTTTCCCTATCCCTCACTTCTCTGTAATCACAAGATAGCTATTTTCCTTCTAGTTTATATCAAAACTATAAGAACTTAAGATTTTGGGACAAGAAGTCATTATTTTGTGACTATTGTTGTGGAAACTGAAAAGTAATATGGCAGAAACTGAGCACCATTTACCAAGATAAAGTCAAAGTGAATATATGACCTAGATATAAAGACTGGTTTTCTACAAGAAATTTAGAAGGACATGAAATATATTACTTATCAGATTTATGGATAGGCAAATAATTTATGATAAAACAAAAGATAGAGAGCAGAGTTGGATATAAAATGAGTAATTTCAATTGAATTAAATAATTTTTAATAATTGATTGGTTGACAGGTTGAAGTAAAAAAAGGTATGTATCTATATTCATACATGAATTTTAAATTAATATGATTTATTCAACATGATTTTATTCACCTCATAGATAAAAAAATGTTCCAAAAATACAGGAAACTCTGATCCCTGATGCATAACACTGTAGATTTCCTTCAGTCTGAAGCAGAACTACTAATGATTATTTTAAGGGTCTAGTCATTTAACTTATTTTGCATCTACCTAATTTTACTATTTTCTAGGTCATATTTCTCTATATTTTCCACAAGCATAACATGAAAAAATTGTTTACTATTTCATTAAAATCTAGGGAAATCATTTCTAGAGAATTCTGATTTTTGATTACCAAAATCCAGTTTAAAAAAAAAAAAAAGAAAGAAAGAAAGAAAAAGAATTGAGTATGGTGTGGCATAACCTGTTCTGGTTTAAGCCATTATCTTAGAAAGAGAATCCATGGCTTACAATTTAGAGTAAAAGTCAGTAAAATCTCTTTATTTCTTCCATAATTACAAACCATAGGAGGGAGAGGCAACAGCTAATCCACAGAAAAGATATTAGTTGGGCAACTGAGCAATTTCTCAAAGGGATTTATAGTATGCAGGAGACACAAGTATTGTATGTTTATAGTCATTGGAATAGTTTGTTGTGGTCTGGGGAAGGGGACAGAGATTTACCAAGTTGCTCGTCTGTTTTTGCACTAAGGTTATCCAAGAGGTGGCATGTTTTGTTTTGTAGTTGTTTTTTTTTTCTTTTTTTGCATATGAATTGGGGTACAAAAAGTCAAAATAAGCATTAAATATGGCTTCTTGGACTACACAGCGAACAGAAGTATCAAATGCTTCAGAGAGGTGAAGATGAATGAAGGCTGAAACAAGTGCATTTACTTTGGCAGGTAAGAGTTGATTGGTAATTCATGAGGTCAGTTTCAGTCAAGAGGTAAAAAAAACAGATTGACGAGCATTTAGGAGTAAAAGAGAGAAATTGGAAGCATTGAACATAGATAGCTTTTTCTTTTTCTTTTTTTACTTTTCTAAAAATATAATTTGTTTTCAGTTTTCTACAATCATTTCCATAAATCTTAAGTTTTCTCCCCCTCCCTCCCCGAGACAGCATGTAAACTTAAATGGATTCTACACGTACATTCTTATTAAACATATTTTCACATTAGTCATGTTACATAGAAGAATTAAAATGAATGGGAGAAACAATGAGAAAAACTCAAACAAAATATAACACAAGAGAAAATATTTTGCTTCATTCTGTGTTCCAGTTCCACAGTTCTTTCTCTGGATGTGGATGACATTTTGCCTCAAGAAACCTTTGGGAATGTTTTAGGTCCTTGAATTGCTGTGAAGGGCTAAGTCTACCAAAAAAAATTTCCTCACACACTGTGGTTGTTACTGTGTACAATGATCTCCTGATTCTGCTCCTTTCATTTAGCATCAGTTCATATAATTCCTTCCAGACCTCTCTGAAGTCTTCCTATTCATCATTTCTTAGAGCACAATAGTATTCCATTACATTCATATACCAGAACTTGCTCAAGCATTCCTCAATTGATGGGCATTCCCTCGATTTCCAATTCTTGGCCTCCACAAAGAGAGGTGCTATAAATATTTTTGTACACATGGTTTCCTTTCCCATTTTTATGATGTCTTTGGGATACAGTCCTAGAAGCTGTATTGTTGGGTCAAAGGGTATGCACATTAGGCATAGTTCCAAATTGCTCTCCAGAATGATTGGATCAGCTCACAGCTCCACCAACAATGAATTAGTGTTCCAACTCTCCCACATATTCTCCATCTTTTACGAACTTCCTGTTTTGTCATGTTAACCAATCTGATAGATGTGATATGTTACCTCAGAGTTATTTTGATTTGCATCTCTCTAATCAATAGTGATTTAGAGTATTTTTTCAGATACTACAGATAGCTTTAATTTCTCCCTCTGAAAACTGCCTCTTCATATCCTTTGACCATTTTTCAACTGGGGAATGACTTGTATTCTTGTAAATTTGACTCAGTTCTCTCTATATTTTAGAAAGGATGCTTTTATCAACAACACTAGTTGTAAAAATTCTTTCCCAGTTTTCTGCTTCCCTCCTACTTTCTTGGAGGATAAGATTTCCACATCCAACTAAGTGTGTATGTTATCCCTTCTTTGAGCCAATTCTGATGAGAGTAAGGTTTACACAATCCCCCTAGTACCTCTATTTTACTGTCCAGAGTAAAAGCTCTTTTATACTTCTCTTATGTCAGAAAATGTTCCCCCATTCTACCTGTCCCTTACCCCTTCTCCCAGTGTAACCCTTTTTCTCATCCCTTAATTTTATTTTTTTGGATAACCACGTCATCACATTCATCCCCTCTGTTAATGCATATGCCTTATAACTGCCCTAATAATGAGAAATATTTTAAGATTTATGAATATCATTTTCCCATGTAGGAATGTAAACTGTTCAACATTATTGAATCCTTTATGATTTCTCTATTTCAAAGACAAATTTTCTGTTCAGCTGTCTTTTCATCAGGAATGGTTGAAAGTTCTCTATTTCATTAAAACTCATTTTTTTCCCCTGAAGGATTATACTCAGTTTTGCTGGGTAGGTAATCCTTGGTTGTAATTCTAGCTTTTTGACTCACCAGAATATCATATTCCAAGACTTTTGATCCTTTAATATAGAAACTGCTAAATCCCTGTGTTATCTTGATGGTGGCTCCACAATATTTATTTTCTCCTTGACCTGGTATAGTGCTAATATAACATTCACAGCACCTATGGTGACCATAAATATTCCAGTGCACTTCTGAATCATAATACACAACAGATTTTCCACATGGAAGACAGAACTAAAACATTTGTTCAGATACCAGAAAGTCAAATCCTAACACCAGAAAGTCGAATCCATCATAGCAACAAAAATATACACACAATAACAATGTATAGGACAACACTATCCCCAAGCCTTCCCCATGCTAGGGTCTTCCCACAAAAAAAGAAACAAACTTTCACTAGCCTTGCCGTCTGCTTCCTCTCTCTTCCTCAGTTCTGACTGCTCTGACCCATTTCCTCTCAGCTCTGCTCCAGCTCCACCCCTTTCTGTTCCATATGACTAGACTTAGGTGACTCAGGCTTCCATGTGACTTAAGCAGGTCTCATGGACCTATTAATGGATGGGAAAAATCTTCCCATTAAGAAGCAAAATTATATTAGCAATAAGCAAAAATGCATTATCAATACGTTCGGCCCCAAAATCTTTCTTATCCATTACGTAGGTCAAAGGGGCAACTGGTATCAACAGAACTTTAACAGGGATAACAGAAAATAAGCATATAAAACAATATCTTAGACAACTGGTGTCAACAGAACTTTACAACAATATGACAGGGATCACACAGAATAAGCTTGTAAAGCAATACTTCAGGATGGAGCTTGAGCACAAACATTCCCCCCCACCTCTGAACAAATGGGGCTCAAAATCCCTTGAGGTAAAGGGGGAAGGTCTCTTCTTCTATAGCTACTTCCTGCTGATATCAGATGCAGTGCTGTCCTTGCCCCAAGTGGTCCTATTAGAGGGGTCAGTTCTGTAGCTGGCATCTGGAGCTTGGTCGATGACAGATCCAAGGATGACACATCACAGTCATGGACAGGGGTAACATCTGACTTAATCAGGCAGCTGTAGGTGGAGGGTACTAAGCCTGAAGAAAACAAATCTAGCAAACAAGTTTAACAGACAAAACACCAAAAAGAAACAAGGAAACAATAACTAGAAGCAAGGTAGATAAGGTCACCCATGCTTCTGAAATCCATGAACAAAATATCATAGCCTCATTCACTGTTGTTTACTGTTTTCTAATTTGCAATTTGGGGGTCATCATTCTGGCAAGAAGTATGTTTTCTTTAATTTGAGTTGAGGCCTGGCCAATTTCCTGTACTCCCTTTAGGTGTAACAAACTTGGATACAATGTTTCAGGAGGATCTGTAAGGGCAGTTCTTATTTCCCTGCTCAGTCTAATATCAAGCCTCTTTTCCCATTATGTTTTATATAGTTCATTAGTTGTAATGCCATCTATTGTTCCAAAATTCACCTCTGTTCTCAATACAGCAGTAAACAAGTCTTTTCTTGTCAATCTATTCTTTTGAATCCACTGGCTGTTTATTCTCTCTTGAGGAAATTTAGCTTTTTCACTGATTCTCACCATCCAAGATATCAATGATTCTCCCATCCTTTGGGTGAACTGACTCCAAATATCTGTGACCTCCTGTTGAGTAAAATTCTCAGTTGCCTCCTCAAACACTATGTGGACACCCTGATTCTCCTGCTTCCTTCATATTGGGTGATCTTAAGCCTCATTATTTAACTTTGTTTCATTCTCCTTCCATGCATCCTGCTGACAGGTGTTTGGAACCTAATCAAGCCCAGCCAGTTCCTCTTGCTACTTTTTGCTTCTTTTTGTGAGCTAAACTAGCAACAACTTTCTCTTCTACCACCTGAAACTTTCTAGCTTACTCTTTGAAAGGAGAGTTTGAACACTGCAGGATAAAAAGCTTCCCCTGGAAACTAGCCAACTCCCTTTCTATCTGACCTTTCTTCTCCAGCACCTTATCACTGCTTTTACACATAAGGCGATAACTCATTAGCAAGACACAGCCTCTCCTACTTACCCCTGACAGTTGTTTCCCTGGTTCTATTGGTATTGGTATTCCTTGCAAACACCTTTCCAAATCTCTAGGTTTTCCCTTTTATAGCCTCAGCTTCCCTTTTTCATGAAGTCCTGTGCTTTTAGCCCATTCTCTTGTCAGGAAGGAATAAGGTAAATCCTCCCATCCTGAGAAATCCATTTCTCTCTCTAAGTTCTTTCTGCCTCCAAATAGTAGTCTGATATTTTGCAATTCCATCCTCACCCATCATAATAACAAAGAAATCTATACCATTATTAATTCAGGGAGCATGGCCATCCTCCATTAGGCCTCCCTACAAACAAGCTGTCTTAGGAAAAATCAATCCCTTTCTCACTCATCCTAGCTACTCTGCTCTGCTCTGCCTCCTCTCTCCCAGCTCTGTCTCACTCTCTCTCAGCGGCACACTTCCTGCTCCACCAGTTTGGCAAGCTCCACCCATGATTGACTCCATGCAAATCAGGCTGTGGACTCGGCCAGAGCTCAAAGCAGGTCACAAGGGGCCTATTAAGGAGCAGGGAAGATCTTCAAATTCTCCTACCATTACATCCTTCTAACCAGTTGTCTGACTTCCTTACTATCTATAGGTTGAGAGGTCCTGAAACTATCACTGTTGTCACTGATTCTGTCACCTTCAAAACCTCCTGCTGGCTTTCTGGGATGTGGCCTGAACTGAACCGCACTGCCCTCTCACCCTGGTGCAACAAATCATTCCTACCAAGCTTGTAAATTGTATTGGGATGGAAAATTTTCACCCCATCCTTTTGTGGGTTCTGCCACTCCAGAATTTGTTTTAAGGCATTATTTAAAATTGCTTGGAGAGGTATAAGGAAGAGCTTAGGTGAGTCCCTTGCCTTTTCTCTGGCATCTTGTATATACTCCAATTGTCTAATTCATGGAACTTGTCTATAGTCATTCTGTCTGACAGTTTCTGATATGTTCTCAAACCCCAGGGGATAAGTAGAGGGGGATCTCTTGCTTTAGCACCTTGGTCATCTGATCTATTTCCATTACACTTTTGTGCATGTATCTGTACCCACTTTTATAGAACTTAACATTCTACTGAAACAGGACTGAGCCAAAAGCATGAGAATGAAGGAGAAGATACAATTTAGTTTCAAGAGAGTCCATGGAAGACTAGAAAAGCTAGAAAGGAAAACCACATTACAGGGTGCTTTCAGTACTGTTTGTTATAAATGCTTTGTATTGTTGTTTCTTTGGTGAAAAGAAATGCAAGAATGAGAAAAAATAGATTTGTGTCAATTCAAAAAACTACCCATAGATTAATAAATAAACTTAAGCACCAGTTCTCCAATGTGAAGAATTCCCTCTAATGAAAGCTTTTTGAAATTGTCTTAGTACATATTTTAATGAGCAGCACTGAAAACATAGAAAGGGAATAAAACTTGTTTCAAGTCATCTTTTTGTCTTAGATTAGAATTTGGAATGATAAATGTTCAGATATAATGTGTAGAGACAGCATGAAGTATTCAGGAAGTCTAGCTCTGTACCAGAACTACCTCTAGCCACTCACAATTGCCAACATCCTCCCTATGAAAGTAGAGGGTCATCTGAATCATTTACAGAAAATGTTTGATCATTAGCAACCAAACTATTCTCTAGAAGGCTCAGAATTTTTCACATTCTATATCTTTTTCTTCCACATCAGATCTTTATAGAAAAAAATAAGTTTTTTCTTTAATATCACTTCAATGCTTGCCTATACTGCTATACCTATGGATTTTAAGAGATATTTGAATCACAGCAGCAAACACATATTTGGGGATTGGGAGTGCAGGGAGGAAGTTGATTCATTTCCTCTAAGGAAAGCCTCATTACTACAGTCTTTTCATTTCCTTCTTAACCTCAAGAAAACAAAGATTACAAATTATTATTTTCCTATTGACACTTATTAAGATATCTTAGAATTTTGGACACAATAAATAGCTATCACCTTAGAACCACAATGGTTCTGTGTGCATTCTTTGTGTTTTTCTTTTTTTAAAAAAATTATTTGTTTTTAGTTTTCAACATTCATTTCCAAAAGATTTTGACTTCTAAATTTTCTCCCCATCTCTTCTCTCCATCCATCCCAAGAGATCATGCATTCTAATTGTCCCTTTCCCCAATCTGTCCTCCCTTCTATCACACCTCTCTCTTCTATCATCCCTTTTTCCTCTATTTTCTTATATGTCTTTTATATCCCATTGCCTATATGTATTATTTCCCCAGTGCATGTAAAAATAATTTTTAACATTCATTTTTAAAACTTTGAGTTCCAACTTCTCTCCCTTCCTCCTTTCTCAGTGGGGATTGGTGAGGCATTCTATCATGCCCCCCTTTTATTCTATTTTCTCTTTTGACCCTGTCCCTCCTCAAAAGTATTTACTTCTAATTACTCCTTCTATTTGGGCTTCAGACCAGTTCATATTTCCTTTTGCAGTTTCAAATGTGGGTATATTGTCAATGCTGTCCTCTTCTGAATTCATATTTTGGTCTTCTCTGTCTCCCATCATAAGATTCTATGGCCTTTTATTTGCTTCTTGCTCATGGTGATTGCCTTTTTCCTGACTTTTAAAGTAGATCTCTGCTTCTGGGGTACAAGAGTCTCTGTCCCACATTTCTTGTGCTGAGAACTTGAGGCTTTGGGTGTTGTGGCCTCGTGTTCTTTCAGCTAGAAGCTAGCATGCTGCAGCTTACCTTGTACTGAGCTGGCAGATGTGTGCCAAGACCAAGGCCAGGTGAAATCTTTCTGAGTTTCCCCAGGGTTATACCGAAGCTCACAGCATAAAGTGTGGGGGAGGGGTTTTCTGGGCGTTGGAGTTCTCCTTCTCTCTGAGTTAGAGTACAGGCAGGCTCTGACTTGTGAACCCCGATCTGTGCTGGTGTCTGCCCAATTCCCCCGCCTGTGCTAAGGCATACCTGGGATTCTGGTGTTGGTGCTTACAGACTCCATACCCCTGATGCTCAGGATCTCCACCTGGTTCACTGAGGTGAGGTGGTCTGGGACACCTCTGGTCCTGCACAGGTCCCATTCAGTCACAGCAAGAGGTATTCTTCTTGTCAATCTCCCTAGCCTCCCAAACTGAGAGACTGCTATACCCCTTCTGTTGATCCCAGTATTCCAGGATTTTTCATGGGGAAATATTCTCTAGGTTTTTCCAAGGTCAACAAGGTGAGGATGAGAGCAGTAACAATTTATTCCACCATTTTGGCTCCCGAAAGTTCAAGTAGTCCAGAAAAGTATTACTATCAAAAAAATCCACAGATTACCACCAGAGGAAAATAATGTCTACATATAAGTTTCATGTGCACACACACTCACACATACACATGCACACACACACACACACACACACACACACACAATCACCATCACCACTACTACCAACACCACTCCAATCACCACAATCAGATACTGTGGTAAAACTCTACAATTTCAATAATAAACAAAATATTTTATGAGGAGTGAGGAAAAATTCTTTCAACTACAAAGTCTTGTCAATTTGAATAATAGAGCATTAGTTTACAGAAAAGTTAAATGAAAGAAGATAATGGAATAGATATCCTTATAATCAGACACTTTATTTGAAAACCCCCCAAAACTGATATCCTTAAAATCAAGGAAATTTAGTTTGCAAACATAAAAACTCAGCTAAATAATCAATCAATCATTTTACAAAAAAGAGAAAATTGGACCATTTCTTCAACAAAAAGAAAAAAATTACAAAAACAAGATAATGGAATATTTGAATTGCAAACATTTCAAACGGCACAAAAGAAAGATAAATTAGTTCAGTTATTAAGAAAAAAATCTACATTATAAAATTAATTATCTCATACTTCAGAGGCTATTTTTTTCCCAAGAAAAGGTAAATAGCTTTAACTAGTAGGCTTTTAAAGGAACTATTAAAGAAAGATTATCAAGAAACAAAAATGGTCCAAGACTAAAGAACTTTAAAAGTTGTTTAAAGAAAAGCAGAAAACTAAAATCCTTGATACCATGTAAAAGAAGTAATATCTTCTACAAAAGGAAACAATAGACAGTATAGTTTGACAACTGGCAATATAAGAAGGAAGAGAGAGACAATCAAAGCAGATGTCCCTACACACAGTTTCAAAATTTAAAACATGAGATATAATAATTCCTTGGTTTCCTAAAATGATATGAAGCTACATACAAGTATAATAAAAATAATAGAAGGTTGAAAATGAAGGGGAAAGTAAAAGGTGCCTTTTGAGAGAATTGTTACTGTGTATATTCAGGTATGTATATCAATATAAGAGACAGGGGCCTTCAAAGGGGTTTTTTTATAGGATATTTACACAATTAAGATGATTTTCATATCTCCCATGATTGCATCCCTGCTTGAGGAGAGAGTATACCTAAATCTCCAACAGAAGCAAAGTCTAGAGGAGGAGGGAGGACATAGAAGCAGAGAGAAAATGACTTTGCCTTAGGAGTCGTGATCACAGTAAGGACAATGCACAGAAACAGGACTCCTAACTATAAATATAACATTATTGTTATCATGTCACAATGAACGTATTTGACATTGTTTCTTCTGAAATTTTCATTTCTAGCAGTGAGACATAGAAACAAAAATATGAAAAAGAATAGGATAAAATTTATGCATAGAATAATAGAAATGAGATAGAGGATGAGGCTCAGTATTTTGGCTGTAGATGCAAACAGTGATGGTATGGACAGAATCACCCTTCCTGATCAAATATGTATATATTTCTGATAAATGTCCTTATGATGTATACTAAGCAAGCAGACAATCTGACAGATTTCTTCTGGAGCAAGCAGATTTCAAATCACAAATCAACAGTAAAAATTGTCAATAAGTTCAAACCACTGGAGTTAACAAATTTAAATTGAATAACAAGCTGTACATAATAGGTTTGCAGTTTAATGTGCAAGTGTGTGTATGTGTGTGTGTGTGTGTGTGTGTGTGCATGTGTGTGGTAACTGTGTATAGTTTTCTGCTGGATGGTGGCTAGGGAATGGCAGCCATCTAAGACTGAATAGAAAGACATGCCATGAGTAAAATCCACTTGAAGTTGACCAACTATATGTCAACAAGCAAATAAATTACAAATCACATGGATTTGTTAACATAAACTAAGGGGCTTATATTGATGTAATGGTAATTTAATTGGAAAATCTTTCCTATTCATTAATAGGCCCATTAAGTCACATGGAGCCTGTGGTGGGAGGAGTTTGCTGAAAAGGTGGAGCAGAACCAGAAGGAAGTGAGTGAGCACAGTTGGGTCAGGGGGGAGAGAATCCAGGCAGGCATGCAGCAGGGTTCAGGGTCCTGAGTGTTTGCTTGTCCGAAGGGGGGTAGAAAGGCTTGGAATGGCTTTGTTCCCTGCCATGATCACATTTATTAATTTCTTGGTCACCATGATGGATTTTGCTTTCTGGTTTGGGATTTGACTTTCTGGTGTCTAAATAAATGTTTTTCTTCTGTGTTCTATATGGAGAGTCTTACATTTTGTGATTGAAAACTATGCTGGCACCACCAGCACTGTGAATATTGCTTTGGTGATACATTTTGTGTCATGAACAGGATCTCAAGGCATAAAATCTCTATTTGGAGGCAGAAAGTATTTAGAGGAAGAAACTGGTATGCCAGGTTGGGATGATTTAGCTTTTTCATAGCTAGTCAGAGAATGGTCCAAGGGTCACAATGGACTCTGAAAACTGGGAAGTGAGAATACAGGAGGAGGAACCTGGAAATGTGAAAAAGTGCTTGCAAAGAATGCCAATAAGACTAGGAAAGGAGTTGGAAGGTTAAGTAGGAGAGACTGGGTTTTACTAAAAAGTTACAGTATTGTGTGTAAAAGCAGGGATGAGTGGCTTAAGGAAAAAATTCAGATGGAAAAAGAGTTAGCTAGTTTGCATGGGAATTCTCAGTCTTCAGGCACTCTTTTACAAGACCCCCTAGACAGAAGGGAGAGCTATTTATTTAACTCAGAAGAGGTTGAAGGCTGACAATAGAAATGTGCATGTGACCTTTGTACAGACTCAGTCTAGTTGCCACAGTGACCAAGGAAGTGAAATAATTTTAGGAGAAGTTTTTTTAGGCAGAAGCACATCCAATAGTAAGGCAGAAACAGGAGAACCAAGGAGGTATATCAGTGTTTGGGGAAATAACTGAGGATTTTACTCAGCAGGAGGTACAGAAATTTTGAGTCAGTTCACCCAAAGGATGAGAGAATCATTAATATTTTGGGTGATGAGAATCTGTGATGAAGGAGCTGGA
The DNA here is from genome assembly GCF_028372415.1 of Notamacropus eugenii. Classification (NCBI taxonomy): domain Eukaryota; kingdom Metazoa; phylum Chordata; class Mammalia; order Diprotodontia; family Macropodidae; genus Notamacropus; species Notamacropus eugenii. Next base: position 552,954,215 of record NC_092872.1, read on the forward strand.
AGACTAACGATAGATCAAATGGACTGTATAAAATTTATAGTTATTAGAATCCTTTTGTACATCAAACTTTTAGATATTGCAATATGTAAGGAGGTAGCAATACAACTAATCTGTTAGTTTTGGCTGCAGAAGGCTTCTGTAGGTAGTATCCTACTAAGACTATGTGGCCTAGTGGAGCCACAACCTGGTATTCACTTAGGGACTATATAAGAAAGTTAAAGGAGAAAGTAATGGAGACTGCCATAATGAATGGAAATGCAGAAGAATACTATGACACTCCCTTTTCAGTTCGCCATAGAAATATAATAGTGAAGACAGCTCCCCCTACTTACAAGCACTTGATTTTGACTAATAATTGGGGAAATAGGGCATCCTCTTTCAGAGGTGCTGGACAATATTTCACAGTTAAGTCACTTCAGGGACTGGGAAAAAGACAAAATCCTAGAAAGAGAAGAGTAAATTGCCAGCAGATTCAAAATCAGAATAAATTGACAAGAAGAGAATTGTTTACTGCTTTATTAAGATCAGCAGTAGATTTTGAAAGTATAGAGGGTATTCCGACTAATGAACTATACAGAATGTACCAAGAAAAGGGACTTGATAGACAAAATAGAGAAGTAAGAACTGCTTCTACAGATCCTCCAGGACCCTTGTATCCAAATTTGTCACACCTTCTGGGAGAATAGGAAATTGGCTGACCCCAGCTTAGATTAAAGAAATACACAGATAGGATTACAGATCCCGTATCAATTTGACAATATATTAGGAAAATGGATCAAATATTGTAAGTAGGGCATTAATCAACACGGGGGCAGGGCCCTCCCATGTATATGGATATATGTTTAAACATGGAACTCCTTTCACCATCACAGGACTGGGAGGGGCTGAAATATCAGCCAGACAAGTTAATCTAATGATGAAAATTGGACAATTGCGTAAGAAAGAATATACCATGGTAATTGTACCCATTCCTGAATACATCATTGGAATACATATATTGAGGATGACTTTAAATTTGTCTGAGGGAAGATACCAATTTGCAGTAAAGAAGATAGGAATTAATACAGTTTTAGTGGGTAAAATAAAAATGGACCCAATCACTTTACCTGAAACTTCTGAAGTAATTACTTTAAATCAGTACCATGTGCCAGGTGGACAAAATGAGATTACCAATACTGTAAAGGAATGTGTTGAGTCAGGAGTTTTAGTCCCTACAACCACCCAATGGAATAATCCTGTTTGACCAGTATGAAAGTCACTTGGGACATGGAGGATGACAGTGTATTATAGACAATTGAATGAAGTTACTCCTTCTTTGTATGCTACTGTTCCAGATACCATTGCCTTAATAGAAAAGATCCAAAATTATGATGGGACTTGGTACACAGCTATTGATTTGGCCAACGCTTTCTTTACTATCCCAATAGATTCAAAACAATAGGACTAGTTTGCTTTCACTTGGCAGGGCCAACAATATACTTTTACATGTTTGCCACCAGGATATCTGCATAGCCCAACTATTTGTCATAGTATTCTGGCTGAACATTTGGATGAATTGGAGAAACCTGGTTTACAGCTTGCCCACCACAAAGATGATATTATGATGCAAGGAAAAACTGTAGAAGAAGTGGGGAAAAGTTTGACGCTTTCATTGACCATATGAAAAGCAAAGGGTGAGAAACTAACACTGCAAAGATTCAAAGGCCAGCTCAAACCATAAAGTTATGGGTATTCAGTAGAATAAAGGGCTGAGAAAGATTCTCCCACAAGCTTGACCAAAGATTCAGAATTTTCCTATCCCCATCAATAAGAAAGAGGTCCAAAAGTTTATAGGATTATTTGGATATTGGTGACAACACATGCTGCATCTAGGACAAATTTTGAAACCTTTATATAAAATTAAAAGGAAAAGATATGAATTTGATGGGGGACTTTAGCAGATCAAAGCTTTTGATGAAGCAAAAGCTACTATAGAATAATCCCTGGTATTATGGCCTATGCAAAGTGACTCAGTGAAATTACAAGTGACTGTACAAGATGAATATGCAAACTGGAGTTTATGGCAAAAACAACAAAGCCAAAATATACTTTTAGGATTTTGGTCTAGGAAACTCCCTTCATCTGGAGTTCAATATACCCCTTCTGAAAAGCAGTTATTAGCTACATACTGGGCTTTGGCACAGACTGAACAGCTGAATTTAGGCAATGAGGTAATACTAAGGCCTGGAATCCAAATTATGACCTGAGTAATGAGTACCCCAGCTTCTCACAAAATTGGACACACACAAGAGGCTAGCATAATTAAATGGAAATGGTATATTCAGAATAGATCTAAAACAGGCAAAAGTGGAGTTTCTGCTTTACATGAATCTGTAGCAAACATAGATACTGAGGGAAATGGTATACCCTCTGGGCCAAAGCAACAGTTGTTACTGTCCTTGGTAAAATGGAATGAGGGATATGGTGGATTAACTGGAGAACAAAAGAGACATGCATGGTTTACTGATGGGACAGCAAAATATTTGGGCCACAAAAGACATTGGAAAGCAGTACTCTATAACCCATGTACTAGGTGGACTTTGGAAAGTACTGGAATAGGTAGAAGTAGTCAATATGCTGAACTTATGGCAATACACCAAGCTATCAAAACAGAACAAGGAGGACAGTGCCATGTATTCACTAATTCATGAGCAGTAGCTAATGGGTTAGTTACATGGATGCCCATGTGGAGAAACCAAAATTGGGAAATTCATGGCAAAGAAGTCTAGGGCAAAGAATTACGGGAAGATATATGGGATGTGTCTTTGGTTACTAATTTGTCAGTTTTTCATGGAGAGTCTTTTATATTTTGCAATTGAGAACTATGCTGGCATATTCAGATTTACCAACAATGCTGTGAATATTGCTTTGGCAATACAATTGATCAGTACTGTGAGAAACAAAGAAAGGAATTTTATTTCTTCAGGATTAATACTACTCCTAGCTTTGCAGGAGTAATAGCAAGAGTGATAACAGGATGCAAGTCAGAGGTAACTGGTTCTAACTGGATATATTTAACAAAATAAGTATACATACATATATATATATATATATATATATATATATATATATATATATATATATATATATATATATATATATATATATATGTATGTGGTTCTCTAAGTCAATATGTATCCACAGGGATCCTTCTGTATGGTTTAGTGGCTCCATTCCTATTTAAGCTTGATACTAGTAATATAGAAAAACATTCTTCATTTTGCAAAGAAATAAACTAAGACCCAGAGAAACTGAAATTTGACTTGTCTCATGATCAGGTAGGTTGTAAACATGAGAGACAGGTTTCTATATTGTTAATGTATTTTTTCTTAATTTGAAGATCTTTCCCATCCATTAATAAGCCCATGTGACTTGCTTAAATCACATGGAAGCCTAAATCACATGGTAGGAGGAGCTTGATGAATGGGTAGAACAGGAAGGGGGGGCAGAGCTGAGAGTAAGTTGGTGAGAGCAGGTAGATTGGAGGAGAGGATACAAGCAGGCAAACAGCTGGGATTATGAGTGTTTCCTTCTGGGAAGGTCCCAGGGAAGGCTTGGGAATGGCATTGTCCCCTGCAGTGCTAATGTGTATTAGCTTCTTGGTTACTACGATGGATTTGGCTTTCTGGTGTTGGGATTCAGCTTTATGATATCTAAATAAATGATTTTTTCTGCCTTCTATATGGAGAGTTTGTTATACTTTGCAATTCAGAACTATGCCATCATATTTATAGTCACTGTTGATATTATGAATATTGCCTTGGTGATATATTTGGTGTCACAAAGAGGACTGCAGGGTGTAAAATCTCTATTTGGAGGCAGAAAGGCTTTAGAGGAAGCAATAGATATCCTACAATGGGAGGATTTACTTCCTTTCTCCCTAGCAAGGGAATGGGCTAAAAACACCTGACCCAGTGAAAACTGGGAACTGAGGTTACAGGAGGGAGAACCTAGAGATTTGGAAAGATGTTTTCAAGGAATACCAACAAAATCAGGGAAAGAACTGGTAGGAGAGTGTAGGAGAGGCTGAATTTTATTAACAGGTATTGTGTATAAAAGCAAAGATGAGCTGCTGAAGGAAAAAACATTCAGATGGAAAAAGTTAACTTGTTTGCATGGTAATTCTTAGTGGTCAGGGTCTCTTTAAAAGAGCAAGCTGGAGGGTCACAAGTGAAAGAAAAGGATGTTCCTTTAGCTGAGGAGAGGAAGCAAAAGCCTGGCAAAAGAAGTATGCATGCAAACTTTGTAGACATAGCCTACTTGCCATGGAGATGACTGCCAGATGATTGTATAGGCAGAAAAGGTAACGAAGTAAGAGGATGAAAATAAGACAATGCTAAAAGGGGAGGCTTCTCAGGCAGAAGTATACCCAATACTGATGAAAACAGGAGAAGCAGGAGGGCAACACAGTGTTTAGAGAGATAACTGAGTATTTTACTCAGCAGGAGGTCACAAATATTTTGAGTCAGTTCACCCAAAGAATGGGAGAATCATTAATATCTTGAATGGAGAGAATCAGTGATGAAGTGGCCAGAGAAGTATTGATAGATAGTGTGAATTGCTTGAAATTAATAGGTATTGGTCAGAATACTTTTATACAGAAAGCTCTTAGAGATTACAATATGCAAGGAGGTAACAATATGACAAATATTCTAGCTTTGGCTGCAGAAGGAGGCAGTAAGCTGTACCCTACTGACTCTATGTGGCTTAGTGGAGATAGACAGTGTTTTTTCACTGAGGATCTACCTGAGAAAGTTAAAGGAGAAGGCAATAATGACTACCATAATGACTAGAAACATAAATGCATACTATGATACCCCGTTAGAAGTTTCCATAGGAATATAATAGTGAAGATGGATTCTCCTGCTTGCAAGCACCTAATTCTGACTGTAATAATTAAGGGCATAGGGAGTGCTTCTCTTTCAGGAGTGCTGGACAAGATTTCATAGTTAAGTGACTTAGAGGATTGGAGAAAAGATAAATTTCCTCAAAAGAGAAGAATAAATAGCGAACAGATTCAAAGTCAGAATACAATGACAAGAAAAAAAGATCGACAACTGCTCTGTTGACAGTATGGGTAGATTTTGGAAACTAGACAAAATAGAGAAGCAAAAAATGTCTCTACAGATCCTCCAGAATCTTTGTATACAAGTTTGTCACACCTTCTGGGAGAATAGGAAATTGGCTGAACCCCAGCTTAGATTTAAAAAATACACAGATGGAATTACAGATCCTATATCAATTTGACCAATGGACCAAATACTGTAACTAGGGCATTAATAGATACTGCAGCAGATGTCTTCCTTCTATATGGAAAACCTGATAAGTTTAAACATGGAACTCCTGTCACCTTCACAGGACTGAGAAAGGCTGAAATATCAACCAGACAAGTCAAACTAATGAGGAAAATTAGACAATTACCTGAGAAAGAATATACCATAGTAATTGTACTCATTCCTGAATACATCATTGGAATAGGTATATTGAGAAGTATGACTTTAAATTTGTCTGAGGAAAGATGCCAATCTGCCATAAGGAAGATAGGAATTAATAAAATTTTAGTGGGTAAAATAAAAATGGACCCAATCACTTTACCTGAAACTTCTGAAGTAATTACTTTAAATCAGTACCATGTGCCAGGCGGGCAAAATGAAATTACCAATATTATAAAGGGGCAGGAGTGTTAGTCCCTTCAACCATTCAATGGAATAATCCTGTCACGCCAGTGAAAAGATCAGATTGGACATGGAGGATTATAGACATTGAATAAAGTGACTCCTCCCTTGTATCCTACTATTCCAGATACTATTACCTTAATAGATATGATCCTGAAATAGGATGGGACTTGGTATGCAGTTATTGATTTATTCCATGTTTCTTTATTATCCCAATAGATTCTAAACAATGGGACCAATTTGCTTTCACTTGGCAGGGCTGATAACATATTTCTACATACTTGCCACAAGGATATCTGCATAGCTCCACTTTTTGTCATGGAGCTGTGGCCAAACATTTGCATGAATTAGAGCTATCTAGTGTCCGGCTTACCCACCACACAGATGATATTATGATACAGGGAAAAATGTAAAAGAAGTGGAGAAGAGTTTGATGCTTTTCACTGAGCATATGAAAAGCAAACATGGGAAAATAACCCTGCAAAGGTTCAAGGACCAGCTCAAACAGTCCTATTTTGGGGCATACAATGGAATAAGGGGCTGGGAGAGATTCTCCCACGAGCTTGACAAATGATGCAGGATTTTTCTATCCTTATCAATAAGAAAGAGGTCCAAAAGTTTATAGGATTATTTGGATATTAGCAACATCACATACCATATCTAGGACGAATTTTGATACCCTCTTATACAATTGCTAGGAAAAAAAATGTGAATTTGACTATGGACTTGAGCAGAGTAAAGTTTTTGAAGAAGCAAAGGCCACTATACAATTGGCCTTAGATTTATGGCCTATGCAAAGTGGCCTGATGGAATTACAAGTGACTGTACAAGATGAATATGTAAACTGAAGTTTATTGCAAAAACAACAAAACCAAAATGTACCCTTAGGATTTTGGTCTAGGAAACTCCCTTCATCTGAAGTTCAATATACCCCTTCTGAAAAGCAGTTATTAGCTGCATATTGGGCTTTGGCACAGACTAAACAGCTGACGTTAGGCAATGAGGTAACACTAAGGCCTGGAATCCAAATTATGACCTGGTTAATGAGTACCCCAGCTTCTCACAAAATTGGACACGTGCAAGAGGCTCGCATAATTAAATGGAAATGGTATATTCGAAATAGATCCAGAACAGGTAAAAGTGGAGTTTCTGTTTTACATGAATCTATGACAAACATTGATAATGATGGAAATAATCCACCCCCAAACCAAAGCAATAGTTGTTACTGTCCTTGGTAAAATGGAATGAGGGATATAATGGATTAAATGAAGAACAAAAGAGACATGCATAGTTTACTGATGGGACAGAAAAATATTTGGGCCACAAAAGACACTGAAAAGCAGTCACCTATAACCCATGTAGTGGCCAGACTTGGGAAAGTACTGGGATAGGTGGAAGTAGTAAATATACTGAATTTATGGCAGTACATCAAGCTATGAAAACAGAACAAGGAGGACAATGTCATATATTCACTGATTCATGGGCACTAGTTAATGGGCTTGCTACATGGATGCCATGTGGAAAAATCAAAATTGGGAAATTCATGGTAAATAAGTCTGAGACAAAGAATTATGGGAAGATATATGAGACATGTATTTGATTACTAATTTGTCAGTCTTTCATGTGGACACTCACGTGGCCCTTATCACACCAGAACGTGAGTACAATACACATGCTGATTGACTAGCAAAGATTGTTACTCAACACATTTCCCCTACTCTGACACCAACTGATGATCTAGTACTAGTAAAATGAGTCCATCAAGCAGCCAGTCATTTAGAGTTCCAGGCTACCCACCAGTTGGTCCAAGATCAAGTTAGTAGTATCTCTCATTCGCTGTTAAAACAAATAGCAGACGAATGTTATACGTGTCAGTTGGAGAAGGAACGAACTGTTCCTTGAGTAGTAACTGGAGAGATAGTAAGAGGAAAAGTACCAGCCCAAATTTCTTAAATAGATTACATTTGACCCCTACCCCAAGATAAAGGCTGCAAATTTATATGTACTTGTTTTGATACCTATTCAGGTATCAAATTTGATATTCAGTGGTTTGTCCCTATAAAAATACAATCCAGAAAATCATCTATAAAGCTCTAGATATCGTAAGTCTATATTGTGAAATCCCAGTGTAGATCCAAAGTGGCAACAGGTCACATTTCAGTGGTAATGAAGTGAAGAGATATTGTGTATTAAACCACATAGAATGGATGTATCATATTCCATAGCATCCACAAGTGTCTAGATAAATTGAGAAAATGAACGGAAAATTGAAAGAACAGTTAAGAGAACTTCACCCCTTTCCCCAAGATTTTAGGCCCCATTCATTCGACTGGGAAATGATGGGGTGCTTGTGCTCATGCCCCACCCTAAGATCCTGTTTTATGTGCTTATTTTGTGTGATCCCTGTTATATTGTTGTAAGGTTCTGTTGACACCAGTTGCCCCATTGACCTATATAATGGACAAGAAAGATCATGAGGCCAAATGTATTGTTAATGTATTTTTGCTTAATTTTAAGATCTTTCCCATGCATTAAGAGGCCCATGTGACCTGCTTAAATCACATGGAAGTCTAAGTCACATATGGTGGGAGGAGTTTACTGAACAGGTGGAACAGGAAAGGTGGAGTACAGCTGAGAACAAGTTGGTGAGAGTAGTCATATCAGAGGAGAGAGAGGACACAGGCAGACAGACAGGTAGGATTGTATGTTTGCTTGTGGAACAGGCAGACAGCTAGGATTGTGAATGTTTGCTTGTGGGAAGGCCCCAGTTGGGTTGGGGAAGGAAAGGGGAAGGTTTGGGAATGGCATTGTCCCCTACAGTGTTAATTTGTATTGACTTCTTGGCTACTATAATGGATTTGGCTTTATGGTGTTGGGGTTTGGCTTTCTGGTGTCTGAATAAATGTTTTTTCTTCTGCCTTCTATATGAAGAATCTGTTATACTTTGTGATTCAGAACGGCACTGGCATGTTCATAATTGCCATCAGTGCTGTGAATATTGTCTTAGCAATACAGCTTCTAACCCAGATTTTCTGATTCTAAATAGAGAAATCTTGTCTTTATAAGAATGAAAAGGGACATACTATCTTAGAAAAAAGGAAATACTAGGAAAAGGAGATGTGAGGAGTCTTTATGTAATCAGCTGGAGGGCTAAGTGAGTATATCTGCCTTCTTCACAGACTAATACATACCAGTAGGTAAGTCATGTCTTTTGGTTCGTTTGTGCCTCAACTGAGTAAAAACAAGAGGCAAGAAATGGAGATGGAGTGAAATAGGAGCAGGGTAAGGCCTACTGACAGCTATTTAATTACCTGTAACCATATGTAACCATGTCTTCTCTATGATTTCACTCCCTAACCTTGGCTACTAGACCCCCTGTAACCCTGGTCTCTGCTTTTCTTTGGAGGCTCTTAACCTTCCCATCACACTAGCATGACCAAATTCTCATAGCGAGAATACAGTATACAAAGTGTCTAAATGCAGAAGATCAAGGGATGTAAAACTGAAATATCCAACCATTTCATTTTACACATGAGGAGACTGGCACTGTCAACAAGCAACAAACACTCACTAAGAATTTACTATGAAAGAGGCAAAGCCCTGTGAGGTGAGGCTGAAAAGAAAGGCATAAAGTAACATGCCTAAGGTTGTTGAGATAGTTATGTGCAGAGCCAGGACTCAAATTCATGTTTTCTCTGTCTAAATCCTTTCTTCTTTCCATTATACTTTGTTGCCCTATGGATTGCAATGATCAGAGAGAGTCTTAGAGAAAAGGTAAAGTTGGCCTGAGTCTTGAAACATGAATAGGATTATTAAAGGACAACAGCAAGATGAAGGCTTAATCTGACCCTGGACACAGTTGATAGTTTACCTAGAGGGGAAAGTAAGGTGGGGAAGACCTCAGCTAAGGTCTAGGCTGAGATAAGCACTGTGGCAAAAAGAAGAGTGGAATTATATTTGAAGGATTTAAATTGAAATGAATTATCTCTTTATTTACTTCTCTTTTCTGGGCCTCAGTTTTCTCTTACATAAAATAAAAGGTTGGGACTTCATGGTCTTAAAGATTCTTTCCAGTATTACAATCCCTGTTTTCTTCCCCTATTTTCATACTGCACCTTCTCATTTTACCCTACAAATGAATCTTTTTTTTTTAAGAGAAGTGATTGTACTTTAGAAACAAATAGAATGTTCTCAGAGCTGACATTCTTCAGAGAAGGGGCCTCTTGGGAGAAAACATGCATTTGATTAAAACTACTCTTTCCAGAAAATGATGTGTGTTAGAGTTTGCTCGGTAAACATGTCCTTGCTTTGGCCCAACATCTGCTGCCTTGGTCACATACTCTGTGTAGCATAATTTAGAAGTGCTTCAACCAAATATCACTTCCTACATTCCCACTAGTCCTAGGTATTTATCTTGGAATCTCATTTCAAGCTCCCTATGACAGGTCCTCCTGTTTTCCATAGTGGCGCAAAGCCATAGTTAAGCCTCCAAGTCACAACAATGCAACTAAAGCAGTTAAATCATTATTGTCATTTAAATATGTTTGAAGGGAAAAAATCACAAGTATACGTGGACAAGGAAAACATGTAATTGGTAGTCATGTTGCAAGTCATGGATCTATGTTCCAAGTGATACAGATGTTATTATTGGGTTTTACTATGGAAAGAGAACTTTGGAGCAACACCTTTAATCCTTAATCTGAAACTGGAACGTGAACTTTGACTGAGGATACAAATTGGGGCAAAGCATGTTCAGAGGCCAGAGGCCAGTAAGCCAGGGTCTGACTAACATTTTATCACTATAATCTATAACCAACTGGAAAATTTGGAGAAATCTATAATTATATACAGGAATGACCCTCTCTATTAAGTGTTTTGTCTCCATTTTACTACCTTCCCAGGCTATAGGCATTGCTTGTCACCTAAGTTTTGCCCATTTACAAAGGATAAAACTTTCTCATCTAAGTGGAACAAGCTTCAGGATTTTAAACTCAACATTGACCGAAAAAATCACTGTCCACTATTAAATCTTAGACAAATGAAATCCCATGTGATGTTAAGGTCCCTTTTCTCAGGAGGAGGGGCAGAGTGAGGAGCACAGTTCCAGACATTCCCTCCACACAGAAACACAAACTGTGCCTATTGATTGAATCACACCAATTACAGTATGAGGCAAAGTAGGACAGGTGTAAAAAATGCAAGCAAAAATCTGAAGATGTCAGGATCCTAGGGAGGTGAATTGTGGCAGAGTACAAACAATCAGAATGACTGAGAAAGAGAATCTCTATCCTCTATATTTCTTGAAATTGAATCTGAGCAGAAATTAATTATGATGAGAATATAAGAACAACAACAAAGCATAGTTAATAAAGAGCTAGGCTTGGCATCAGGACAACTTGAGTTTAAATCCAGTCTCAGACCCTTACTAGTTGTATGACCCTGGGCAAGTCACTTACCCTCTCTGTACTTGAGTTTCCTCATCTGTATGATGGAAATAATTATAGGACCTATCTCTAATGTTGTTATGAGTAAAATGAGAAGATATTAATAAAGTGTATTACAAACCTTAAAGCTTTACATAAAGTCTGGTATTATTAGTGACAATTATGAGGATGATGATGTTTATTTACATTTCAATTTAGAGTTGGCAAAACACTTTGCATAACAATTGATCCTCATAGAAATCCTGGAACGTTGGGGCTATTAACATCATCATGTTGCAGAGGGGGAAACTGAGGATGAAAATAAAAATGACTTGCTCCAGGGTTAAAAAGAGAGTTTCTTGGGTGTGATTTGAATTTAGGTCTTCCTGACTCTCAACTCCATTCAATTCCCAATGCCATAGGGTCATATTGTCAAAGCCAGAGCTATGCTATTGTCCCAAAACAATGGAAGGAGGTCTCTGACTCCTTCACTTCAGCTGCCTTTTCCTACACACCCCTTGCAAAACAACAATGACAACAACAAACAAACATTTTTTGCAATCCAGCATTATAGCTTTCTGATCAGGGATGTGTCTGGAAGAGGCAGCTCAGGATGTGGGTGCCAGTTGAATTATGGAGAGAGAATGGTCTTTGTGACTACTCCAGGACACAAGTAGAATTGCCAAAGTGCTAAGTTAAATTTCACCAACCAAAGAAAGAACAACTGGGAAATCATAACATCATAAAGTGGGAGAGATAGCATGGTGCAGTGGATACAGTGATGAACTTCAACATGGCCATGTGATTTACTTTCAGTTTCTTAATATGTAAGATGGGGAGGGGTGATAGTGGCACCTACCTCATGGAGTTGTTGTGAGGATAAAATGGGATAATGCATGAAAAGTGTTTCACAAACATTGAAGTTCTATACAAAAGCCAGTTATGATGATGTATCTACTTCTGTTTTTTATCACATAAATCACAAATTTCCTCTAATTGTTGCCAGAAAGAATATACAAAATGATACAATTTAAGGCTGAAAGAGCTCCTCCCTTCAAAAACAAATCTAGTCCTGCTCTCTGCCTTAAGAAAGATAATTTTATTATTTGCATTTATAAATTGAAGAATTGTGGCTAAGAGAAAATAAGGGAGCAATAAAAATTGTAACTCAAATGTAGGTAACACTTTAAAATGTCCAGTGTTTTTCCTCACAATAACATTGTGAGGTAGGTTACCACAAGGATTATTTATTTATATATTTGCTTGTTTACCAATTTATTTCTTTACTTTTTACACATTAAGAAGGGAATAAATATTCATTGAGGACTTACTATGTGACAAGCCTTATAATAAGTGTCTTACAAACCTCTCATTTAATCATAACAATAACCCTGGAACTTATTTTTATTCCCATTTTATAGATGAGGAAACTGAGGAATGTGGAAGTTAAACGACTTGCCCAGAGTTACATAGTTATTAAGTGTCTGAAGCTAGATTTTAATTTAGGTCTTCCTCACTCCAGGTCCACTGAATCACCTACCAGTTTATAAATGAGAAAAAAACAAGACTTAGAAGGATAAAGATTGCTGATTGTTGGGAGGATTCTGGGGTAGACAGGAATAACCTACTGATTTCCTGACTCCTTCACTGAAGCATGCCACCTGACATTTCAGATCATTTATTACCAACCCAAACCAATCATTAGCTTCTACATTCCTGCCTACAGAGTTGGCATTCAAGCTACTTTGTTCTTAATTCTTCTTGTTTCTTATCTTTATATCTGGACAATGTTCCAAACATCACAAATATGCTTCACTATACCATAGACTACATACACTCTCCCACTGCACTTGGTACATTCCAGCCACTCAGCAAATATTAAGCCTCAACAACAACATACTATTAAAATATCCCTGCCAGAAAATTGATGTCATCTCTGCAGCTCATCCAAAATGATGAACTCACATGAACTTCAGCTGGGTTGGGGGTTGGGAAAAGAAGTGAGAAGACAAATTGACATTTTTGTTGGATGAATACTAGAGTGACTTTGAAAGCTCCCAAATAGTTATGATGGAATTAGAATAAATCAGAAGGGAGTGGCCTGGGAGTATTGTCCATGAACATACATGTCCCAGAGCAAACAGGCCTCAACAATATCTAGAACGATGAATTTCTCATGCCCTTTTGGCTCCGTTTTAGTCTCTAACCATGACCTGCTTGAGAAAGTGCTAATGTCAAAATGGCTAACTGTGAGAATCTTAGGGAAAAAAAATTCAGGACTAGAGAACTGGCCTTTGTCAATATTTACCTTTTCCACTAGCTAAAATCTTTTAGAGAGGATAGAGCATGGTGTATAAGAATGCATCCAGCACTGGCCTGGGAGTCTGAGATTGTGAAACAAAATGCAACTGAGGCCTGGGGAAGGACCTCATATTTCAGCTCCTAAAAGTAGTTAAAAGAATCTTTAATTTGGGGTCATGCTCCTGGTTCATCCTTTTGTGGTTTAAACAAAACAAAGGTTTGGTGCAATGGACAGAGCTCTGGGGCTGGAATCAGGAAGACCTGAGTTCAAATCTAGCTCATGGCACTTAACAAATGCTTATACTCTTCTTTCTCCCTTCTTCAACATGACTGCTCTTCAAATACTGATATAAGACTATTATTTCTCCCCTTCCAATTTTCTCTCCTTTGGACTAACCAACATCCTCAAGGCCCTGAATCAATGGCATGGATCAAAGAACCTTTCGTAATTCTGGTTACCCTCTATGTCTGGTAAGTGGTAGAATTAGAACCTGATCGCAAGTCTCATGTCTATAAGTCCATTACTCTTTCTACTACAGAACTTTGGTACATGTCTTTATAGTATAAAAATCTGAAAAAAGATATATCACCATGCTGTTGGTGAGAATAACCTATTGGTTATGAGCCCAACACACAGGCTAACCATTTGCATGTTGTCACCCCATTAGACTATAAGTTCCTTGTGGACAGGGACTGCTTTTTCCCTTCTTTTGTATCCTCAGAACTAACCCAGTACCTGGCACATACTAGACACTTAATAAATACTTATTGATTGATGGATCTACTCTATATGCATCTTGTATATACTGGTGGTTTTTAATATATTTTTCTTTGTATATCATTTGGCATAGTGTCTGAAAAATACTAAGAGAAAGCTTGACAAATATTTATTGATTGATTTGTTGATATGTATCTTCCTAGTCACTTCTACATCATGCCATTTACACTGCAGTTATGACTGATCCTTCTCCCACTGGAACCCTGAAATCTGCCTGCGATGCCAGATTCTGATTTTTGAGGTTTTGCCTTACTTTTCTTGAACCCAGTTCTCTACCTCGCCAGAGTCAGTGGGTAAGACCTATGGAATAAACTACAATGCCTTGCCCATAACTAAATATAGATGCAATTTTTATCAGGCTTAGAATCCTTTCATGCTTTAGTTATTATTTTGATAGTTGCTATATCCAGTGGGGAAAAAAGAACCATCTCTCCATGGCTAAACTTCTAGTGATGAGATTCTCCAGTCTTAGTTGGAATGGTGCTAGGATGATGAAATTCATAAGTGAGTCAATACTCAATATAGGTTTCAAAGTCACCTGACCTCAGAGAAGAGCTTTAGGGGTATCTTTGCACATAGTAAGTAGTCCCTGATAAAAAATTGATAATTAGATAAAAAAATGAATAAGTGAATGAGCTGTTTGGTTGTAATGATAAACCCCATGTACAGTAAACTTGAAGGTAAGTTTATTCCTCAGCCAAGAATTTTAACTGAAGATGAATAAAACTCTCCAAACACAAGTAGAGGAGTAGATGAGTCAGGCTACACATAGTAACAGTGTGTTGTCTTGACAGTGAGGCTAAGAGACAGAAAGTGGAGTTTATTGGCACAGCAAATAGAAAACATGGAAGATGTGATTTCGGAAAGACTCAATGACTGAGTTTATTGCAAAGGAATTACTCTATGTGTAGTATGAGGAGTTTAAACTGCTTAGCTTGTATTTCTACAATCTATTCCATTTAGGCTTACTTCCTATGACTCCCACCCATGCTTTATGCTCCAGGACTATCACTGTTTCCCAACATACCCTATACTTTCCTTCCTCCATACATTTCATTTGCTAATATTCTTGTCTGCATCTCAGACTGTAGAAATCTATTACTTCTTCAAGATGAAGCTCAAATGCCCTTTTTTCCATTAAGCCTTTCTAGTTGTTCTCTCTACCTCCACCCCAGCAGAAAGCGATATTTGTCTGTCTTGAACTCTCATACTTTCTTCTTCTACTTGTTTTGTGTATCTATCATGCTATGTTTTCTATGCATATATCAAATTCTATGCACATTTGCCTTGTTACATATGTATGACCTATACTGAGTCGCTTGCTTTCTCAATGAGGGAGGATGGGGAGGGAGGGGAAGAATATGAAAATCAAAGTTTTAAGAATGAATGTTAAAAATGGTTTTAGCATGCAACTGGAAATTAAGGCAATGGAGTACCGAAATCTGTTCTGCCCTACAGGAAAATAGAGGGGCAGGGGGATGGAAGAAGTTTGAGTAATAGAAGGGAGGACAGACTGGAGGAAAGGATGGATGGGATGCATGCTGTCTTGGGGTGGGGAGTGGGGAAAGAAGGGGAGGAAATTTTGAATTCAAATTCTCATGGAAGTGAATGTTAAGAATTGAAAATAAATAAATTACATATATATGTGTGTGTATATATATAATATATATTCTATGCATATCACAAATTCTTGTACGGTGGAAATTATGTTTTATTCCATCCCCACCTTGCTTAGCATAATGCTTTTCATGTAATGGATGCTGAATGCTGTTTGTTGAATGCAGTATTCACTGGTGGAAATAGAAGCATATTTATATTTGTGCTAAGTTACATTTGGGCCAAGTCAGCTGAATATTTCCCAGAAATATTTTTGAGAGCCAGGAGGTACCTGGAAATCTGTCAAAAATTAAGCTAGTAATCACTTGACTGATATTTCTCTCTCCAAAATTTTCTGTCATCTCTGATTTGCCAAACTTTTCTTAATGGATTTTTTTTTATTATTCATCAACCTTCTTAAATCATATACTTCATCTGATAATGGTGAACATCATCTTCTGGTACATATTCTCTGCTCTCTGGCCTTTTTTTTTTTTTTACCAGTATTCTCTCTTGGTTTTCTTCCTACCATTCTACCTACTTCTTCATGCTCTCCTTTACTAATCTGTCCTCCATATCATGTCCTCTAAATGATGTAGACACAAGAATCTTTGCTAGGTCCCCTGTTCTTCTACCTCTATATTCTCTCTCTCTTGGTGACCTCATCAGGTGCCACACATTGAACCATCATCTTAACGTAGATGACTTATAGAAAAGCACCAGATTTGAATTTGAGCATCAATAACAAATTATCATGTTCCTATCAGACATTTCAAATTAGATTTTCCAAAGATATCTTAAACTCAAGAAGTCTAAAACAGAATTTTGCTTTCTCCCAAAATTTACCCTTCTTTCAAACTTTCCTGTTTTTTCTAAGACATTACTATTCGAATCAATCAATAAACTTTTATTAAGCTGCTAGTATGTGCCAGGCACTAGGCCAAGTGCTGGAGATACAAAAAGAAACAAAGGACTGCCCCTGCTCTTAAGGAGTTTACTATCTAGTGGGACAAACATCATACCAAAGAAAGATATGCAAAATAAGCTTTTTATAGGATAAATAAGACATAATTGCTAGAGGGAAGGCATTAGAATAAGAGGATTTGGGGAAAACATCTTGTAGAATATGGAATTTTAGTTAGAACTTAAAAGAAAACCAGGTAGGTTAGTCATCAGAGGGGAGTAAGAATAGCATTTCAGACACAGGAGACAGTCAGCAAGAATGCTCAGAATTGAGAGATGGTGTTTATGGAATCCCCAGGAGGCTGTCTTGTCCTCTGTAGTAATAGGGAAGGCAGGAGGGGAAAGAATTTAGAAAAAAAAACTATGAGTTTTGTTTTTTATCTATTGAGTTTAAATGTTCCATTAGATATTCAATTCAAGATGTCTGAAAGACAATTAAAGATGATTAAATGGAGGTCAGCAGACAGACTGGGGCAAGAGAGACAGATTTGAGAATCATCAACATGAAACTGGTAATTAAATAAATGGGAGCTAATAAGATCACAGAGTGAAATAGTATAGATAGAGCTAGAAGAAAAGAACCAGGACAGAAGCCTGAAGGATATTTGTGATTAGGGGACATGATCTGGAAAAACATCTAGCAAAGGAGACAGAGAAGGAACAGTCAGAATTGTAGGAGGAGAAACAGAATAGTGTTCCAAAAACCTAGAAAGAAAAGAGTATGAAGGAAGAAAGAATAAACCACAGTATCAAGGCTGCATAAAGAGCAAAGAGAATGAGGATAGAGGCGAAAAAAACATTGGATTGGGCAACTGAGATCATTGGTAACTTGAGAGATAAGTTTAAGTGAAATGATAAGGTGAGAAACCAGATTATAAGGGGTTGAGAAGAGAGTGAGAGGACAAAAAGTGGAGGAAGTTATTTTAAATCGCCTTTTAAAAGAGTTCAGGTACAAAAAGCAGAAGAGATATAAGATGATAAGCAGAGATTGAAGGATCAACTGAGGACTTTTTCAGGATAAGAGGGACATGGGCATGTTTGTAGACAGTAGGAAATAGGCCAGTAGAGAGGGAGAGATTGAAAAATGAAGAAATGGAGGTGTCTGGAAATTCTACTGGGTGAGATGGGATAGATAGGGATAAGATGAACAAGTAGAGTGATCAGCCTTGGTATGTAATATGGTCAATTCACATGAGACGGAGGTGAAGGAGGAGAAAGTGACAGAAGAGATACTAGTAAAGAAATGAGAAAGAAGGAGAAGAGGGACTTCTCAGAGAACAGACAATTTTTTTTCTATAAAATATGAAGTAAAGTTCTCATAAGAGGGGAGAGGGAAGATTTTTAAGAGGGATGAAAAGATCTGAAAGAGTTGCTATGGAGAGTTGGATAATAAGTTGTTAAGAGAGGTGTAGTAGGATTTCCTAGTAGCAGTGAGGTCCCAATTGTTATACAGCATAAATTTGTAGTGGAAACTGTCTGAATGACTACATGGTTTTCTCTACCTTGTTCAATAGCATATTCATAGGAGTAAAGGCAAAAAAATAGTAGGAGTAATTCAAGGATAAGGCTTGACTGGGCATAAGTTATAATATAATAAGAGAGTGAAGAGAAGAGGACAATGTAGGTCTGAATTGTTTCAGCAAAGAGTCAAGAAGAGTGAGTTGCTAGACTACAGGACATGGCCTGGGAGAGAATTGAGGGAACAAAGTATTGGAGATTAGGGTATGGATAAAGTAAGGTTATATAAAATAGGGCAATGGGAGAGATGAAAAGACAGTAGACGATGGTCAGAAAAAAAGTTATTTCAGAATTCTTGAATATAGAGGTAGTATATTTGTAGGTAATGGTAGGATAAAACATATGACCCTCTTTGTGTGTGACAGAGGCTGGATGAAAGAGTAGCTCATGGTCAGTGAGTAGGTTGATGAACTGAATAGTTAGGGTATTTATTGGAGAATCAATATGTATGTTGAAATCCCCAAGCACGTGGGCAGGTATTAAGAAGGAGAGGATAATTGTAAGCCAGGTATTGAACTCATTGAAGAAAGACGAGAAGTAAGCTGGCAGTCTGTAGACAACAGCTACCAGGACTTTGATTGTGTGGTAGATGGGAATAGAATAGACTTCAAAGACACAGAGATGACTGAGCAATGGATGCAGGCAGAGAACCTGGAAGTGGCAATGGTGAGTGAAGAGTCTTCCAACTGTCACCATCTCAACCACCGAACCAAAGACAATGAGTCAAGGTGCCTGTTTCTCCCTCACTCAAATATCCAATGAAAGATGTCAAATCTTGTTGTTGCTTCTACATCCACATCTTCACATTTGACCCTTTACTTTTACTCACACAATTAGCACCTTACTTCAGACCCTCATCACTCTTAGCATTATTGCAACTGCCTTCTAATTTATCACCCTCTCGCAAATATCTCCCCACTCCATTATATCCTCCAAGGCAATTTTCCTTCTGTGCAGATAACACCATGTCACTACCTTATTTGATAACCTCCAGTGGATCCCCATTGCCTATAAGATCAAAAAATAAACTCTTTTGCTTACCTTCTGAAGTACTTCACAATATCATTCCCACACATCTTTGTATATTACTCCTCCTCAAAATCAAGCCAAATTAGACTTTTTTTCATTTCTTATCTCTGAACTTTTGTACCATGCTTAAAATGAGTTTGCTTCTCCATTTACCTTATAGAATCCTTTTCTTTTAAGACAACTCAAACCTCATCTTCCACATGAAGTCTTTCTTAATTCTGCCAATGGCTAGGACTTTCCCTCTCAAGCGACATTATATATACCTAGTCTGTGTTTATTTATAGTTATTCTGTCTATTGCATATACATATACATAATACATACTTGCCCTCATTAGAATGAAACCTTTTTGAGAATAAGAATTATTTTATTCATTTTATTTATATCCCTAGAACCTAGTAGAGGATATACCATATAACATGTGCTTAATACTTGGTTATCATATAGCTATTCCTTAGCTATGTCTTTAATGTATACATATACATATATATACACATTCATATACATGCATATCTATTGATAAATAAATGATAGACAGATAGATAGGCATGTAATAGAACCATCTGGGATGGTGTCCCTCCAAAGGAAGAATCTGGAAACTGCTTCTAGCAGAATCATGAAGTTTAGAACCTGCATGGGAATTCTTTGATGATCTCCTGTATGGTTAAGAGGACCCTTTTTTCCATCAGCTGATTAGCTGAAACTGTGAGCATCCCTAAGATGACCTGATTTAGCACCAGCTCTATTTTTTCCTCTACATTTAGGTCTGAAGGAATCAGGTGACTCCTTCCCTAAAACCTTATTGTTAGAGAAACACAATTTAAGGACTAGCTTCTCTGGGCCTCCTTCCCTCATTCACACACCTACCCAGGCCATATGGTACCCAAGAAACTGGTTTAGGCCCTTATCCTTTTTATCCATTCTCTTCTCTTCAAAGTGTAAGGAGTAAAAATTCTGATCTGGGCCATGGGGATGCACAGTCTAAGAACCAACGGTTGGGGTTTTACAGCCAGTTGAGAATTAATGTACTGTACCAGCTTTGCATGTGAATTTAGACCAGTCTTATAGAGGAACTAAGCTAAATTCAATCCTAATCCTCCCTCTATGCCCCACACCAAGACTGAAATGGATATGTAGGGAGGTTCATATCCCCAAGGTATTGGGGAAAATAGCTATACTTTTTCTGTTGCTATATGTTTGAGGTAAATTCCCTCGTAGAATCTAATCCAACATTAAGTGGTTAAATGGAACTGGAGTACTAGGCATTAGTAAGCTATAATTGGGGTGTTAGACCTCTAGGGGTATTATAGGGTATAGCACACAGACACACCCAAAAAGTTATCTCTTCAACTTCTACCCATTGTTTCAAGTTTTTCCCTCTGGGTCCAAGTAGGACAATCTATATAGCAAACCTTAAAATATTAGAAGTGAATGATGATAGTCTCCCTGCCCCAGTCTAATTCTTCTATTCTGCTAGCTAAACATCCCCAGTTCCTTCAGCTCACTCATCTGGCACGATCCTGAAATCTTTAGCCATGCTGGCTGCTCTCTTGCAGACACCAAAACACTTGCGAGCAGTTTTCCTGATATGTAGCACCAGAAACTAAGCATAAAACATTTGTTTCTGAACCTGGAGTGTTACTTTTTTTTTTGTTACCGCTCCTGAGTTCAAATTCTATCTCCACCATCTGTGACCTGTGTAATCTGGTAAAAGTCATCTTACTTCTCTGGGCCTTAATTTTCTCATTTGCTAAACTAAGTTAAGGCTCAGTAAACCAAGGCCAACAGCCACATCCAACTCAGTTCCTTGAGCTAAGAACAGATTTTTACATTTTAAAATAAAAGGTGGGGCTTTTTTTAATTTTAAAATTTAAGAAATTATATTCTTAGATGTTCAGGTTGGATTTGAATATCTGTCTAATTTGACTCCTAAACTAACTCAACAATCTATGAACTAGATTCCAGCTCTAGATTTATGACCTTATAAACTACTAAAGCATATCCACACATTGACATATATACACATATGTATATACAAGCATATATATCATATGTACACAAATTGAAGTTAATGCTAATTCTTTATATTATCTATTTATATTTGAATGAGTAAATGAGTATATATGTATATGTTATAATTCATAATGAGGAGCAGTAGCAACTCACTAATTAAATGCACAGATAAATGAAATTATCTCATTCAGTAAATCAAAGTAATAATAGCTGCATTTACATAGTTCTTTAAGGTATTTAAGATATTTTATAAACCTTACAATACTTGATCTTCATTTCATGACAAGCAACATCATTGACCTAATTTTTGAATGCATAAGTGGAAAAAACAAAATGACATTATATGTTCTAGCCAGTGATGACTGCCAACATTATCCTGCAAACATTATCATGCATGTTCAAGGACCAAGGAAAAACAAAACACAAGAGCATCTCTCCCTTGTCCCTTACCAGGTCAACCCAAAAATGTTTAATTATGCTATCAAGTAAGTCTTCACAAACTCATTGTGGTTTGGAAGTTTTGTACATTCCCTCTGGTAATATGGTAGAAGTTCTGAGAATTATAAAGATATTCGGGCTAATGTCAAATAGTAGCTGTAACTGACATAAGTACATAATGGGGGAGACCACGTAACGGTTGCAAGACAAGATGAAAACGCAAGAAGGAAGAGTTCTTGTCAGAAAATTATTTATGACCCTGAAACACACATAGAAGATGAGGCAATGATTGCCGAAGTGAAGAATCAACCGTTTTAGAACTACGAAGGAACTGAGCCAAATATAATACCAATTAAAATGGGGGAAAAAAATCGAATGGAGGGCATTTGAAGGCATCCTTTTATGCTGATTATATCAGTGTCATCAACATCCTACAAAAAAGAGAAGATTGATTTGAGAGGGATGTGCTGGGTCAGACAGAGGATAAGTAAGTGAATTTTCCCAGATTTAATGGCAAGCAATTGTCTCAGAAAGTGAGAAGTCCTGTACTGAAAAACAACCCCTATGGTTTAGTAAGGATGCTGTTCTCCACACAGTGAAGTCTCCATTCCTTCACTACCACAGAATCTAATGATTTCTTTAACAAAACTGGGCACTTAGTAGTGATTCATGCAAAAGGGCAGAAATGTAGTTCTTGGCCAAGGATACATAATTTTAGAAAGAATGACTGTAAGTAGAAACCTGAAATAGGTTTCTGAAAATGGGTTTGTTTTAAAAGGAGTTAAACAAGAGTAGATCATTTCCTTTCAATTAAAAGGAAATCAGGCTTATCAATTTTAGTGGGACTCTAGTTTACCCAAAACCAAATGAATAAGTTGATGGAGTCCTAGAGATCTGGAGAACAGGAACTGAGTTAGTAAGTGAAACACTGTGATTCCAGTTTTGTTCTGAGCTTTTTCAGCTTTTCCTGAATTTTGTCAGTACAAAGCTTTACCAAATTGAAGGCATACTTTGGGAGGTATTTCTTTACATGTTTATCTTTCAGAACTTCCTCTCTCCCTGAGGTTTTTCTGCCCTATTATGGAGTGCTTCTTTTATCATCTTCCAGCCAGTGGTGGACAGAATGGTCTTACTAGGATAAGCCAAGGTTGAATATACACATTTTGGTATGAAGAGCTCATTTGTTTTAGGTAAACAAGTAGTTCCCAGACAATAAAGTCACATATAGAAAGAACCAAAGAATTAACAGGGTTCATCATCTTGGGGGGACTGTGGTAATAATCAATACCTAGTCCATTAACATGTAGATAGCCAAGAAGTCAATGTGTCACAGTGAATCATGTGTTGAATTGTGAAACAAAAAGGCCTGGGTTATTATTATTTGAGAGTGTGTGTGTTTGTGTGAGGCTGAATTTACATATAATTTATATGAAACTGTGTTCATATTGATATAGGCCTACTCTCCAACTTTGTAATAAGAATAAACTCTTGTTTTCCCATACTGAGCTACTCTTATAAGAATCTTCCCATAAGTCCTCTGCAGGGCAAGCACTAACTGTGCTAGATGCCTCCTTCTAGACCTCTAGACTTTGGATAATTAAGATATTAGATTTATAAAGGGAAGAGACCTTATGCCTAGTATAATACTGTGATTTTTATAAAAGATAAAATCAAGGCCCAGAGATATGATGTTATTTGCCCATCAGGATGTGAATCAATGTTATCTATCTTCAGATCCCTCAACAAATACTAATTGAGGCCTATTAGTGCCATGTACTATGCTAGCTGCTAAAGACACAAATATAATAAGTGAAACAATATCTACTCAAATATGGCTGTTAATCAGTTGTTCCTTATTCTCACTATGTAAATTTCTTCTTTCCTTTTTTGGTGACACATCTTTAAAGATATGCTTTGCCATAATTCTTGTCTCTAAATCTTCTCTAGCCATCATTATGTTTCTCTCAAATTGATGGTGTGCTCTTCAATGATCCTAACTTTATTTCTTCAGGGTCCAAAGTGCTCCATGATTCCTAGCTATATAATTAAACTAGAAGAATGTTGGTGTTAAAAAAAAAAAGATATGCATGTGTTTTGAAGAGAAGTATGACATCATTAAAATTATACCATGGTTTCCCTGGGCAGTTAGGTGGTGCAGTGGATAGAGCACCAATGCAGAATCCAGGAGGACCTGAGTTCAAATCTCACCTCAGACTCTTGACACTCATTAGCTGTGTGACCTTGGACAAGTCACAACCCCAACTGCCTGGGTCATCTCCAGTCATCCTGATGAATATCTGGTCACTGGATTCAGATGGCTCTGGAGGAGAAGTGAGGCTGGTGACCTGCACAGACTTCCTTCACTCAAAACAAATTCAAATGTATGTCATGTCATTATTTCTCTAATGGCATGGTCTTCTTCAGCAACGAAGAATGAACACACGTCATTGTTTCCCCAAGTTCTAGTCTAGCTGTTCCTCCCATTTTTGTTTTCATTTTTACTTTTTTGTTCAGATATCAAGGGTTGTGTTATTACTGACTAAATGTGATGACTGGACTCAAAGGTAAAGAGAATATTTGTAATAAACATCTTAACAGATCTTTTCTCTTTTTATCTATTGTCCTCTCGATTTGACCTTTACGTGATCTGAGCAGGATATAACTTAACTGACTCTCTTAGCATTCTTTCTGTAAAACTTTATTTCCCTACACCACTTAATGGCTATATTTTGGGCCCTCCAGGCTCAGAGAAAATATCAATAGTAACAGTTTCTCTTTGGACTAGCAACCCTGAGGCTCTTCCCCTCCCAGTTTGATTTTAAAAAAATTTTATTAAAGGACCATTCCTTGACTCACTTCTGAAAGAGACCTATTGACTGAATGGGTGCTACCTCACTCAAAGTGAGAACCTGTAATGGCCTTAGCCTAAAAAGGGACAGCGTCTCCCATTGCATCTTGAGTCATCTCCAGTTGTCCTCATGAATATCTGGCCACTGGACCCAGATGGCTCTGGAGCAGAAAGTGAGGCTGGTGACCTTGCCCAGCCCTACATCAGTCAAATCAAGGTCAACTGAAAGTTGTGTTATAATTTCCCTGATATCATGATTCTCTTTGAAAATGAAGGACAGGGGGGCAGAGCCAAGATGGCGGAGTGAAAGCAACGACTCACCTAAGCTCCTGGAAAAACTCCTCTGGATATATCTGGGGGGAGAGTCTGACCAGACTTTGGAGGTGTAAAATCCAGTGGGTGACGGACTTTGACGGATTCGGAGCCCAGGCTGGACCGGAGGGTCCACGGGAGGGATCTGTTCCGCGGGGGTAAGACCCCGGTGCACAGCGCAGCGCGGTCAGCGCGGCAGGGTGGAGGGGACCAGAGGAGCCCGAGAGTGGCTGGCGAGACCAACGGAGCAGGAGATAAGCCAGGCCGAGCCGGTGAGAGCCGCTGAGTGCCAGACATCAGCGCAGCAGTCCTTGAAATCTTCAGCCTGAAGACGGACTTCGGTGGGTCACTACTTGAACTTCCAGGAACTGGGATGGCAGAGTGATCAGTAAGTGCTCTCTCCTCCCCCCTGATGACCCTGAGGGAACCATAAAATTCTTCCCCAGATTAATCCTGGATCAGCGGGAACAGCAGAAGGGGGCGGGTGGTCTCATAACACCAGAGGCTGGAAAAGTGGCAAAGGGGGATTCTTCCTACTGTGGTGGAGGCGATCTGGAGGGACAGATGACCCAGGGCAGAGAAAATTCGTACTGAGACCCAGGCAAGCCTCAGAGCTGGGAGACGAGCCCCAGGAGGGGCGGGAACACGCGTTAGCTTCTAGGCGTGCCCCAGCCCTCCAGGGGAAAAGGGAAGACAATAGGGAACCTGGGATTACCATCCCCTGACCTTGCCTTTGCCTCAAGTCAGCTGAGGAGATAGCCTGAGACCAGACCACACCTTCCACACGCCTAACAAGCTAACCCCAGGGTTGATCGGGGAAACAAAAAACAAAAGCCTGCTTTTAGCCTAGACACACATCAGCTCAACTTAAAGATCTGTACCTTCTGACTGAAAGAACCAAAAGCTACAACACTCAGCCAACATCATGAATCGGAAAAAGCAGACGAAAAGTGAAAAAACCATAGAATCTTTCTATGGGGATAAGGACCAAAACACAAACACCAAAGAGGTTAGAGCTGAGACTGTACTTCCATCTGAAACCTCAGATGGAACTATGAATTTCTCGCAAGCACAACTAGATTACCTGGAACGTCTGAAGAAGGATATAAAAGAAAAACTGGCCAATGATTTTAAAACTATAAAAAAAGAATTCACTGATGAGAACATCACCCTGAAAAAGAAAATTGAAGAAATGGAAAAGGAAGTTCAAAAATTAACTGGAGAGAATAATTCCCTAAAAGGAAGAGCTAATCAAATGGAAAAGGAAACCCAAAACCTAATTGGGAAAATTGATCAGATGGAAAAGGAAACCCAAAACCTAACTGGGAAAATTGGTCGAATGGAAAAAGAAGTACAAAAATTAAATGGAGAAAATAGCTCCTTAAAGGGAAAAATTGGTCAGATGGAAAAGGAGATGGAAAAGCTAACTGAAGAAAACACTACGATGAAGATTAGAATTGGGCAAGTAGAAACTAATGACTCAATGTAAGAAAGGCAGGAGTAGCAATCCTAATCTCAGACAAAGCAAAAGCAGAAATAGATTTAATCAAAAGGGATAAGGATGGAAACTATATCCTGCTAAAAGGCACCATAGACAATGAAGCAATATCATTACTAAACATGTATGCTCCAAGTAGTATAGCATCCAAATTCTTAGAGGAGAGGAGAGGTTGGGGGAGTTGAAGGAAGAAATTGATAGCAAAACTATACTAGTGGGGGACCTCAACCTCCCCCTCTCTGAACTCGATAAATCCAACCTCAAAATAAACAAGAAAGAGGTTAAGGAGGTAAATAAAACTCTGGATAAGGTAGATATGATAGATCTTTGGAGAAAATTAAATGGGAATAGAAAGGAATATACTTTTTTCTCAGCGGTACATGGAACATTTACAAAAATTGACCATGTACTAGGACATAAAAATCTCACAATCCAGTGCAGAAAGGTAGAGATAATCAATGCATCCTTTTCAGATCATAATGCATTAAAAATTACATGTAATAAAAGGCCATGGAAAGAGAAACCAAAAATCAATTGGAAACTAAATAATCTAATTCTAAAGAAGGGTTGGGTTAAAGAAGAAATCATAGAAACAATCAACAATTTCATACGAGAGAATGACAATAGTGAGACAACGTACCAAAACTTATGGGATACTGCAAAAGCAGTTATTAGGGGAAGTTTTATATCTCTGAATGCTTACATAAATAAAATAGAGAAAGAGGAGATCAATGACTTAGGCTTGCAGTTGAAAAAGCTAGAAAAAGAACAAATTGAAAATCCCCAAGTAAATACCAAATTAGAAATACTGAAAACCAAAGGAGAGATTAATAAAATTGAAATTAAAAAAACTATTGAATTAATAAATAAAACCAATAGTTGGTTTTATGAAAAAACTAATAAAATTGATAAACCTTTGGTCAATCTGATTAAAAAAAAGAAAGAAGAAAACCAAATTACTAATATTAAAAATGAAAGAGGTGAACTCACCTCCAATGAGGAGGAAATTAAAACAATAATTAGAAACTACTTTGCCCAACTTTATGCCCACAAATTCGATAATCTAAATGAGATGGATGAATATTTTAAAAAATACAAATTGCCCAGATTAACAGAAGAGGAAGTTGATTACTTAAACAACCCCATCTCAGAAAAAGAAATTGAACAAGCCATCAATGAACTCCCTAGGAAAAAATCTCCAGGGCCAGATGGATTCACAAGTGAATTCTATCAAACATTTAAAGAACAGTTAATTCCAATACTACATACACTATTCTTGAAAATTGGGGAAGAAGGAGTCCTCCCAAATTCTTTCTATGATACAAATATGGTTTTGATACCCAAACCAGGAAGAGACAAAACAGAGAAAGAAAATTATAGACCAATTTCCCTAATGAATATAGATGCAAAAATTTTAAACAAGATTCTAGCAAAACGAATACAGCATCTTATCACGAGATTAATACATTATGATCAGGTAGGATTCATACCAGGACTACAGGGCTGGTTCAATATTAGGAAAACTATTAGCATTATCGATCACATCAACAACAAAGCTAACAAAAACCACATAATTATCTCAATAGATGCAGAAAAAGCTTTTGACAAAATACAACATCCATTCCTACTAAAAACATTGGAGAATGTAGGAATAAAGGGAACTTTCCATAAAATAATAAGCAGTATCTATCTAAAACCTTCGGCAAGCATTATATGCAATGGGGATAAGCTAGATGCATTCCCAATAAGATCAGGGGTGAAACAAGGTTGTCCATTATCACCACTATTATTTAATATGGTACTAGAAATGTTAGCTGTAGCAATTAGACAAGATAAAGATATCCAAGGAATTAAAATAGCCAAAGAAGAAACTAAGTTATCACTCTTTGCAGATGATATGATGATTTACCTAGAGAATCCCAGAGATTCAAGTAAAAAATTACTAGAATTAATAAACAACTTTGGCAAAGTTGCAGGGTACAAAATAAACCCACACAAATCTTCTGCATTCCTATATATTAGCA
Organism: Notamacropus eugenii; assembly: GCF_028372415.1. Taxonomy (NCBI): domain Eukaryota; kingdom Metazoa; phylum Chordata; class Mammalia; order Diprotodontia; family Macropodidae; genus Notamacropus; species Notamacropus eugenii. Next base: position 552,982,669 of record NC_092872.1, read on the forward strand.
ACAAAGTCCAACAGCAAGAGATAGAAAGAGAAATCCCATTTAAAGTTAGGGTAGACAGTATAAAATACTTAGGAGTCTACCTGCCAAAACAAACCCAGGGATTATATGAACACAATTACAAGACATTTTTTGCACAAATAAAGTCAGATTTAAGTAAGTGGAAAAACATTACTTGCTCATGGGTAGGCCGGGCTAATATAATAAAAATGACAATTCTACCCAAATTAATATACTTATTTAGTGCCATACCAATTAAACTATCAGACAATTACTTTCTAGAGCTGGACAAAATAATATCAAAATTCATTTGGAAAAACAAAAGGTCCAGAATATCAAAGGGACTAATGAAAAGAAATGCTTGGGAAGGTGGCCTAGCGCTACCAGACCTCAAACTGTACTATAAAGCAGCAATTATCAAAACCACTTGGTATTGGCTAAGAAACAGAGCGGTAGACAAGTGGAATAGACTTGGCACTCAAGATGCAGTAGGCAAGGAATATAGCAACCTTCTGTTTGATAAACCCAAGGACCCCAGCTTCTGGGATAAGAACTCATTGTTTGACAAAAATTGCTGGGAAAACTGGATAACAGTGTGGCGGAAATTAGGCATAGACCCATACCTGACACCGTACACAAGAATAAAGTCCAAATGGGTACATGATTTAGGTATAAAGATTGATACCATGAATAAACTGGAGAAGCAAGGAATAGTGTATTTATCAGATCTATGGAGAAGGGAAGAATTCTTTACTAAAGGAGAGATAGAATGCATTATGAAATGCAAAATGGATAACTTTGATTACATTAAACTGAGAAGTTTTTGCACAACCAAACCCAATGCAACCAAAATCCGGAGGGATGTAGTAAATTGGGAAAGAATTTTTACAGCTAAGCTCGGGGATAAAGGCCTCATTTCTAGAATATATAGAGAACTGATCCAAATGTACAATCATACAAGTCATTCCCCAATTGATAAATGGTCAAAGGATATGAACAGGCAATTTTCAGAGGAAGAAATTAAAGCTATCTATAATCATATGAAAAAATGCTCTAAATCACTATTGGTTAGAGAGATGCAAATCAAAACAACTCTGAGGTACCAGATCACACCTATGAGATTGGCAAACATGACAGAACAAGAAAATGATAAATGTTGGAGAGGATGTGGGAGAGTTGGAACACTAATTCATTGTTGGTGGAGCTGCGAGCGCATCCAGCCATTCTGGAGAGCAATTTGGAACTATGCCCAAAGGGCTACAAAAATGTGCATACCCTTTGACCCAGCAATATCGCTACTAGGACTATATCCCCAAGAGATCATAAAAATGGGAAAGGGTCCCACATGTACAAAAATATTTATAGCAGCACTCTATGTAGTTGCCAAAAACTGGAAGTCAAGGGGATGTCCATCAATTGGGGAATGGCTGAATAAATTATGGTATATGAATGTAATGGAGTACTATTGTGCCATAAGAAATGATGAACAAGAAGACTTCAGAGAGGCCTGGAAGGACTTATATGACCTGATGCTGAGTGAAAGGAGCAGAACCAGGAGAACTTTATGCACAGCAACAACCACAGTGTGTGAGAGTTTTTTCTGGTAGACTTAGATTTTTGTAATAACACAAGAACTTCTTACCAAAAAAAAAAAAAAAAATCCCAATGGAGGATCTCAAGGCAAAATGCCTGCCACACTCAGAGAGAAAAATATGGAAGTCACTCACATATTGTAGCAGATCATGTTTGTGTATGTGTATGTGTTTGTGTATCATGTTCTGATTTGTTATACGATTTCTTTCATTTATCTTAGTCTGACTACATAGCATGACTATAGTGAAAATATACTCAATAGGAAAGTATATGTAGAATCTATACAGAATTGTATGCAGTCGTGGGGAAGGAGGGGGGGAGTGGGGGGTAGGTGGGGGGGATAAAATCACAATTGTATGGCAGTGACTGTTAAACATTACAAAATAAAAAAAAAACACACACACACAAAAAAAAAAAAAGAAAATGAAGGACAGACACAACAATTTCCATCCAGCACTTCGCAACATTGTATTAGACAATAATGTTCATAATCTTCCACCTTACTTCTCTATGAGTTTCTTTCACACAAGTTTATCTACTAAACTGATCTTATCCATGGCTACCAAATATTGATATTTGAATGAGATGATTTCTTTGCTTTTTCTCTTTGTTATGCTGTTAATATACATTATTTAAACTTTCATGGAAATGACAATGATATATTGATGTCTCTTTCATTTATTTCCCATATTTAAACATTAACAGTTTGTATAAAGGTATCAGTTCAAACTTACCTTACTTTTGAACCATAGTTATTCTAATTTATTTTTTTTAATTTAGTGTTGATGTTCACGCTTGCTCTAAGAGGTTGATGGTATCACTGTAGAGACAGTTAATTTGGAAATGACTCCCGTATTAGTAACCCATAATTTCCTTTCTATTAAAATATAATTGACTTTATTTTGGGGATGCTATATAGTGCTTATCGTGTACAAAATTTACCTATTCTCTTCTTAAATAACATGCTAATTAAATACAGTGGTGAGGTTTCTATCTACAAGCTTTTGGAAGCGATAAAAAGTTATCTGATTGGCCTTTAATGTTCTTCATTATCTGACAATTTCCCACTAATTTAGCATGTTTCTACTGTACCCCATATACACACACTATGATTTAGCTGCATTGGTCTACTTATAAGTCCTTAAACATAATACGCTATCTCACATCGACTTGCTTTTGTGTTATCCTCCATGACCAAAATGCTCTAACCCTTCACCTTTACCTCTAAGTTTCTCTGACTTCATTCAAGACTCAGCTCAAATCCCACCTTCTCTTTGAGGCTTTTTCTGGCCCCACCAGCTACTAACTCCTTCCCCCTTTAGATTTCCTTCAAATACACTGTATATATGTATATATATGTATATGTATATGTATACACATATACATATACATATATATGTATATACATATATATACATATATATATCTTGCATGTACCCACTTATTTATATATTGTTTTTCCTATTAGAATGTGAATTTTTTGAGAGCAATGACTGTGGTTCCCCACTCCCCCCACCCCCATGTGCACACACCTTCTTTATAGTGATAGCACTTAACAGATTTTGAAAAATGTTCAGACTTGACAACCATTTTTTCAAACATATTTTGTTCATATATAATTATTGGAATTTAAAACATTGCCTTCATATTTTGTTTCATTCTAAATTTCCTCTGTGTAGAGTGACAAAGATTCAGAAAAAGTGAGATTAGCAAAAATGATTTCTCAGTACACACAAGAAGAAAATTGTCTTTCCCTTCCTTGTCAAGGGTCTCAAGAGCGTGTATTCAAAATAAGCAGGAAGTCACATGATCTGAATGAAGAAGTTTCTAATATTGACTACCTTTCTTCCTTCTACTACCTTTGGGAAATTTATTATTATTATTTTGTATTGTCTTGTGTGCAATAGGTCAAGAATGGCAAATGCCATGGGTTTCAATATTGCTCATGTGTGGCTATCAGAGTTCACTGCTACAGAGATGATTGCAATAGTTTAAGAGAGACAAATAGAGATTTCAAGGAGAAAGAATCTTGAATCTGAGCCTGAAAGCTTCTGTGGTCTCCCATTGAAATGATGAGCTAGAGGTGATAATGATTTTTTTTACCATTCTCTTCATATTTATAGTATATAACCCTATGATGACTTTTCAAACTCACAGCACAACACACACGCACACATTCTTACACACTTCTTTTATTTTTTTTCTAAGAGGTGGGGGTATGGGAGTTTTAGGACTTTCATTCTGCCATACCAAAGATCTCTGACAGCAAGCAGGAAGGAGTCTTAGGTGATAATTGGAGGCAGATGGCACCATATAGAAACATTTGGCTTATTTCTGTTCATATTTTCACCAAGTTCAATAAACTACATTTAAAAAAAAAGATTCTCAGTTTCTGAATCTATAGATATAATGAGCCATGACAAAGATAAGAAACTCAGAGAGAAGGTGTAAGGGTTCATAAACTAAATAGAAAACTGACTTTGCATTTTAATATTATGAGTAACATTCCATTTTATCCCCTAGATTAACTCCAGACCTAGCCAGAATTGATATTTGAATCCATACTATCTGAAAAGGCAGGCAATAGTATGAGTCTGCAGACAGAGCACCCTCTGGTGGCAATATAGGATGTAAAAACCTTTTAGGAAAGCTATCCTGCATGTGTCAGAGAGATCCTGACAAGACTTCTGCGTTGGTAATTCAAGTGGAGCACCACCTGGTGGACAATTCAGGCATTATACTGCCTTCATAGACAACATCATGACACAATGCCTTTGTGGAAGTTTAAGGAAGGTAAAGCATGGGAAACATGACTATGTCACAATAAAATCTTGATCTATAATCCAAACATTCTATGAATAGGCAGTTTCAGAGGAAGAAATAAGTTATTAATGTTCATATGAAAATTCTAAAATAATTCATAAATAGAAAAGTGAAAATTAAAGTAATTCTGGGGTTCCTCTTCATACTCGTTTGGTTGTCAAAGATAATGGGAAAAAAGGAAAATTATAGCTATCTGAATGCTGAAGGAAAAAAAAACAATAATTCACCAGACAGAGACTTAGTTTGGTACAGTCATTTTCAAAAGTATTTTGTAACTACACCTCAAATGTCACAAAACTCTCTATACCGTATAACCCTTTAATGCTATCATGGGCCTGTATCCTCAGAGATTAAAGAAAGAAAGAAATGACCTGTATTAAGCACTAGGCAAAGAAAGGGAGAAGAAGTAAAAGAAAAACAGGAGAAAAAGGAGAAAGGGGAGGAGAAAGAATAGAGAAAAGAGGAGAGGAGAAGAGAGGATGATGGAAAGAAAAAAGAAGGAAGAATGAAAGAATGAAGGAAGGAGAAAAAGGGAAGGGGAAGGGAAAGAAAAGGAAAGAAAAATGCAAAGGAATAAAAAAGAAAGAAAAAAATTCCCTGCTCTCCCAGAGGATATATTCTAATAAGATGGCAATGTGTCAATATCCAGATACATGTAAGATATGTACAGACCACATGAAGGCAATCTCAAAGTGGAAGGAATTAGTATCTAAGTAGACAAAAAAGATGCCTCCTTCAAAAAAAGAGGGATTTGAACTGAGTATTTAATGAAGCAAGGGAAACTAAGAGGTAGAAAAAAGGAGTTAGATATTTCCAGGTATAGGGTATAATGAGCACCAAGGCATTGAAACTGGAGCCAGAGGGAATTTTTTGATGAAGTAAGTAAACCAGTAATGAGTGCTAAGAAGGTAGAAAGATGTAAAAATCATCTGGGAAATTAGGAAGGGGCAAAATTATGAAGAGCTTTAAATGCTAAAGGTGTGGGGGTAGGGAAAAAGATCTTGAGTTCTGTTTCTGAACTATTGAATTTAGAATCTGAGATAACCATGGGACATAAAATTTGAGCTAAGAGTCAACTGAAGCTTCATGATTATAGTTCAACATGTTCACACCAAGTGATATAATAAAATAATGAAAAAAATAAGAGAACCCAGGATATAGCCTTGGGAGACATCCACTGTGAGTATAGATGAGGGAATAGCAAAGGAAAATGTGAAGGTATTATGGGACAGATAGGAGAAAATAATGTCACATTATCTAGAAAGACAGAATCTGAGAGAGAAAAAGAGGGAGAGAGAGAGAGAGAGAGAGAGAGAGAGAGAGAGAGAGAGAGAACATCCAGAAAGAGAAAGCTAAGTATGGCATCAAATTCTGTTGAGAGATCAAGGAAAATTAATAGCAACAAAAAAAGCCACTTGACTGGGATAGTAGATCATCAGTAACTATCAGAGAGGGTTTAAAAGAGAGTGAAAGGACAGTGGAAACATTGATTGAATATGGTTTTCTAAGAGTTTACCTATAGGAGGCAGAGCCAAGATGGCAGAGTTGAGGCAGAACCAGGAGACTGTTCCTACCATTCCCTCCAAGAAACTTTAAATAATTCAAAAAAATGAATTCTTCACTGGCACAGCCATCAGAAGTTTGGAGTGAGACATTTTTCTAGCCCAAAACAACTTAAAAAGTTAGGAGAGGTCAGTGATATGCAGTGTGTTTGTGGAGGTTGTGGGCTGGGCACCAGTGGCAATATTAGCTGTGGGACTCAGAAGTGGCAACAGTAACAGATGCAGCACTGGAAACTCTCAGTCCATAATCAGTAAGGAGATTGAACACCTGCTCAGAAAAAGATAATGGGGACTCCAGTGCTGGCCCTGAGTGCAGGATCAGACGCTATTTGGCAACTCCATTATCACATGCAGTTCCAGATCACAGTTCCAGGGAAGACAACACTTGTTACTGTAGGGAAGCAAGTAAAGATTAGAGTGTAAACCAGGAAAGCAGTGACCATACCTTGTCCCATATCGCAAAACCTTGGAAACTCTGACCTATTACAGATCCCCAGTGCCCTCCACCTTCAAGTTAACATAACCCAACTTTATAAAAGATTTCAAAGCAAGAAGTAGACTGGGAAAATGAGCAAACAACAACTAAAAAGACTTGAATATAAAAAAAAATACTATGATGACAGGAAAGATCAAGACATGAACTCAGAAGAAAATGACAATATGAAAATATATACAAGCAAAGCCTCAAAGTAAAATGCATAATGGAAATAAGCCCAATAAGAATTCCTGGAAGAGCCAAAGAGAACAATGAAGTGAGTGGCAAATGAGAGTGCAGCAAGAAAATTATGAAAATAGAATTAACAGTTTGGGAAAAGAAGCAAAAATTTTTCACAGAATAAAAGAATTTCTTCCTTAAAAAGCAGAATTGGCCAGATTTTTTAAAAAGTCACAAAAGCTCACTCAAGAAAACAGTACACTAAAAAAAAATAAATTTGGGCAAGAAGCTAATGTTATCATGAGACATCAATATAAAACAAAGTAAAAATGATGAAAAAAATAAGAGAATGTGAAATATTGGGAAAAAAATTACTGACCTGGAAATAGATCAAGGAAAGAATTTAAAAATTTTTGGACTATCTGAAATTCATGATAAAAAAGGGCCGAGATAATATATTTCAAGGAATTACAAAGAAAAACTGCTTTAGTATCTTAGAACCAGAGTGTAAAATAAAAATTGAAAGACTCCACTGATCACCTCATGAAAGAAATTCCCAAATGAAAACTCCAAGGAATATTACAGCCAAATTCCAGAGCTGCCAAGTCAAGGAGAAAATGTAAGCATCTAGAAAGAAAATGTTCAAATATTATGAAGCCATAGCCATGATCACAGAACATTTAACAGCTTCCACATTAAAAGAACAGAGGGCTTGAAATACAATATTCCAGAAGGGAAAGGAACCAGGACTACAATCAAGAATAACCTACCCAGAAAAACTGAATATAATCCTGCAGGGGAAAAAAATGGATATTTGATGAAATTGTGGATTTTCGAGCATTCTTGTTGAAAAGACCAGAGCTGAATAGAAAATTTAACTTTCAAATACAAAAAAAAAAAACTTCAATAGGCAAACATTAAACAGAATTCATAAGAGATTTAATAAGTTTAATCAGTTTATATTCATATATGGAAAGATAAACTTATAAATCTTTTTAAAAATTGATGAGGCAATCAGGATTAAGTGACTAGTCCAGGGTCACAGAGATGAGAAGTATTAGGTGCCTGAAGCTGGATTTGAGCTCAGGTTCTTCTGACTCCAGGGCTAGTGTTCTATTCACTGTGCTAACTAGCTTCCCAGAAACTCTTAAGAACTTCATCATTATTATTATTATATTATTATTATTATGGCAATGAGAAAGAGTCTACATAGACAGAGGGCATGAGTATTAGTTGATTGTGTTGTGATAAACTCTAAAACAATAGAGAAGTGAGACAGAAGGTTGCACTGGGAGGAGAAAAGGAAAGGAATAATGAGGAAATTTATCTCAGAAAAAAAATGAGGCATGCATAAAAGAGCTTTTATATTAAAAGTGAAAATGGTGGGGAGCCAAGGAACAGTGTTCCAACCTCACTACAGCAGTATATCACAAAGATCATATGGTATGACCAGGTAGGAATTATAATAGGAATGCAGAGCTCATTCAACACCAGAAAAACTATCAGGATAATTGACCATATCAATAACAAAAATCATATGATTATCTCAATACATGCAGAAAAGGTTTCAAACAAAAAAATAGCACTCAGTATTTAAAAATAAATATAGAAATAAAAGGAGTTTTTGTTAAAATGATAAGTAGTATCTATTTAAAAACAAGGGCAAGAATTATCTATAATTGGTATATGCTAGAAGCCTTTCCAATTAGATCTGGAGTGAAGCAAGAATGTCCATTATCACCACTATTATGCAATACTATACAAGAAACACTATCTATAGAAATAAAACAAGAAAATTAAATTTAAGGAATAAAAAATATATTGAGGAAACATGATTATCACTCTTTGCAAATGGCATGATGGCACCCTTAGATAAACTTAAGAGAATCATCTAAAAAAACTAGTTGAAATTATTGTATAGACATAGAAAAAATAACAAAATTCATCTGGAAAAAGAAAAGGTCAATAACAGGAAGGGAATCAATGAAAAATATGAAGGAAGGTGTCCTAACAGTACTAGATTTCAATCACTTCTTTCACGTTTATTTTATGGTTAGATTTATCTAGTTCTGAGAGGGGGAGATTGAAGTCCCCCACTAGTATATATTTGCTGTCTAGTTCTTCCTGTAACTCACTTAACTTCTCCTCTAAGAATTTGAATGTTTCATCCCTTGGTGCATATATATTTAGTACTGATATTACTTGTAATGGTGAGACAGTTGGATCTGTCTGTTGATCTGTGACGTATGTATTGCTTATGGTCAGACAGTTAGAAGCCCTGTCTGTTGGTCTTAATTCTTCTGCTTGTATTTTCTCTGTAGGTATTTATAATTAAAGAAGATTACTGACCCCTCAAAAGTTGCTTTCCTTTTAGAAAAGCAGATCTCAGAACCTAAGAACTAGCAAGCCATACTGGATGTGTCAGGGTACTTGCTGCTACATTACTTCATTGTCTATGACACATTTAGCAAGATGTCGTTTCCTTCTTCATCTTTATTTATCTTATATTTATATTAGATCTATTTTTGCTTTTCCTTTGTCTGAGATCCGGATTGCTACTCCTGTCTTTTTTTTCTTTTTTACTTCATCTGAAGCATTATAGATTATGCTACAGCCTTTTACCTTACTCTGTGTGTATTTCTATCCTTCAAATGAGTTTCTTGTAAACAACATATTGCAGGGTTCTGGTTTTTAATCCACTTTTCTGTACATTTCTGTTTTATGGGAGAGTTTATCCTACTCCCATTCATAGTTACTGTCTTTCTGTCTAGCCTACTTCCCCTCTGTTTATATTTTTCTCTCCTTTCACACTTCTCCCCTCACCAGTGATTTTCTTCTTATCACCACCTGCCTCAATCTGCCCTTTCTTCAAAAAGCCCCCTCCCTTTTCTTTCCTTTTTCCACTTTTACTTCTTCCCTCCCTTCTATCCACCCACTCCCTTTTCTTTTCCCTTTCTCCTACTTCCCTATAGGGTAAAACAGATTTTTATATCCAATTGAATGTTTATGCTGTTCCCTCTTTGAGTTAAATTGGATAATAATAAGCTTTAAACAATGCTCAACCCCCACTTGTCTTCTTTCCCTCTACTGTAATAGGTCTTTTGCACTTCTTCATGTGACATAACTTGCCCATTTTCTCTTCTCTCAGTACAATCTTTTTCTTCACCCTCAATTTTTTTATATCATCACATTAAAGCCAACTTGTACCCACAACCTCTGTCTATGTATACCTCTTATAACTGCCCTAACAAGGATACAATTATCAAGAATTATAAATGTCATCTTGCTGTGTAAGAATGTAAAGAGTTTACCCTTATTGAATAATGTTATTTTTTCTTGTTTACTGTTCACCTTTTTATGCTTCTCTTGAGTCTTATATTTGAAGATCAAATTTTCAGTTCAACTCTGGTCTTTTCATTGAGAATTATTGGCAATCTCCTATTTCATTAAATATCTATCTTTTCCCCTGAAAGATTATGTTCAATTTTGCTGAGTAGTTGATTCTTGGTCATAATCCAAGCTTGTTTGCCTTCTGGGATATTACATTTCAAGCCCTTGAATCCTTTACTATAGAAGCTGTTAAGTATAAGGTAATTCTAACTGTGGCTTCACAATAATTAAATTGCTTGTTTTTTGCTGCTTGCAGTATTATCTTCTTGACCTGTAATTCTGGAATTTAGCAATGATATTCCTAGGAGTTTTCATTTTGGTGATTTTCAGGAAGTGATTGGTGTATTGTTTCAATGACAATTTTATCCTCTGGTTCCAAGATATCAGAGGAATTTTCCTTGATAATTTCTTGAAAGATGCTGCCCATTGTCTTTTGTTTTGATCATAGCTTTCAGGTAATCCAATAATTCTTGAATTATCTCTCCTCAAGCTATTTTCCATGTCGTTTGTTTTTGCAACGAGGTATTTTATATTTTCTTCTATTTTTTCATTCTTTTGAATTCATTTGATTAATTCTTGATGTCTCACAGAGTGATTAATTTCCACTTGCCCAATTATATTTTTTAAGGAATTGTTTTCTTCAGTCAATTTTTGTCCTTCCTTTTCTAAGCTGTTGACAGTCTCTTTCATATCTCTCATTTCCTTTCCCATTTTTAAATCCTTTTTGAGCTCTTCTAAGAAGGCTTTTGGGGCTTGAAACCAATTCATATTCCCCTTTGAGGTTTTAGACGTAGGCATATTTACAATTGTGTCCTCTCCTGAGTTTCTGTTTGGATCTTCCCTGTCACCACAGTAATTTTTTTATGGGTAGGGTTCTCTTTGCTTCTTGGTCATTTTTTTGCCTATTTCATAATTTTTCAAGTTGAACTCTTCTTTTTGGTCCACAGGGTCACTGTCCTAATCTACTTGTACTTGGGGTCAGGGATTTGTTCACTGACTTTGTGCTCTGGTGCCTCAGGTCCTGGAAGTTTTCTTATTGCTCTGGGTTGCTGTAGCCTAGTCGTGCCTATTGTTGTATGGTTTTCAGGGCTAGCAACTTGTCTTCTATGTGAGGGTTGGAGGTCTGGCCTGTTGTGCCACTGAACTGCTGAGCAAGGACTAAAGGCCTCAGTTGATGATCTATGCTGTGACTAAGAGCTTCCCGCTGGCTTGCTCCAACATTATCTTAGCTAGATTGTGTTCCCCTTTTACCCAAGTAAGAAAGATCTTTCCTAAAGTCGTTCTAAGTCATCTTAAGGTGAAAAATGGTTTTACTCTATCTTTTTAAAGGTTCTGTTGCTCCAGAATCAGTTTAGAGACTTTATTTAATAGTGTTTCTGTGGGAAAGTAGGTGAAGCTCAGGCAGCCCCCTGACTTCTTTTTGCCATCCCTCAATTTATTTTTCAGGTCAACTGCTTTTCCAATGTGACATTTCACATTTTACTCTACTTTTTTCCCATTTTTTGACTTTTTTTAAAATTGTTTTTCAATGAGCCATTAGCTTCTAATTTCCCAATTCCAAATTTGTAAGAATTATTTTCTTCAATGAGATTTTGTGTCTCTTTTTCCATTTGGCTAATTTTGCTTTGTAAGGGCTTCTCCTCTGTGGATGTTTCTGCCTCTTTTACCACTGGGCCAATTCCCTGAGTTCAGAAAAACAAGTGTCTAACTCCTCCTCAGTGTCTGTAAACAATCAAAGGAACATGGAAACAGTAATCAATTGATCATTATGGGTCTAGTTTTTAAATTAGACATATGGGTAGATTGAGATGTACAATTGTGAGAAGATACTTGAAAAAATCTATAGTTCTGACTGGGTTTCTAGTTATCATAAACCAGGTCCTTATTTAAAGGTTTCTAAGCAGCAGTTAGAGGTGGCTTAGTTTCCCAGCTACTCAGAGATATGTTCAAACAATACAATAAGGTTTTCTTCCAGTTTCCATAATGGAACAAAGTTTTCTCACATGACAGAAATTGGACTATACCCATAATTGAATAGAAAGGGAACTGAGCTAGCTCTAGAGCTACATCACAAGACAGAGTCAGTGTGGTTCAATCAATTTCCATAATTAAATGCTTAGTGTCCCAGTCCCCTCAATTCACTCAGCTTTCTCAAGTATTATTTCAAAATTGTTTGGAAGGCAATGTTGGGACAATTCAGCCAGGTAGCCAGCTTGGATCCATCTTCTTGGATCATATTCACATTTATTTTTGCAGAGGCAAATTGGCTTAGTAGTACTCTGGACTTAGTGTCAGGAAAGGCCAGCATTAGAGTCCCAGTTCTAATTTCTACTAAATTCCAGACAGATATTGGTCAGGGCATAACCCTAGACTTCAAAATGTCAATATCAGATTGGCTGAAAGGACAGAAAAGGGAAATTGCACATATTGGAGGGGCTGTGGGAAAACTGAGACACTACTTCACTTTGGAAGTTGTAAACTGATCCAAACATTGTAGGGAGCAATTTAAAACTCTGCCCAAGGGGCTATAAAACTGTGCATACCCTTTGAGCCAGTAGTAGGTCTATATCCCAAAGATAAAGAAAAGAAAAGAATATAGACCTATATGTACACGAATAATTATAGCAGCTCTTTTTGTCTTGGAAAATAACTGGAAATTAAGGCCATGCCCATCAATTGAGAAATATCTAAACAAGAGGTATATATGATCATGATGAAATACTACTGTGCTATCAAAAATGATAAGCAGGATGGTTTCAGAAAAACATGGGAAGATTTATATGAAATTATACAAAGGGAAGTGAGTGGAACCAGGAGAATATTGTGCACAGGAACAGCAATATTGTGTAATGATCAACTGTGAATGGCAGCTATTCTCAGCAATACAATGATGCAAGATAATTCTGAATGAGATGAATGAAAACCCTGAGAGACAGAGTTTCTGGGTAATTCATAATATTTTTATTAATTAGGCTAGCCAACAATCAATAAATTGATGGGGGGGGGGGGAAGAAAGATGCATATACATTAGCGTTTCCCCCACAGCACACAAAATATCTGTAAAAACTGACTCTCAACAAATTCTAGAGCAGCAGAAGCCACAGAACAAGAGTGAAAGAGACTTCTAGCCGAAGGTAACCTGGAAAGCCAACAAGAAAGGTCTATTCCACAGGACGCTGAGCAGAGCAAACCCAAGCCCTGGCCACATGGGATGGGGAGGAACAGGATGAGAACAGGCCTCCAGGGCAGAATTACCAGCGGGAGGGTCCCAGGTCCCTCAACCCACAAGAGACAAAGAAAGCTTCAAAGATCAGTGTGGGAGGACTTTCCCAGATGCGTGAGAGAGTAGCAGGGTCCCCCCAGCACTGGCTCCAGATGGCAGCAGAGGAGGCGGCAGCAGCAAAAGCAGGGGGCAGCTATGGTGGCCATGGAAGCAGCCTGGGTCCATTGTTAGAGTAGCTCAGTTTAAAGCATCTGGGGGAACAGAGCAGGGGATCTGAACCTCAGCCCTCAGTGGCAGCCCTGCCCCCACACAAAGCCCCTGGGGAAATTGAGCAGCTGATTTGAATCTCAGACCTGAGCACAGTCCTGGGGGGAGGAGGAGCACTAGGATTCTCCTCTTGACAAAGGATTCAGAAGTCAAGTAACTGGCTGGGAAAATGCCCAAGAAAGGGGAAAAAATAATACCAAAGAAGGTTACTTTCTTAGTGAACAAGTATCTCCTTCCATCCTTTAGAATGAGGAAGAACAATGTATACTGTCAGAGGAAGTCAAGGATTCAGCCTCCAGTACCTCCAAAATGAATATGAAATGGGCTCAGGCCATAGAAGAGCTTGAAAAGCAAGTCAGTAGCTTGCTAAAGGAGACTCCCCAAAAAATGCTGAGGAAAATAACACCTTTAAAAATAGGTTAACTCAATTGGAAAAAGAGATCCAAAAAGCCAATGAGGAGGAGACTTTAAAAAGGAGATTCAAAAGCTCACTGAACAAAACAGTTTTTTAAAAATGAGAGAGGAGTTCCGGGAACCTAATGATTATGTGATAAACCAAGAAGTTACAAAACAAAACCAAAAGAATGAAAAAATAGAAGATAATGTGAAACATCTCATTGGAAAAACAACTGGCCTGGAAAATAGATCCAGGAGAGACGATTTAAAAATTATAGGACTACCTGAAAGCCATGAGCAAAAAAGGAGCCTAGACATTACCTTTCATGAAATTATCAAGAAGAACTGCCCTGATATTCTAGAACCAGAGGGCAAAATAAATTTTGAAAGAACCCATTGATCACTTCTTGACAGAAACCCAAATGGAGAAATTCCTAGCAACATTGTCATCAAATTTCAGAGTTCCCAGGTCAAGGAGAAAATATTGCAAGTAGCTAGAAAGAAACAATTAAAGTATTGTGGAAATACAAGCAGGATAATACAGGATCTGGCAGCTTCTACATTAAAGGATTGGAGGGCTTGGAATAGGATAGTCTAGAAGTCAAAGGAACTGGGATTAAAACCAAGAATCACCTACCCAGCAAAACTGAGTATAATACTTCAAGGGAAAAAATGGGCATTCAGTGATATAGAGGATTTCATTTCAAGCATTCATGACGAAAAGACCAGAACTGAAGAGAAAATTTGACTTTCAAACACCAGAATCGAGAGAAGCATGAAAAGGTAAACAGGAAAGAGAAATCATACAGGATTTTCTAAAGCTGAACTGTTTACATTCCTACATGGAAAGATAATATTTGTAACTTGAGACTCTTCTCAATATTTGGGTAGGTGGACACACACACACACACACACACACACACACAAAGTACAGGTTGAGTTGAATCAGAAGAGATAATATCCATAAAAAAATTAAATTAAGGGGTGAGAGAGGAAAATATTGGGAGGAGAAAGGGAGAAATGGGATTGGGCAGATTACCACTCATAAAAGAGATAAGGGAAATCTTTTTCAATGGAAGAGAAAAGGGAAGAGGTGAGAGGGGAAAAGTGAAGTTTTCTTTCTTCACATATGGCTTAAGGAGGGAATAACAAACTCACTCAGTTTGGTATGAAAATTTGTCTTACATTACAGGAAAGCAGGGTAGAAAGGGACAAGTGGGGTGATGGGGATGATAGAAGGGAGAGCAAATGGGAGAAGAGAGTAGCTAGAAGTAAACACTTTGGGAAGGGACAAGGTCAAATGAGAGAACAGGAAAAAAATAGAGGGACAGGGTCGGATGGAGGACAATACAGTTAGTCTTACACAACACGACTATTATGGAAGTCTTTTGCAAAAAGACACATACATAGCCTGTATTGAATCGCTTGCCTTATCAGTGGGGATGGGTGGGGAGGGAGGGAGGGAGAGAAGTTGGAATTTAAAGTATTAGAAAGAAATGTTGATAATTGTTATTGCATATAACTGGGAAATAAGACATACAGGTAATGGGGCATAGAAATTTATCTTGCCCTACAAGAAAAGAGGAAAATGGGGATAAGGGAAGGGTGGGGTTTGATAGAAGGGAGGGCACATTGAGGGAAGGGGTACTCAGAAAGCAAGGTGTTATGGGGTGGGGGAGGGGAAAAATGGGGAGAAAAATTGGAACTCAAAATTTTGTGGAAATAAATGTTGAAATGTAAAAATAAATAAAACTATTAAAACTTTTTTTAAAAAAATAAATTAATTAATGGTCAGGGGTTTCTCTCCATAACTGAAGATTCCAAGGGAGACCCTGAAATGCCTTGAATACCTTCTAAAAGAGCATTCCCCTGACAAGTGAAATTCAACCCCATTTAGTGAACTTATAATTAAGAGGTGGGCTAAAATTTTTGAGCTCCTCTTATGGAGAATATTGCTTGATTATGAGACTCAGCAGCCTCAAGTCCTCCAGGCAGGGAAAGTCATTTCCATCAAGACCTCTGTATTATTTTCTGCATCATGAACTGGATTGTCCTACTCTCTAATGGAGGAGATAAAAGCCAGGGGGTTCTTCTACCAGGCAAAGACTCATCCAGACTAGATTTTATGTTCTAAATAAAAATTAGGTATTCCAGTTGGGTGGGGTGCCACCCAACTTATTGGTATGTACCTTGAGGTTATTAGTCAGCCATATCCTTTCAGAGGCTGACTGACCTTTTCAAGAGTAGACACTTAACTGAAACAAGCAGAAAAGAGTGGGTCACAAATTAAAATTAGTTATTAACACAATAGTATAATATTAATTTCTCTCATGAAGGACTTATGATAAAAAAAAAATCTATCCATCTCCAGAGAAAGAACTGATGGAGTCTAAATGTAAATTGAAGCATATTTTTTTAATTCTTTTTCTTTTATTTTTCTGGTCTATATTTTGTTTTGCAATATGCCTAATATGGAAATGTATTTTGCATGACTGGACATGTATAATTTATATCAAATTGTTGCCTTCTCAAGGAGGTGGGAGGTGAGGAAGGGAGGGAGAGAATTTAGAACTCTATTTTTTTAAATGAATGTTTAAAATGTTTACATGAAATTGAAAAAATAAAATATATTTTTTAAATTATTTTTTAAAAAATATTGCTATTATTTTACACACATCAGAACAGGGTCCCAGGAAATATTCATTCTTATGTCTTGAGACATGACAAAGGCTTGCCAGCTTCTGCCTACCCCACCTCCCATCTACTCTTTTTATATTTTCACCCTTCCTGATATATGCACTTTGAAATACCTCTAAATTTGCCAGGAATATAAGAATGAACACAGTCCACCAATGCACATATACACAAAAAGATAGACACATACTCTTCAAAACACTCAAGGTCTACACCCATTTCACTGCATTAGCTGTAGCAGGCCTCCTCTAAGTTGGTAATTCACTATTACAGGCAACTGTGATTCCTTACTTTAGCACACAACTATTACTTCTTCAAATATGGAAGGGGAACACTAGAAGGTTATTTCACAGAATTACAAAGTGTCAGAGGCTAGTTATTCTAATCTGCAACTGAGTAAAAGTGTCCCCTCCAACATTCTTTACAAGTGACTCACTTAACTTTTCTTGAGGAACCTTCATGGTGTGGAAATCCACTCTCTCTTAAGTCTCCTCTTCCTGATGTTACTGACTAGTTCCATCCCATCAGAAACTTGGACTCTATCTCTGGATTTCCTACTTCTTATAGGGGAGCAATTTTTACTTATATTTCCTGGATGCCTCTATGCAACCTTCCATAGTCTCTTCACCATGTCCCAGTTGGTACCCATCCCATCTCCAGCTCCCCTATAAGTGTTGTCTTGCCTTAGAAGAACATAAGTTCCTTGAGGTAAGGGACTACCTTGATTGCTTGCATTTGTATCCCCAGCACTTAGCATAGTGCCTTCTGGCACATAGCAAATGTTGAATAAATGTGCTTTCTCTCTCTCCCTCTCTCCCTCTCCCCCCTCTCCCCCTCTCTCCCTCTCTCTCCTTCTCTCCCTCTCTCCCTGTCTCCCTCTCTCTCTCTCTCTCTCCTCTCTCTCTCTCTCTCTCTCTCTCTCTCTCTCTCTCTCTCTCCTCTCTCTCTCCTCTCTCCTCTCTCTCTCTCTCTCTCTCTCTCTCTCTCTCTCTTTCTCCACACCTACACATCCACCCCCCCCCCCCACACACACACACATACTCTCTTGAGCAAATTTTAGTATTTTAAGTGTTGAGCAAAAGACCATGCAAGTTGGCTACAAAGTGTTTTGGTGGCTGCTGAAATAAAGAGATTCAAATGAGGAAGTAAACATTTTTCAGAATGGAAGAAAATAAGCAGAGTTGATACTTTTTCATCTGGCTCAACCCATCTCTGATAAGCTTTAAGCTTCAACGACCAGTGATTCGTGATTTGTTCCTGTTCCTTGCACTGCCATACCACTATAGTCCAGGTCAGGTCTGCTCTGCTCCTTATCAATAAGAGCATGGGCAAAAAAAAGATGTCTACACAGTTCAAAACAAGGGATCTGCTCAGTCAATTTAGCATAAAAAAAAGCAACTGTATTTCTGACATAATTTGTATTGAAACAACTAGTTGATCGAGGATTAAACAGAAGCAAATACTTGGGCCAAAGTTTTGACCAAGCAAAAAAATTCTCTTATTTTCTTTTCAAGTCCTGGAAGGTGAATCATATTATTGATCTTGAAAATATTTTCCTTATTACATGTTTATTATTAATAGGTAATTATATAAAAAATATCCTAATTATAGAATTTCAACGCTTTGTGCCCCTCCCCCCTTACCATCCAGGCCTTCTTTATTTTAGTGTCTTTCTCTTTTGAGCCCTGTTTTCATAGGATTTGAAGCTTGAGGGGAATTTAAAAATTAACTGGTATGAACTTCCCATCTTACCTATGCAGAAACTAAGGCCAGAGGGAAGAAGAGGAAAACCTAAAGTTCTATAGATACTAAGTCCAAGAGCTAGAATTTGAACCTATTCATCTGGTTAAAAATTGCCTCTTAATCAAAAGTATAGGTATACAGTGTTTGCTTCTAGCATTTGTCATCTCAGGAAATTTAAATGACAAGGTCACTTCATCTTCCTTAACTCTGATGTAATAAGAATCTCACTTGATCTCCAAGTGCATCCAAAGTGGGGTTTCCTGCATCTCTGTTTCAGCAAGAATGTTATCAATAGGAGAGGTAAACAGCACTGAAAATGGTGATGAAGGTCTGGGCCATGGTTTATTGTCTAGGACATGATTTCTGTTTATGCATTCATGAAGGCCATGTCGTCAAGATTCATAGTGCCAGCTTGCACACACTGAGCAAAGATGAATAAATGAATAATTGTTTTGATAATATTAAGCAGCATGTGTGATGTCGCGCAGCAACATCTGTTATTAACAGTATAAACAAAAGGAGTTTTTACTGTTTGCATGTCATTCTGCGTTGAGGAACAATGCAATTTGTCCAATTTGGTATGGCTCTTTGGGCAGCAGGTGGTACCAAAAGCCTTTGTTGGGGGGAAGGGGAAGAATCAGACCCAAATATGAGCAATAGTATTTTTGTGCAATGTGATCTGCAGTTTCTGCAAAGGTGATAGAGGAAAATTGGTAAGTACTCACGGAACTGAAATGATTTTGGTTAAGTTTTATTTAGACATATGAGAATGCTTTAAGGAACCCATCCAAGTGATACCATTAGAAGATGAACCAAGCTGACTCTGCTCATAGCATTAACTATTCTTGGGTTTAATCCTACTTTGTAAAAGGATTGGTTATCAGTCTATCAACAAGTACCTATTGAGCACAGCAAGTAAGGCACTAACCTTAGAATCAGAAGGACAAGTGTTCAGACCCAGCCTCAGACACTTGCTAGTTGTATGACCTTGAGCAAGTCACTTAACTCTGCCTGAGTTCCTCATCTGTAAAATGAGCTTGAGAAGGAACTAGAAATCAATTCCAGTATCTTTGCCAAAATAACCCAAAAAAACCAAGTCAAGTCATGGTGTGTCAAAGATATCTGAAATGACTCAGTAACAAAAATGCTGGCATAGTAGAAATCAAATGGTACAACCTGGAATTAAGAGGCATAGGTTCTAGTCTAGACTCTTGATCAAGATCCTACAGCTTGTTGTGGCAGTGTCTAACCCAGTGTTCCATTTTCCCCTCTGTAAAAGGAAGTGGGTGGATTATATGATTTCCAAAGTCATTTCCTTCTACAAGGTCATATAAAAGGTGGGAAGGAGAATGTCCTCTGCCCCAAGTTCTTTTTCTGAATGACATCTCACAAAAAGATGATGTGATGCTCAACTGGGCATAGAAGTTTATCTTATGAGCAGATGGATTTCATAAAAAAGCTGGAAAGTCTTGCAGGAACTGATGCTGAGTGAAATGAGCAGAACCAGGAGGACACTGTACACAGTAACAGCAACATTGCACCATGACCAGCTTTCATAGACTTAGCTCTTCTCAGCAATACTGTTATCTAAGACAACTCCAAAAGACTCATGATAGAAAATGCTACCCACTTTCAGAGAAAGAACTATGGAGTCTGAATGTAGATTGAAACATAGAATTTTCATTTTTTTGATGTTTATTTTTCTTTCTCATGATTTTTCCCTTCTGTTTTGATTCTTCTTTCTCATAGTGACTAATATGTTTAATATGACCGCACATGTATAGCCTATATCAGATTGCATGCCATCTTGGAGAAGATTGAAGGCAGGGAGGGGAGAAAATTGTGCATGTTGAAAACTAAAAATAAATTAATTTTAAAAATTAAAAGAAAAAGAAATCTAGCTTACCCTACAGGGAAATAGGAAAGGAAGGATATAAGGTGGTGATAGAAGGGAGGGTAGTTTTGGGGAGGTGGTAGTCAGAAGCAAAACTCTTTTGAGGAGGGACAGGGTGAAAGGAGAAAGATGATAGAATAAACTGGAGAAAAATAGGTTGGAGAGAAATATAGTTAGTAATCATAACTGTGAAAACATTTTTGAAGCAAGTTTCTCTGATAAAGGCCTCATTTCTCAAATGTATAGAGAATTGAGTCAAACTTACAAAAATAAGAATCATTCCCCTACTGATAAATGATCAAAAGATATAAAGTCATTTTTCAGATGAAGTAATGAAAGTTATCTATAGCCATAGGAAAAAATGTTCTAAATCATTATTTATTGGAGAAATACAAATTAAAACAAGCCTGAGGTACTACCTCACACCTGTTAGATTGGCTACTATAACAAAAAAGGAAAATGACAAAAATTGGAGGGGATGTGGGGAATTTGAGACACTAACGCACTTTTGTGAACTGATTCAACCATTCTGTAGAGCAATTTGGAACTATGCCAGAAGGGCTATAAAACCATGCCCTTTGACTCAGCAACATCACTCTTAGGACTGTATCCCAAAACAGATAAAAACAAACAACAACAAAAGAGATCTAAATGTACAAAAATATTTATAGCATCTTTTCTGGTGGCAAAGAATTGGAAATTGAGAAGATGCCCATCAATTTGGGAATGGCTGAACAAGTTGTGGTGTATGGAATACTACTGTGCTATAAAGAAATGATAAATAAGATATTCTCAGAAAAATCTGGAAAGACGAACTGATGCAAAGGAAATGAGTAGAACCGACAGAATAATGTACACAGTACCAGAAATATCATAAAATGATCAACTATGAATGACTTAGCTATTATCAACAATACAGTAGTGATCCAAGACAACTCTGAAGGACTTATGAGGGAAAATGCTATCCATCCCCAGAGAAAGAACTGATCGAGTCTGAATATGGATCAAGCATATTTTTTTCTTCCTTTTTAATTTTTCTTGCCTTTTTGGTCTGTGTTTTCTTTCACATTATGACTAACATGGAAATAAGTTTGACATGACCACACATGTATACCCTATATCAAATTACTTGCCTTCTCAATGAGGTTGGCAGGTATGGAGGGAGAGAATTTGGAACTCAGAAATTTAAGAACAAATGTTAAAAATTGTTTGTACAGGCGTGGCCCACCTTTCCATCCTTGGATCTGCAGGCTGTTCTGCTGCTCCCGCTACCCTGGCACCACCGCTGCCGTGCTGCCCACCGTTCTGCTCCGCCACTGCGGTCCCCACCTGCAGCACCAAGCCTGGGTCCCGAGACAGGAGGACCTTGCGGTCCACGCCTACACTGCAGGTGTATTTCAACGAGTCCAATGTGAAGCAGGAGGATAAACCAACCCAGATTGGGGCCTTTGGGATCCTCGCTGCCCGTGTCCCCACCCTGCAGGTGCTGAAGCCCGGCGTGATGAGTGTGCTCGCCGAGCACAGCACCACCACCACCAAGTGTTTTATGGGCAGTGGTTCTGTCACAGTGAATACTGATTCTTCGGTGCAGCTGCTGACAGCAGCAGCCATGCCCTTTCAGAGTGATCAGTTTAAAAAGAGAACAAGAACCTCAGATGGGATGAAACGTGAGCTAGAAGTCTGGGCTAGCAAAAAGCTATTTGGCTGAAGCACAGGTTTCTGGGAAGTGCGGGTCCAAAAGATAATATGACATAGGCATGCCCCCCCACCCAGCTTATGAATAGAAATAAGAGGTTAGAGGTTAGAAGTTGGGGGAATATAAACAGTTAATCTAATTTATTAGCTTATGAATGGCATAGAACCAGAGAATATTAGATAAGCAAGTAGTTTCAGAAATCAACATATCTGTATATCTAAAAATCTTTGTTGAAGACCTCAGTTGGTGAGAAGTTTTTAAATTCTAAAGCAATCCATTTGACTTTTAGACAGCTCTTACTGTTACAGTATTTTGATTCTCTCTTCCCAATCTCTTAGTTCAAACTGAAACCTTCCTCTTTGTAACATCTATCAATTATTCCTAAATCTACCCACTAGGACCAAGTACAATAAATTGAATCCCTTTTCTACTTCACTTCTCTTCAAATACCTGAATTCTATTTTCAAACTCCTAATCCCAGAAGACTTCTTTACTCCAAGTTAAATATCTATTATTCCAGCTCATATATCAGTTTTCCAAATCCCTTGCTTTTTCAGGTTGTTTTCCTCAATGTGTCATCCAAACACTGCGATTGGTTTATGTCCTTCCTAGATGTGGCATACATGTCCTGTTTGGGTATGATACAATGACTCTAATTAGGAGCACAGCACAATGTGCATCCCAATTTTCTTATACTTCAGTCTTTTTTGTTAAGTTTTTTAAGGCTAAGAACTGTTTCATTTTTGTCTCTCTTATCCCCATATCTACTCTAGTGCCTGACACTTGATAGACAGATGATCAACAAGTTGTGTTTGTTCATTTATTTTCAATTAATTGGTTCTCAAGTCTTCATAGTATTGAGTGATGGAGGCAATGGTAGGAAGGCTCCTTGACTACTTGTTTTCCACTCAAATAGTCATTAGATATGAGTCAAAGTAGTAAAATGAAGAAGTCTCAGCATCTTCTACCATATTACATTAAATTTGGATGTAAGAATGGTCCTTCACAATCTTAAATTTTGCTTTACTTCTCTACCATGTGAAAGGTGCTGTTCTGGATGCTGTGAGTGATAAGAAAAGGAATCAGAAAAGAGTCTTGCCTTCAAGAAGCTTATAATCAAGTTGGAGAGCTAGGAATAACACTAACTTAATGAAATATATGGAAACATCCATGACCCAGATGTGTATATAATGAATGTTGTTCTAATTTTTCAAATTCTTGGTTAATAATATTAGGGAAGGAGGGCTACGTTCTTCTTTTTAAAAATATCAAAAACTACTTTAACCTCTGAATGAAGGAAAACAAATTTTGTCAGTCCCATTTTCCCTTCATGTTAAAACCTGTGTTTATTTTAAGGGGGATTTTATCCATATGGTTCTGATTCATTTATACTTAACTCATCAAAATGTTGTTTCTGAACAGCTGTTTGACATCCAAGATTCCTTGTGAAAACTGAACAGCAAAAGTTTGGTTCAATACTTTGAAACCACTGAAGTGTCTAAAAGCAGCATAATGTTCCCAGCTATTCCCTGAACAAGGTATGGTTTTTTCCATCACTCCATGTGACTGATTATCCCTGGGAACCTTCCCAGACCTAAAGTTTTGGTTTTAGTTGTTGTTGTTTTTTCCCCAGCGGAGGGCTCTGCCTAGTTCAACTTTTGCCATGGACATCTAATCAATCATTAATCATAAAGTAGGTCTTAAGCATCTATTTTGCAACAGTACCAAGGACCAGAGCTACAAAGACAAAGAAAAAAGTCCCTGCTCTTGAGGAGCTTACATTCTATTAGGGAATTGTAGTAATAATCCTTTACATATGTAGATATATACATACATATACATATACATAAATATATATATATGTATATTCATCCAGGAAATATGTATCCAATGCTTACTGTGAATCAATCCAACAATTCTTGAGGATATAGACTACATTATCTCATTCAAGCATTGAAAAAGCCCTGTTCACATTTAGAGGAGGGATGGTTAGCCCTGTATTATTCAAATATTCCGGGGGATCTGATATACTAGATATGGATTCCCTTACAATCATGTCTATCATAATACATCTCTGACTGCCTATCCTGGGAGACCCTTGTCTATGTCCTCCTGTAAGGTCACCACAGGAAGTCCACTCAGTATTCTAGGAGGGTTTCTTTACTTGCCCTTGACACTGTGAAGATTCTAGTAGAATAGTTGATCTAATCTGAAATTACCCCTTACTATTGGGGCAGCTAGGTGGTGCAGTGGATAGAGCACCAGTGCAGGAGTCAGGAAGACCTGAGTTCAAATCTCACCTCAGACACTTGACACTCACTAGCTATGTGACCTTGGACAAGTCACTTAACCCAGCTGCCTCCTTCTGGGTCATCTCCAGCCATCCTGATGAATATTTGGTCACTGGATTCAGATGGCTCTGGAGGAGAAGTGAGACTGGTGACCTGCACAGCCCTCCCTCACTCAAAACAAAGTCAAGTGCAAGTCATGTCATCATTTCTCTAATGGCATGGTCTTCTTCAGGCAACGAAGGACGAATACACACACCCCTTACTATCACCACGTTGACAAGCTCATCTTCTTTTTCGATCCTACATGTTTTAGAGCTATCTTTTACTCCAAACATCTTCATGGGTCCTTGTTTGTCATGGGCTGCTTAATGTGAAGGACTGATTTTCATTAATGTTGTATGATTTTTTATTAGTGTACTTTTCAGTTATGTTTTTCTCAACTTTGTAGCTAAAAGTATACATTAAAACTGGCATTACTTTGGTGTTACTTGCTTTAAATATTCTCTTTCCATTGAGTTTTGGTGTCAGGATATCAGTAAGTCCCAATTTATAAAGTGATAGCTTTGTCTTTAATAGTTTTATCCTCAGTGTGTCTGGCTTAGAGGAGAACAAGGTTTGTTGTACCTATAACCTTCTTCCTTTGGTTCCATTTGGCCTTGGGATTCCAAGCTTTACTTGGAAGATATTAAGAATCTTATATTTATTGAGTTCAATTGATATTTTGATATTATCTGAGGAGTCCAAGAGATAGAACATATAAGCAATGTTCTTCTCCTCTTCTCCCCCTCCATCTTCCCTTCCTCCTCTACTTTTTCTTCCTTTTCTCCTCCTTTTTTTTTCTCTTCCTCCTGCTCTACATCATCATTACATCATTTTCATTATAATTGAGGAAACTGGAACTCGTTGTTCAAGGTTAAGCAGCAGGGCCAGGTACTGTCAACACAAAGGATACATCCTATTTTGCCATCACGCCATGGATACTTTACTAGCTCCCCTTCACACTCTTTAATGTCCTATTCAGGTAGTTCACAGGCATTAGGAAAGAATTGCAAGTGCTCACCTTCAGGCTAGTGTACCAACACAAGCAGGGTGATTGAGTGGGAAGAGCATTTGATTTGGAGTTAGAGGACCTAGACTTAAACCCTGCCTCTATTACTAAGTGGTTATTTGTATGGGAAAAGGGTCAGGAGGTTAGACTCAAAGTCTTAATTGTCCTAACTCTAAATCCAATAAGTCCATAACTCCAACTCCCAGAACTAGACCCAGGCTCATTTCTTCTTTCTACATCTTCTTCTAAAATCAACACTTACTGTCTCAAGTTAACTCCCCACAGACATTCTGCCTGACTTTCCTTACAGAAAAGCAGACAAAAAACATACAACAGCAGACTTCATTCCATGTGGGGAAGCCCAGAAGAGATGTGGGAAAGCTCCAAGAGGGCTTTATTTAGTGGATCTCACAAGTTTTTTTTTTTTTCTTAAGCCATGCAAACCACAGGGAAGGGAGAAGGAGTAACCCTTATAGCATAGTGTTTGTCAAGAAAGACTGTGATTATTTATTTGGCCGTAAAACATCCCTGCCAAGAAACAGAGCTGCAGGGAATGGAGCAAATGACACAGACTTCAACATTCTGCGATTCCATAATACATGAACCAATAATGGCTTGGGAACTTCTCAGGACAGATTGACACAGCAGCCGCTGCCTGAGAGGACACAGAAGTTAGAGTTGAGATGATTCTTCAAACATTTTTAGTCTTTAACAGGAGAAAATAATTCCTTCCTGTGACCAGAGTCTATTGGAACATTTCGGTCAGACAGTATTCAAAGATCAGCTTCCTCTATCTTTTGAAGTAAGTCATATCAAATGTTTAGAATCCTACCTAACTATTGCCTAGTGAGTTGATGTTAAATGAGTATCAACATTATAAAAAGGCAAAAAAACAACTATTCTGAAGTTTGAGTGGGATTATGACAATCACTAATATTTCGAGAACACTTTAAGATGTGTGAAGTGCTTTTCCAATAGTCATATGAAGTAGGTAATTCAAGTGTTTTTGTCTTAATTTTACCAATGTAGATACTAAGACTGTGAGACCACTGAGGTCATAGAGCCAGCAAGATACATCATCAAAGGAGAGAATTTCAAGAATGGAGATAAGAAATCTTAGAACAGAGAGCCCTGATGACCTCCTCCTGCCACACATGCATCATGATTAAATTGCGGGGCATAGATGATGACTCAATAAGTGACACATTGAGGAGTATAGCAGACAGGTAAGAGAAGTCAGATAATAGTCACAAGAATGGAAGTAATATTGAAAGAGAATCCATAATCACATTTCTATTGAGGGCGAATTTAATTCAATACATCCATTCAGTGTCTGAATACCTAGGTTCTCTCCAGATGGCCTGTTATTTATCCCACTGTTACTGAGTGGTTTGAAGCTTCAATAGATTAAAAGAAAATGAATCAGAGAAAGACAGCAGTGCCTTCCTGCAGATCACTTCTTTGGACCAAGTTACAAAATCTCCATGCTTTCAGTACGATCAAGAATAGAACAGTTCATGGGATTATAGGATACAGAGCAGGAAAAGACTTTAGGCACAATCTAATCCAACTCCTTCATTTAATTGATGAGACCCCCAAAATCTGGAGAGAGGATGGATTTGCCCAATTCTATACATGTTAGTATATACAGTCAGTAGCCAAGGCAGTCCATGAATGCAGCCAGGTGCTCTGACTTCAAATCCACTACACCACTAGTCCAAGAATAATCCAGCAAGCCGTATTCATTAAAAGGAAAGAACTATGGAGGACCTGTGACAGTCCAAAAGTCCGCATGTACCAAGAATAACTTGAATGCAAAGAGTATTATATATGTCATGAGAGGGAGATGCATACTCAGAAAAGAAGGTACTAGGCAGTCATATAATCAGACCAAAGGATAATGGATGGGTAGCAGGAAGCCAACTCTGGTGTCCCTGGAATATTCAAATACCTACTGGAGAGGAAGGCCATTGACATGATGCACCTTCTAAGGAAAATTTATGGCAAGATAAGGATAAAAGCCAGATGAACTGAGAATACATGGAAGTATTTGACCTATATCAGTGGAAGGAATGTCCATGATGATGAGATGATGGATAATTAAAGTATCTTGGTAATTTACTAAAACCTACTTAGGCCTTCTACACTATTGAATTCCCCCATATACTTTTTGAGTCACTCATAATTTGAATTCTTCTGAGAGTATGCCATTTTAGTATTCATAGAGTTCATTAATCCTTAGTTGGAAGGGATTATAGAGAGATTATTTAGTTCAAATCACCAGATGAGGAAACTGAGGTTTTAACAATGGGAAGTAACTTGGCTAAAATTATACAGTTACTATGTGACAAAACTAGAATTATAATGAAGATCTTCTGGTTTCCAGTCCAAGATTCTTTCCATTACATAATCTTGCTTCTCAGACTGCTACTTCTCGCCTTTTTTCCCAAAGCATGAGTAGAGGCAAGGGGGAAATAAAGCACCACAATGGGTTGTTAGAATTAAAGGCTCTTAGAGTGTGATCATCTTCACTTATGCATGGGCCACTCTTAGCAATTATGGATTACATATTAACAAAGTTGTCCATACTCTCTGAAGCAAAGAAATGAACCCCAAAGTTATTTGCAAACATGAAGGTTCTGGGAGGGGAACCAAACAATATAAAGAGAGATTTATTGCTTGTTCAGATAAACTGACAGTAAAATAAAAAACTTAATTATTTTGTTATGGATTTTGAGAGGCATCTTTCCCCACTGAACATATGAAAAAGTTTCAAAGCATTCTGAGGCAATAAAACATCTGTGACCCAATTTACATGAAACAGAATGAAACCGTGAGTTGTTATGGCAGCAAAAAGCAGAGACACAGTTGTGAACCCATCTCCCATTCTACACCAATTAGTGAATTATACCGTTCGAAGCAGGCCCTGCAAACAAATCTATCAGAATTCTTGAGAGTATTTGAGAGAGACCAAAAGAAAAAAAAAATGCTACTATGCAGAACAGGTACAGGACAAAGCAAAGCACATATGAAATGAGCTGGCTAATGGAAAGATAATGACTTTTAGAAGGTTAGTGGTAAAAGTACAGATACTCATTGGGGACAAATTACCAGAAGAGACACATGCTTGAGAAATGTTTTGTGATAAGTTTCTCTGTGAGAATAGAATAACATTAACCTATTCTGTGCTGCTTCTGTTCCATCTGCACAGCACTGATAAGGAAGATTGGCTTCCTAAAATAACAAGATAACAACAACACCATCACTGCTTCTACTACTATTGTTCCTGCTCCTGCTCCTTCTACTACTAAGACTTCTGCTGCTGCTGATTCAACTGCAACTACTGGTACCGGTAGTATCATTATTACTACTACTAATAGTAACTGATAGAAGTAGTAGCTAACATTAGAAAAATGTTGTATGGTTTGTCAAGTTTAGTGGCTTAAATAATAGGAAGCTGAGCTCTGTATAGACACACACACACACACACACACACACACACATATACACACGTATATACATATGCATAATAGCTAATCTTGGCCATAGAAAACAGGCCAGGAACTATGCCTCCTTTCTTGCCAGAAAGGTAAGGAGCAATGGAGATGTAATGTGATATATGAGCATATCTTTATATAGCTACACTGATAGAGTATCTCAGCAAGAACGGAAAGGGAAGGAGAGGGGAGGGGAGGGAAGGAGAGGGGAGCAGCGGGGAGGGGAGGGAGGATGGGGGAAGGGGAGGGGAGGAGAGGAGCAGCTACTCACTCACAGGTTGTGTTTGTCCTTCATTCTGGAAGAGGACCATGACAAGATGATGACATGACTTGCAGTTGACTTGGATTTGGGTGAGGGAGGGCTGTGCAAGGTCACCAGCCTCATTTTCTTCTCCAGAGCCATCTGGGTTCAGTGGTCAGATATTGTGCCCAGGGGAAGGTACACTTCCATGGCCAAAAGCTGCCTTTTTTTTCCTTTGGGCTTCCTGGCTAAATTTCTTGCTCAAAGACCAAGTCTTAAGCCCCAATTCACTCTGGAGCTCATAGATTGGTCAACAATAGCATAGAGTGAATATAAATACTAAATAGTAATTGTTTCTCTCTTATCCAGGAACCCTGAGGGTTTTTCCCTCCCCGTTTGATTTGTTTGTTTGTTTGTTTTTTATTAAAGGGGCCATCCCTTGAGTAACTACCTAAAGAAGCCTATTTATTGAATGGGTGTATCTCACTTAAAGTGAGAATGTGATAAGACCTTACCCTCAAATGGCCAGGGTCTCACATTGCATCCTGGGTCATCTCCAGTCATCCTGATGAATATCTGGCCACTGGACCCAGATGACTCTGGAGGAGAAAGTGAGGCCAGTGACTTTGCACAGTCCTCCCTCAGTCAAATCAAAGTCAAGTGCAAGTCATGTCATCATTTCTCTCATGTCATGGTCCTCTTTGAGAATGAGGAACAAACACAGCAACAGTATCTACATAGCTATAGACATGTGTGTATATATACACATACACCCATACATACATGTGCATGCATACATATATGTGTATATATGTATACATGTGTGTATATGTATGCGCATGCACGTATATATTTACATATCTTCAAAACTATTCACTATAGTTGTTCACTGTGTCAGCTGTTTTTCTTGATTTCTTTTATCTTGGTTAGAAGGAGGGATCAATTTCAGGGATGAGGGAGCAATATATAGAAATGATTCCAAGTGAAACAGTACTAATAAAATTCATTTTAAAGCAAGTTAAATGATCTTCCTTCTATGAATGGTGACATGGTATAATAGAAAGAACACTAGATTTGGAATTAGAAAACTTGGGTTTGAGAGACAGGTTGACTATTTAATTTAGAGAAGTCACTTTGCATTTCTTACTAACAATGATCTCATCTGTAAAATGGAACTAATAATACTAGTACTGGAAACTGCACAAAGTAGATGCTAGGAAAACGTGATGGAATAATGAGCTGTTAAAAACTGTTCATGAAGTAAAGAAATTTTTCAGCCATAGGAAGACATTTTTAATATTTACCACTCCAAATAAAATTTTCTAGAATAAGAAATTGTTATATATATATATATATACATATATATGTATATATATATTACATATATATATATATGAGAGAAATGTGCATGAATCTTGGAAGATTTGAGTAGATTTTTTTCCCTAATCTGACATATAAGTTAAAAATCTGTTCAGAAGAAAGTATAGAATATTGACATATGGCAATTTACTAAATGGAGGAGAAAATCTAGGCAGCACCTACTTCTGGAATATATCAAACCTTAATCATGTTAGCAATTGATATTCTTGAATCCACACTGAAAACTCAAAATGTCTGACTTGATAATAACATATAGCATTGTGTATACATTCATATATATGTATATAGTTTTATAGTGCATATATAGTTTTGTAGAATATATACATCCTTAAGTACATACATACTTGCAAATATATACAAGCATATGTGATTGCTATTCCAAATGTCTTAGTGTAGCTTTAATTTATTAAAGCTTAAAACTGCACAAAGACTTTTACAATAACCTTTATATGGCTACAAAGGCCTTAAAACATATTATGTTTGTCTTTTGGCTTTTAATGTAATACAATGAGGAATATACTATAAATGTTATTATCGAACTTCTATCTATGACAAAGTTCCATCTCAAAGATGATAAATAAATGGAAGCTTGGTGTTGCTGATAGAATGTTGGGCTTGGGGTTCAAGTTCTGCTTCTCACATTCATTAGTTATGTGTAAATTTAATAAGTCACTTAACCTCTATAAACCTCAGTTTCTCATATGTAAAAATGAGGGGTTGTAAGGGCAATTTAAATGGGAAGATTTCTCCCATTCATTAATAGGCCCATATGACCTGCTTAAATCACATGGAGGCCTAAGTCACATGTGGTGGAAGGAGCTTGCTGAATGAGTAGAACAGGAAGTGTGGAGCAGAGCTGAGAGGAAGTTGATCAAGTTAGTCAGAGCTGAGAAGTACACAGGCTAGGGGGCACAGATAGGCTCCTGTTTATTTGTGGGAAGACCCCAGCAGGGGTTTGGAGGAAGGCCTAGAAATGTATTTGACCCATGCAGTTCTAATGTGTATTGACTTCTTGGTTACTATGATGAATTTGACTTTTCTTATGCTTTCTCTATAGAGAGTCTGTTACACTTTGCAATTCAGAATTACTTTGGTATATTCATAGTCACCCTTGGTGCTATGAATATTGCCTGGGCAATACAGTGGGCTGGACTAAAGATCCTCTAAGATGTTTTCCAGTTGTAAATCTAGAATCTTGCAACTGTTCCAAAGTCAAACAACTCATAAAGTGCTGGAGCATGACATTAGCTTAGCTAACTGGAGAGGCTTCTTACTTTAAGCTTTATCATGGTAAACTGTTCAGTTAATTCAGTGAACAAATTATTTGCTGAGCATAAAACAGTGAAGAAAAAGGAAGAGGAGGAGGAGGAGGAGAAGAAAAAGAAGAAGAGGAAGAAGAAGAAGAAGAAGAAGAAGAAGAAGAAGAAGGAAGAGGAGGAGGAGAAGAAGAGAAGAAAAAGGAGGAGGAGGAGAAGAAAAAGAAGAAGAGGAAGAAGAAGGAGGAGGAGGAGGAGAAGAAGAAGAAGAATGCCAGAGCCTGAGAACTAAAGGGAGAAAATCAGGCAGACAGCAAATCTGAGAAATGGCAAAATGAGAAGAATCCATAGGTATTCATCTGGTAAAAAGGAACTTAAAATACTCAAGAATTCATCTACCTCTCAAAGTGACTTGTAGAAAAATGATGGCACTGATGCCTTCTGACTAACCATTGGCATTGATTTTTAATTATTTTTAATGTCTAAATTAATTTTTCAATTTCATAATTGCATTTTGATAACATTATTTACTTTGTTATTACAATACATCTATGATTTCATTCCTTCATTAAGTGCAGATTTCACACACGCCTTTGCGCACCTCCCCCCCACACACACACACACAGACACCAGCTATTCCTCTTCCACCGAAGTCTTATTCCAATGCTTTTTTTTGGCACAGAGATTGCCAACAGCATGCCATTGGGGCACAAGACCTATGGTTGCAGAATCAGGGTGGCTTAGGATGGAAAAGCTCATCAACAGTAAATTGGCTGCTAAGTGATCATTACTTTGTGCTTGACAATCCAAGAAACGAAGTACTCCTGAATGCTTCCCCCTCTTAGGGCCCACAGCTCCACATCTTACAAGAGATTTTTTTCCCGTCTCCTCTTTATTAGTTTCTTCTGCAGCCAAATCATTGTATATTTATTTTGAGTTCCGCCTAAATTTACTTATCTATAAACATTTTGCTTTCCTTAAAAGAATGTAAGCTTAAGAGTAGATACTAACTCGTTTTTGCATCTTTATCTTTAGCATCTAGCACCATGCTTGCCATACAGTAGGAGCTTAATAAATGCCTACTGGTTGATACCATTTTTTCAGTGATGATTTTAGAGTGGCAAAAAATGGAGGGGAGATGTTTTAAGTGTTATGTAAAATAGTATTCATAGGCTGCACTATTCTGGTACATTTTGGCTTCTCCATTGTGCCCCAGGAAGCTCTTTACTGGGAAAATCTTATCCTCCTGCAAGATCCACCTCATTGGAGTTAAGAGCCATGAACTCCCAAACCTCCATTGAAGGAAGCAACTCAGAGCAGACACCTCCTCATTTCTCATCTGGCGGCTCTACTATGGGACTTCTCAACTCTGCCCCCTAGTACAGAACCTCATATCACCATCTCTGCACCCTACTTTTTAGCTTCTTTTTGTCTATTGTCTTGCCCCATTAGATTGTGACTCGGGAAGAGCAGGGAATCCTTTTTTTTTTCTTCTTTATTTGTATCCTCAGTGCTTTGTATATGGTAGGTGCCTAGTAAATGCTTATTAACTATTGATTATCCTTAGTCTCAAAATTAACCATTGTGAAATCCATATAAAATGAGTTACAAACTGATTTCATGGATTAGAAAAAAAAAATTGAGACCAATAATTGAGAACTCGTAAGTGAAACTACAGAAAAGGATGCTAGCCAGGAAATGTGAAGTTAGAAAAGTAAATGTGTTAGTTGTGTAACAAAAGTGAGGGATGACAGAGATAGCCTATGCTGGTACCCACAAAATATTAAATGATAAAGAAAGAGGACTTTGATGAATTGGGCTGCTCTTCTCCAGAGGATTTATAGCATAACAAGGCCAAATATTATATATATAAAGACATGAATGAGAATAATGAATACAATTATAAGCAAGTATTCGTTATGTGATTGTTTCAAAAATCCAAGTGAGGCAAAGTTTATCATATGCTTGTAACTTAACTCTCCTTTTAGGATCTTAGTATTCATGACTAGAGTTCACTTTAGAGATGTACAAAAATGAAAACTTTTTCTTTTTTCTTATAAATAAGAAACAAAAGGGCAAAGATATAAAGTGACTTCCTCACATTCCTTCAGTTAAGTCACTATCTCTCTTGTCCTTCTTTTTCTTGTTCTTCATATATTCTAAGACTTATTCTACCTGCCCTCTTTCCTGTTCTTATATTTTCCATCTTCTATAATATAAAGAGTTGGCTGGATTCATAATAAGAAGGTCCAGATTGAGTCCTATCATTTGCTATATGTATTTACTTGGGCAAATCATTTTCCATTTCTGGTCTTGAGTTTCCTCATCAGTAAAAGGAGGGAGTTTGGACTGTAACACACCTAAGATTTCTTCCCATTCTAAATCTATGATCCTATCACCCTTTGTACCAGAATCCCCATTCCTATCCTTTGATTCTAACTGCAGTATTCTTGTATGCTACATACACACACACACACACACACACACACACACACACTCACTCACTCACTCACACATTACCTTTGTAAAGCTCCTTGAGGGCAAAGACTGTCATATCTATGTTCTCCCTTTCCCTATGTAATAAACAACAACAAAAAAAAAGCAAAAAAAAAACCACTTTGGATCTACCTCAACAATTAAAATAGGGACTTCCATAAAACTGACATCTAATAAATGTTATATGTTGAATTAAATGGAAAGCAATAAATTGCCACTTCTTACTACAACTCAATCCACATTTTCCCTTCTTCCTGCCAAGATAACCATAATCCAAGGTTTCATTTCAAAGATGGAAAGCAGAACTGCATGAACTCAAAGTCAACTCTTCAAGGCTTAAATCAAAGACTCCAGGCCCTTACTCATTCTAACATTGCTATGACATAAAAAGCAGTAGGCCAACAACATCTCCTCTCTAGTATAATGTGTTCTAGGTAACTGCATCACAAAATGCTCCTTCAAGAAGTAAACTGACTGAGCAGCTGCATCACAAACAGACCTTTAGGAAGCAAATTTTCTATGTATATATGCAAAATAACCTCTTCCACCAGAGAGAACTAGTGAATGAATGGAAAAATCAAATTACATTTGAAAATATCTGTTAAGTACTTATGCTCCTATCACTTTTTGCCTACACTATTTTTCTCATCTTTCATTTTTAAATTATATTTTCAATTTCTTTCCCTATTGTCCTCCACAATTTGAAAAAAAAGAAAATATGCATAATTAATCAGAAAAAAAGAAACCTGACAGAGAGGTTATGAGCTCAGGATACAATATAAAACATCTATATTTTGGACACAAAAACAGTGGAAATTTACTTGTACTATAGCAACAGCTGCTTATTAGTCTCCCTGTCTCAAGTCCTTTCTACAACTACATGCCCTCCCCCAATCCATCTTCATAAAGTTGCCCAAGTGATATTCTTAAAACATAGTTCTTACTATGTCCCTCTCCTGTTCTAAAAGATTCTATGGCTCCCCAATGATGCTAGCATAAAATAAAAAGCCCTCTATTTGGCATTTAAAGCACTTTACAATCTGTTTCCAGGCCTACCTTTGGAGACTTATGAAAGGTAGTTAGGAACATGAGTCTGCTTATGAAAATAAGCAGTGACTAAGTGAAGTCAGTCTTGACAATGCCTGGGACATAGGTGTTCATAGCGATGTCTAAGAGAAACTTACTCTGACAGAGTCTGGACACAGCAACTGATCTTTAGAATGTGATAAGCTGAAGTATACTGGAGCTATGGCAACTCCAGAACTATTTGTTATATGACATGAGGCCAATACTTGATGATAGATCTACTTGATGATAGAACATAAGAATTTGGTTACTAACTTTAAACTAAAGGGTAATGCACAGAAAGGATCCAAAGTCTACATCTAGAAAGATAAAAGACATTTGAAAGGACAGATTTCAGAAATGGATTAAAGGGAAATAACTTTCTCCTGTACTAACATTGTTTTTGTTATTTTCAAGTGAAATGTTTTATATTTTTTTCTAATTATATGCAATAAATTCTAACATTCATTAAAAAAAAATTGAGTTCAAATTTTATCTCTCTCTCCCCTCTCCCCTACTTGAGAAAGCAAGCAATTTGACATGGTTTATATATATACACATAAATATGTGTGTATGCATATACATATATATGCAGTCATGCAAAACATTTTCATACTAGCCATGTTATGGAAGAAAACAGACTAAAAACAACAACCAAAAGGGAAAATAAAGTAAAAATAACATCTGCTTCCATCTGTAATCAGACTTCATCGTCGGTTCTTTCTGTGGGAGTTGGTTAACATTTTTCATCATAAGTCCTTTGGTACTATCTTGAATCATTGTATTAATGAGAAGAGCTAAGACATTCACAACTGATCATCATACACTGTTGTTGTTACTGCGTACAATAATATTGTCATTGTTGAGAGGAATAAGAAGAGCTAAGCAGGGGAATAGCTTAGAAAGAGTAAATCAGAGAAGTCATTGCAATCAATGAGTTTGTTTGAAGTGCCATGGCCAGTGAGCACAGCACAGGTCAACTTAGTAGTAGTGGAAACATCTATTCAACAAAGAAGTTACTTTCATCAAGGAACTTTTATGAATAGTTCCTGAAGCAGAAAAACAAATCTAGATTTGTGATTTACCCAAAATGCATGAGTGTTCTTCTCTCATGTGCTTTGCCTCCAGATTTCCATAACTATAGTCTAAGCCTTCCCCACAGATACTGAGTCAATTAACAAGAAAGAGTGACCCAGGTTTCTGTGTGATACATTTATTACTTGTGCAACTGCTTTAATATATAAATAGCCATGATATTATTACTACTTTTGCCTATTGTTAAGTAAATGAGTAAAATATTTATGTTAAAACCTGTGTCATCATTATGAGTGGCTAGATTTGTGTAAATGGAAGCAAATTGGTTGGTATCTGAGATATAACAGGGTAATAACAGAGTTTGAGTGTAATAGTGTGGTAGTGATCCTTCTCTTTGAAGACTGGCCAGAGTGAAAGTATGTTGATCCAGTTATAGTCTGTACATTATCTCCTGTATGTGGGCTAGTGTGAGTAAGTCAGCCCCCAAAATGAGTGTGTCCATAGATATTGTGTCATATATGAGATAGTACGGGCAGCCACCCCATGCAAGGCAGCACACATGCATTACGCTTAAACCTATTACTTCCCTTCACATACTTCATGACCTAGCATAACTGGCCTGCTTCCTGATCCTCACACTTTCCGTCTCCTGCAGGATATTGAAGTATAAAGAAAGCTGCTATTTGTTACCTGTGTCACCTTGGGCAAATAATTTCTTATCTCTTGAACTGTTTTTGAAAGAAAAAGTTGTGAAACTGCAAGTGGAAGTGAGGGAGACTCTGGAACAAAGTTCAGCGGCAACTAGTCTCCTCCTTTTCACTTGGGAGTTTCAAAGCCTTATCTCTGAGATGTCTTTTCTCTTTCTTCAGTAGGTTTCTCAATTTATCAGTTAGTACTTTAACACTGTCCTGCAAATTCTGCACCATCTGTCTGTTCTTCCATTTCTCTTCTAAGTTTAGATATATGGGTGCTGGCTGCCTTTCTGGGCTATTGTTCCTTGTACTACTCTCTGACTCTCACGGGGCTGTCTGTGAGGATGTGATGAATGTCCCCATTTGCACTGCTTTGCCACCATCTTCTATGAACACATTCTTCAGCATGTTATATAGAAAGAATGTGTACTGACCCTGACTCAACTTTTGTGAGCTTTGCCCCATTTCAATCTTACTCACAGTTACACCTCGTCTCACTTGATCTGAATGTGTGTGTCTTCTCCTGCGTCAGCTTCTTGGATCCGCTTTTCGGAGGAACTCGGTGAGGCAGACAGGCTACTGTTTCCTGTCGCACTCAGGTATCAGCTTTTGACCCTGTCCTGATAGCTCCTGTACACTGTCTAGGCTTCTGGAGAGCCTGACTCACTCGGGGGGTTACTGAGGGACCTGATTACCTCAGCTGGGGTTCCTGAGGGACCTGACTCCCTCGGCTGAGTTTCTTAAGGGACCTGACTTCCGTTGGCTGAGATTCCTGCTCCTTCCCCCTGCTTGTGGCCCCACGTTGGGTGCCAAGTTGCTATGGTGACGGCATAGCTTACCGAGAGGAGCAAGTCTTATGCCTGACCAGCAGGCTGCTTGTCCTCCTGTGGAGCTCACGAGTAAAAGAATGAGGCAGGAGAGCGGGTCATGAAGCAACTCCAATTTATTCAAGCAAGCACTCTGATTATATAGTCTTTGCCAGCTAGCCCAGTGAACCATGGTAACACACACAAACAAACCCGAAGCTATAGTAATGAACGCAAGCTGGAACTATAGTGACAAAAACAAACCAGGGGTGGGGCCATCCCTTCCAGCGCCATCTTATTCACCCTTCCCTGCACTGGACTCAGTTTACCCGATGTCCGTCAGTGTGGCATCCCAGATGGTGTGGCAGTCAGCGCCCCTTACACCTCATCAGTGAAAGGAAGGAACTTGGACTACATCACATCTAAGGTTCCCATTGTAAATTTATGATCTATGACCCATGAAACATGCAGCCTCTAGCCCTGATATGCATTGTTTCTTTCTCTTCACTTCTAAGATCCCTAGCTTTTTTCATTGCTCACTACGTGCTGCTCTGCCAACACAAGGACTTTCCTGATGCCCTTAGCTTTTAGTGTCTACCCACTTCCCAAATACTAGATACAGATAGATATAGATGTATAATGTTTATATGCATATATATATATATGCACTTTGTATACATTTCATATAGATGTATATGAGTATATTTGTTTCTCTTGCATGGCTTTGTCTTTGCATGTCCAAAACCTAGTATATTCCCTAATACATTGTAGGTACTTAATAATAATGCATGCTGATTGATTATCTACCTGTCAGGAACTAGTAATGCAAAGACAGAAGCAAAACAAACCCTTTTTCTCCATGAGTTTACATTTTTATGTGCAAGATAAAGACAGAGAGAAATGAAGTAGAGATAACATTTTCATCCACATGTTGTCTATCCATTGTTTTCTATATGTAGCTTATAAAAAACCTAATGATAGCCTATAATTCTACTTTTAAATTTTTTTATAATTCCACTTATAAAGTTATCAATAGTGTAACCCTATCAATGAAGGGGTATGCTTGAACCTGCTAAGCTTAGGAGAGTGGATTGTTAAATTTTGAGTAATTTTATAGCTCAAAAATTGGCAAACATTATAAATCAAAGATCAATATATTGTTTTATTGATTAAGGCCAGGATCAGCCAAATATAGCCTGTACCAATAACAATAGCTAACATTTATCTAGCACTTAGTATGTGCCAGACATTCTGCTAAGTGCTTTACAATGAGAATTTCATTTGATGCTTACCACAACCTAATTGGTGCCATTATTATCCCCATTTTACAAATGAAGAAATGGAGGCAAATAAGTGTGTTGCCTAGGGTCACAAAACTGGTAAGCATCTCAGACCAGGTTTTAAATCAGATCTTCCTGATTCCATGACAAGAGTAGACACTAGTTCTAACTACTATGCATGCTAACTTCGTTGAAATATGACATTCTACTTTCAGGAGCTAAGAATGATTAAAATTTTTTTAAATAATATAAAACTTTATTTAATGATGTAAAATCATGGTTAGCTAGACAAGTTATACAAAAATAGGTGGCAGACTGAATTTGGCCTGTCATCCATAATTTGCCAATTCCTGATGGAGACAAAAGAAAATAATGGAGAAAATTTAATAATTCTGACATCTTAAAAGTGTCTTGTGCATATATTTTTTTTTGAAAGTCAGTTGTCAAACATTTACCAGCACAACATTCCCTGAATGTCAACAAAAGCTGTAAAAATTAAGAGAACAATGATGATAAAATTGCATAAAATATCTCTATTTGAAAACCTACATAGCAAATATTTGATCCCATAATTTTTTCATATCACCCATTCTCTTTAAATTCCATTTTATATTGAAGGTTATATTTTTGCCAATACCACATTTACTAATCAGAGGTGAAGAAATATGTAACAGCAAAATAAAGGGTTCTATTTCTTATATTAAATTAAAATCTTTAGCTAAATACAAGCAATAAATTAATAGTTACTAAGCACCTGCTATGTGCCAGGCATATGGGCACAGAGACAACTGTATGGTTTAGTGGGTAGAACACTGGGCCTGGAAGCAGGAAGACCTCAGACATGCACTAGTTGTGTGACACCTTTGTTTGCCTTAATCCACTTGAGAGGAACATGGCAAATCGCTGCAGTATCTTTTTTTCCAAGAAAACCAGATGGACAGTATTGGTGTGATATGGTCTATGTTTGTCCTTCATTGCCAAATAAGACCTTGCCATTAGAGAAATAATGACATGTCTTTCACTTGACTTTGTTTTGAGTGAGGGAGGGCTGTGCAGGTTACCAGTCTCACTTCTCCTCCAGAGCCACCTGAATCCAGTATCAGGATAACTGGAGATGACCCAGGATGACACAATTGGGGTTAAGTGACTTGGCCAAGGTCATGCAGGTAGTGAGTGTCAAGTGTCTAAGGTGAGATGTGAACTCAGTTCCTCCTGACTCCTGCACTGGTACTGTACCCACTACACCACCTAGCTGCCCCTATGCTATGGTCCATAGGTTCACAAAGAATTAGATACAACTGAAAAACTGAATAAGAAATGTGCCAGGCACTTTGCTAACTGTTGGAGAGACCAAAAATAATCCTCAAGCAAATTAAAATCTAATGGGGCAAGACAACATGTAAACAAATATATGCAAAGGAAACTATACATAAGATAAATAGTACATACTTAGTAGAGAGAAGGTACTGGAATTTTGAGGGAATAGGAAAGTCCTCCTGCAGAAGGTCAGATTTTAGTTAAGATTTGAAGAGAATCAGAGAGGTCCATAGTTAGAGCAGAGGAAAGAGAACATTCCAGATATGGGGGATGGCCAGAGAGAATGCCTAAAGGGAAGAGGGTTAGTAGAACAGCCAGGAGACCTGTGTAGGTAGATTGAAGAGTACTTGTGGTAAGTAAGGAGCAAGAAAACTGGAAATGTAGGAGGAGGCTAAGTTATGAAGGTCCCTAAATAGCAAATAGAGCAATAGGGAACTTTTTTAGGCAATAAGGAGTCAGCCCCTGGAGTTTATTGAAATGGAGATCAGGGTGACAAAATCAAACCTGCATTTAAGGAAAATCACGTTAGTAGATGAATGGAGTTTGGATTGGAGTAGGGAAAGACTTGAGGCAGGCAGATTCATCAGCAGGTGATTGCAGTAGTTGTGAGGTGTAAAGTGATATGGACTTATGAAAGAGTATTGTCAGCATTGGAGGAGAGAAGTGGCCATATTGGTGAGATATTTTAAAAGTGAAGTCAACAGACTTTGGCAATAGATTGGATATGAGAAATGAGAGTTAATGAGGAATCCAGGATGACTCTTCTGTTAAGATCCTATGGGACTGGGAGGATGGCGTGACCTTCTACAGTAATAGGGAAAGTAGAGATCAAGAAGAGTTTAGGGGAAAAACACAATAAATTCTGTACAATGTCAGATTCTGCAGAGAACTCCACCAATCAATCTTTAGTCAAAGAGAAATGTGGATCTCAGAGTTAAGGAAACATAAGAGACTAGTTGGGTCCTCTAATTTTACAGATACATTACTGGTTGTTTTTCTTCATTCTTGAAAGAGGACCAAACTGACATTACTAGCTAGAGTCAAATTTCACTATGTCTGACTGACTGATCAGACCAATATGAACTCAGAGTGTACTACTACAGGTCAGGCACAATACTGAGGTCCAGAGAGACTACATTAACTTATCTAGGATGAGTTGTGAGGATCAAATGTGGTACCTCATATACAGTACTTTGTACACTGTACCATACTAAATAATTATTATTATCTCATCTTGTATCTACATAGCTGTGTGCATGTTCTTCTACTTCCCTTCATTAGAATGTGAGTTCATTGATGGCAGGAACACAAATTTTGGGCTTTATTTTGAATCCCTAGCACATCATGGTGCCTGGAATTTGATAAGCACTTAAACATTTTCTGATTGACCAATTATTTACTAAATTATTCATTTTGTGGCATTATGATGACAGAATAAAAAATAACCCAAATTTTCAGTTTCACTGTATTTTTTGCCCATTTGTCTTTTATTCAGAAAAAATCATCAAAGCAAGAAAAAGTTACATGGTGCTCAGCAAAGAGCATTCTGAGGAATAGATAGAATCACAGAATGATAGGACTGAGAAGGACCTTGATAATTCCCTTGTCCAAGCCCCTTATATTACAGAGGAGAACACTGAGGACCAAAGAGATTAAATTGGTTGGCCCACCTCACATTGCTAGTTGGAGATGAAGAAATCTCAATATATTACAGGAGAATGCTATGGCTACTAGGTCTGTTACTAGCTGTTTCAGCTCCCTACCATTCCATTCTTGAAAGGCAATCTGCAAAATAATCACAGAAAACCAACGATCTAAGATATATAAAACAAGAAGCAAGTAGTCACTCAGGAAGTGAGTTCTACTCCATCCAAGTAGATTTTAAGCAGCAGCTATAATCAGAGCCAGGCAATTTTCTCATCATCCTAAAACGTATGTCATCTGGGCTCACTGATTTATATATGTCCAAAATGTACAAGTATTCCCTTACCTGCTTCTTGCCAAAGGTGACTTTTACAAAGTTTTCATTCCTCCCTAATTATTCCAGTTTTTCTTCTTTTCTTTTTCTGGTTAAATATAGAAAGTCTCAAGTGAATTGTATATCTCCATTCAGTCAGTACTGTATGTATCTTTTCACTGATTACTACATTTCTTGCTATCTTTTTCATCCACTAAAACATCTGATTATTAGAAATGTTTATCTTTTTTCCTCTCTGTCATCTATTCTTTCTTTTATTTTCCATTTCCAGTTAAGTTTTCAAATTACTGTCTTGGGAAATCAAAATGGGATGTACTCGCCTTCTTCTCAGAAACTTGGTCAAACTTTAAATGGGAAATAATTTGCTTTAATAATAACCATCTTTGAAATGTGAATGATTTGGTTAGTTTTTAATGGTCATTTCCCCCTCTCTGAGTTTCTGAGTTTTTTTTTTCTTATGGGCTATTATGGTTTTTTCCACCTCTATTTTCTTATGATTTTCTGATTCTTTGCACCTGCACAGGACGAGCTAAATTTCTGAGAGGGGTTCA
Organism: Notamacropus eugenii; assembly: GCF_028372415.1. NCBI lineage: Eukaryota > Metazoa > Chordata > Mammalia > Diprotodontia > Macropodidae > Notamacropus > Notamacropus eugenii. The sequence continues at coordinate 553,025,535 of NC_092872.1, forward strand.
CCTGTCTGCCAGTGGGTAGGCATCCACAGACATGGAATTAAATACCATATGTGATGTATCTAAGTTCTGATCTTTGTCAAATATCGTTGTCTAATGTCTCGTCTTAGAGCAGAAAATTCAAGTCAGGAAAGGTCCTACAAACCTGGGCAGGTTTTAGCTATAGTGACAGTGACAGATGAGTATCTGTTATCAGAGAACTTACCTAATTAAAGTGAAGAAAGGCTTATCACAAAATAGCTTTCACCAGTGATGAACTTTTTTAACTACAGAGGCTCCAGAAGACTAGCTACAAAAGCATCAAGAAGTTGCAATCTGTGTTGGTGGCAGGAGTAGAAACACTGATTAAGTCACACATACTTGAAGTGTTGGAGTAAGAAAATAAGTGATATGCTTATCAGCATATTTCTACTGAAAAAATATGGCATGGCCACTGAATTAGCAGAAGATTTACAACACCTTCTGTTCTAGCTTGCCCCCACTGATTGACAGAATAATCTGTTGGAGGAAGAAAAAAATCCCTTTCTTATAATTGGAACAAGCACCAAGTAAGTATTTTAAACCCAAAATGCACTTTGAGTCATAGGCACCATTTTTGCTTTTCTTTTGATTCCCAAGGTTTTACAACAACAAAGGCTACTTTGGTTGTTCAGTCATTCCATTCATGTCTGACTCTTCATGACCCCATTTTGGGTTTTCTCAGCAAAGATACTGGAGAAGTTTGCTATTTCCTTCTCCAGCTCATTTTATGAATGAGGAAGCTTAGGTGAACAGGGTTAAATGTCTAGGTTAAGTGTCATAAAACTAAGGCTTGATTTGAATTAAGGTTTTCCTGACTTCGGACATGGCATTCTATCCACTGAGCCACCTAGCTGCCCAGTACAGTACCTAGAATGTGTGGAATGCTTGATAACTGGTTTTTAATTGATTATTTAGATGATTTTTAGTTCATGATATACTTTTATTCAGAATTTTAAAAGTACATGTATATGTTTTTTGGGAGAAGGAAATGTTATGTGGTTATCAGCATAGTTATAAGCATAGATCATATGATTTTGCTTATTTGAAGCAATGTCATTGATATTGTATAGTATATTGTAAACTGAATCCTTTACAATATCCCCAAAACCTTTGTAACCTTATTCGGAATATCTCTAAGACTCAGATCAGATGGCTGGTAACAATTATTCTTTACTCAAAATCTTGGTGACCATGAGAAAGTCACTTAATCTCTGAGTGCCTCGTGAACTAAATGAGGGTTTGAATTAGTATACTTGATTTGTCATCTTATGATCCAAGCTAGTGCTTTGTATTACATCAATAGAATAACAGATTACTGACAGATCAATTTTAGACACCATTCCTAGGGAGCCTAATGTCCTTTATAAATTATTTTTACCAACCTCAGTGTTATACAGCCTGTTGATGATAATACATGGAAATACCTACTTATCATAAAATGTATTCCATAGTGGACTTCTCAGTAATGATCATCACTTCCTCAGTTTGGGCATTTGAGATCACGTTAGCTTCTAAATTAGGTGAATATTGAAGAAATATGTTTGGCCAAGGAAGGACAGTCAGAGAAACCTGATTGTTCCTATGGATCTTGCAGCAACAACCAAAGTGTTGAAATGAAGACACCTGCACTTTCTATAGGTGTAGAAACCTGAGTTTCCACATGTACAGGCAATGCCAGTGCAGTAAGAAAAGAAGCAGTCTTGGAAAACATTTCATTAAAATGTTTACAAAGGTGGAAAAGGTTCTCTGACTCCAAGTCTAAACAACACAGTATAAATGGAAGCACAATTCCAACACTATGCTACTATTGTAATGATTTAAAGTACCCATAGGGTAGCTAGGTGGTACAATGGTTAAACTATGGAATCCTATGGACCTGAGTTCAAATTTAGATCTTAGCTGTGTGACCCTGGGCAAACTGTTTACTTTCTCTCTACTTTAGTTTCTTCTTCTGTAAAATGGGGATGATAATCGTACCTACCTCACAGGGTTGATGCTAAGAATCAAATTAGATAGTATTTATAAAGTGTTTTGCAAACTTTAAAGCACTTTATAAATGCTAGTCATGATGATCATGATCATGATCATGATGTTTGAGTCAGAGCTGTTGAGTCAATGTTGTCACTGTAACTGATTTTGTATAAATAAGAAACTTATATGGGGATTCAGGAGCTACACTGGCAAGTAGGCATTGAGATGGAGTGGGGTGCTCCCTTTGGTAACACATATACTAAAATTATAGATGTGATGGAGAGAGTTCTGGTCTTAGTATCCGATGCCTTAGATTAGAGTCATAGATCTGACACCTACTAGTTTTGTGACCAGGAGCATAACACATAATTTTTCTGAGTCTCATTTTCCTTATCTACAAGGAAATGCAATTTCTTTCATTCTGTGATTGAAGATACTAAGGCCAAGAAACATAAAGTAACTCACTAAAGGACACACACTAGTTTGTTCATCGTATTTATTAGAAGACTAATGGAGAAATAATCATAAAATAGTGTTTAATCAATAGATGGTAAAAACAGGAAAAATCAATGCCATTGATATAAATCTAAATCAACTACTATGCTAATTCTCACAATGTCTGTGTCAGGAGCCCAAACAAGAAAAAAATAGCAATGAGCCTTATGATCAGAAAAACCCTGATGCTGTGGCAACTTATGATATTGGACCTCAGGCCTGCATATTCATGGTCTCTTTAAGTGAAAAACCTATACCTCATACTACCTGATCCTCTTCTGAATCTTACTGGTCTTTTACTGAATGAAGTTACTTATATGTTACTCCTTGGGCCACTGAATTCCAGCAAAATCCCAGTGTTGCACTTTTTAGAGGACAAAAAATAGTCCTAAAATCCACATCTGCAGATTTCTAAGCCTGACCCCATGTCTGGATATTGTAGCAATGTTAAGCTATTTTAGTGACTCCAGAGAAAAGCAAAGTTCTTCAGTTTGGCTCATTGGAGCTTTTAGGATTTTCTCTGTCTTGGTCAAAAGAAAGTAGTACAGAGCTACACAGTCAAGATCTTGACTGTTTTTCTCTCTATTAGGCTGTAGACAGTGCTAAAGGCTTAGTCAGCTCTTCCTAGAACAGTAGAATTCTGTTTCCTTCGGTAAATTCTGTCCTGATAATTTTCAAGCTTTGGTATCCATGGTGTCAAAGTGAAACAGAAAAAAATCATTAAATTGGACATAAGGATCCCTATGGGTTGCATATTGACTGAGAAAACTGTTCAAAACCATTTATTAAGTAACTACTATGTGCCACTGTCATGGTAATTTAAAATGGAAAATCGTTCATGTTCATCAATAGGCCCATGTAACCTGCCTGGGTCACATGGAGCCTGAGTTACATGAGTCTGAGTCACATGGAGTCTGTGGAGGGAGGACATTGTTGAATGAGTGGCACAGGAAGGCGGGGGCTAGAGCTGAGCTGAGAGGAGGTGAGTCATGAGAGCAGTCAGAGCTAGGAAGCATGCAGGCTCTTGGGTAGGGTAAGTGATTTTGGGATTGTTTGTGATTTTGTTTAAGGGGAACTGCTTGTGATTCATTTAATGGAGCTGGTTTGTGGGAAGCCTAATAGGTGGAAGGCTTGGGGATAGTGTTATCCTCTGCATTGTTACTGTATATAGATTTTTGTTGCTGTGATGGATTTGGGTCTGAATAAATGTTTTGGTGCTGTCTTCCATGTGGAGCATCTATGGTATTTGACTGCAGTCAGGCACTCTGCTAAATATTATCGATACAAAAATAGGTAAAAGACAGTCTCTGCCTTCATTTGAACATTATCTAGCTTCTATTTTTGTTTTCATTTCTTTTGTTAAATGTTGTGTTTTTTTTTTCCAGTTACATTTTCTTCTGGTTCAGTGCACTAGGAGTTGTCACACAGTCTGTGGATTTTGCTTCCTCCATGAAGAAGCCTGCTGAGCTTCTCTTGGTCTCTTTCAGACAACTCTTTCAAGGAGCAAGGCTAAGTCCATTCCATCACTTTCTCCTTTGGGGCTACCTCAGTTTCTTTTCATTCTTCTGATCTCCGTATTTTTATCTTCTCATCTTCTGTAGCTTCTAATGCTTCAAATGAAGAATTCCTCATCTGTAGTGACTCATATCTAACCCTGCAGCTTCTACTGGATATAACACAAATAAATGATATGCAATTTGTACTTAATTCTTAGAAGAGTTCTATGAATTGTAGTTTCTCAACTACATCCTTTGAAACCTTGAAAACAGTTACATGTAAACAAACTGTGATGGATAATAAATACTTTGCAGCCATTGAGCATCTTTCAATGGGTCATCTCAATACATTCACTCTAAGAGAGGGAAAATATAAGTTTCAAGCTGCTTTTATCATATAGATACTATTTTTCCCCTGTACTTTAAAGGAAATTGAATGGCCATAAGCAAAAGTGGCAGTACTTTACGTATAAAATAAATACAAGGACATTTAAGAAGAAACCAATAGGGACAGGGATATCAAGAATGGTCTCTTGTAAGAGGAGTGATTTAAAAGGAGATTTGAAGGAAACTGGGATTCTAAGAAGCAGGAATGAAGAGGAATTTTATTTCTGACATGAACCATAGCCTTGCTCAAACATACAAACCATATTTGTAATGTCGTGTAAGAAATGGAAATAAAGCAAGTTTAAATGTACCTAAGAGTACATGAAGAGGAAAAAAATAAAATAAAAATGAAAAGATTTGTGAGAACCAGGTTGGGAAGGGCTTTAAATACCAAAAAAGTAGTTTGTGATAAGTCAGAAGACCTAGATTATAATCTCATGTCTTTGACTTTGTGCAACTTGAAGTAAATGATGTCACCTCTCTATGTCTCAGTCTTTAGATTATTAAAATAAAAGAGTTAAGGGACCAGCACTGGGTGATATTTCAGTTCTACCCCTAAATGGTAATATCTTTTAATTTTAATTGCCAAGAGACAATTGTAATATTTATGCATTTTGAAAAGGACCCGTTCTTATTGTTAGAGGAAACAATTAATGGTGCCATCATGGGAAATTGATGTTGTGTTCTTTTAATAACAAAGCTATAAATATGCTACTACCAGGAGACCATGAATGATCATAGGGTTTTTTTTTAAAAATTATCTCTCCCCCTCCCCACACTATGTTTTTTTTTTTTAAATAGGGCAACTTATATAATACCTAAGGCAAATTGACTTTGAGAGTGGAGAATGATTTCCTAGGTGAGAAGGCTGATCATGTTTCTGACAGTGAAATTCCATTATGATTTCAGGGAAATGGTGTTTTCTTGAGAAGTAATGGCAAATTTTCTTCCCTAGCTGAAATTTCAGTATAACCAATGTAAACCTCACACTCACAAGCACCAGTTGGCTCTACCTCCTTTAACATTTTTCCCCCCGAAGTAAATAATTGTTACTGGCTGAAATTACTTTCTGCTGCTGCAAAAACGGTCCTTCTGTGGCACAGTGGGGGACTAATGGTCAGATGGTATACCCTTAACTTGCCGTGATGCAAGCTTTTGCAGTGAATCTTCCCTTTCTATTTGAAACACTTAGCTTTTTCAATGGGGAGTGCTCAGGAGGAGAGGAAAATTGCTCTGGCATCAGAATGAAAACAAAGAGAGGAAAAATGGAAAGAAAATTGGTGAGAATCACTTCCCTGATGCTCAGTCTTTTTCCTTCCTTATTTGTGCAAATTGCTTGAGATTTTTTTTTTTTTCAACTTTCTTATAGCAATGACTGAGTATCAGCCTGGAAGACCGGATGTGAGTTCCACAGGCACAGCTTGCATTAAGTGAATATTAATCAACTGTGATACACGGGCTATATGATTGTCAAAATGAATATGGCCCCATAGAAGTCTTCCCCAGGCAATGCAGTTCTGGGGCTACTAAAACTTTCTTGCACATTCTTACAGCACAGCAGAAGTGGGGGAGCTTGGCTTGGCCTCTTACTAAGGCCGACCCAATGGGAACAAGGCTGATAAAACATGTTCCCTCTCAGAAACAAAGTGCCGATCTGCGTGAGCTAAATTGCCTGAGCCTAGAAGCCAAACAGTCTGCCTGGAAGAAATCATTTACCTCCCATAAGTGATGGAGGCTCTTTTGGCCCCCTTTGCTATACAATAGGATTGACCAATTATTTTTTACTACTTTTATTGGTACAGATATGTGTTCATACCACTGTAAAATAGGTTACTGGTAATATCGTATGTAAGATAATGGCATCATTAGCTATAATATAATTCCATGTGTAAAATACTAATGATGCAATTATATTGATTATACATGCTCTCATATGGCCGCTGAGGCACTACAAAAAGGGCTAGGCAGAGAGTCAGGAAAGGCCTGGGTTTGAATCAGGCCAGCATCATTCTCTACCTGTGTGAGATCGTAGACTGTAGAGTGAATGCTGGAAGAAACTCCATAGGGCTTCTCATCTACCCCTATAATTTTACAGGTGAGGAAACTGAGGCCCAGAAATGTTAAGTGATTTGTCCAAGGTCACAGAGGTAGAAAATGTCAGAGGAAAGAACTGAACCTAATCCTCTAACTTCAGAGCTCTTTCAACTGTATCAGTGTGATCATGGAGAAAATCACTTCATGTCTCTGATCTTGCTTCCTTTTATGTAAATTCTGAATAAAAATCCTGTTGAGGGGCCAGGTGGTATAGGTGATAATGACCCACCCTTAAATTCAGTAAGGCCAGGGTTTACTCTGACATATGCTAGTTGCGTGACTCTTGGCAGAGCAATGAAATTCACTTTTGTTATTTGTATGTATTCACTGTCATATGTAGATTATTATTCTCTTAGGGTTTTTAATAACAATAATGTCTAACATTTATATAGCACTTTAAGGTTTGAGAAGTGCTTCAAAAATGTTATCTCAGTTTACTTCATTACAACCTTTACAATAATCACTGAGGCTGGGGCTATGATTATTCTCATTGAGCCAATAAGTAAATGGCAGCCCAAATCATTCAAGTGACTTGGACAGTTAACAAGTATCTGAGGCTGGATTTGAACTCAGGTCTTCCTGATTCCAAGTGCCATCTATCTACCTCCAAGCATTTTTGTCCTATAATGAAAAAAAAATTCAGTGTTTTGAGGAAAGGGGCAGAGTTTATATTCCCCCTACTAATATAGATAAAACCAATCACACCTCATTATCCTGCTCAATTCTTCTCCATATCTTCATATAATTCATCCATGGAACATTCATCAAGTGCAAATAAGGCTTTTGTTTCCTTCTTTGAATAGTTCTGCATCCAACTGTTATGCCACAATTTTGCTTCATATTCTCCCCCCATCTTTCACACTGACACCTCTCCTTAATTAGATCTTTCTTTTATTCCACATCTTGCCCACTAGTCATCATTGATAACACTCAACAGCCTAGTTACACCCACCAGTATGCAAAACTAGATCATCATGCTATGGAGGACTTAAAAGTATGTCTATTGTGGTGGGTGGGGGGAGGTGTGCATATATATGTTTGTATGAAAAGTAGGAAGAGAAATAAGATATATTTTAGTCCAGACTGCACCAAAACATAAATTTTCTCCATAACTAAATTGGCTGTGGGGGTTGAGGGGACAAAGAAAAGGAGGTAAGGAGGGGATAGGAATTATAGCCCAGAAATATGACACTTATCAACTGTTAGTTTTAGAAATAGAATTACCTGAGTATAGCCCTGTATGTAAAACATCAAATAAAGACAGAAAAATATTTAAACTCTAAAAACAGTATGCTTTCTATCTATCATGTTTTCCAATTTTTTTAAAGGCTCACCAGGTCCTTCCTGTGTGTTTAATGGGCCCAGAAGCAGCTCATGTAAATGAAGGCTGTATGTGCATAGAGTACAGTTAATATAAAATGGCCTACAAACCTAACCACAGGCAAGGCTAACCTTCTTTTTCATCTTTCAAAAGAACTGTGATGTCTAAGTCCCTGAATCATAGATGATAAGGGGAAAAAAGAAAGATATTAGCTCACTGGCCTACTGGAAGCACCATAGATTCCCCAACTCAGGCTCTTATCATTTCTATTTTTGTAAAAGCCTTCTATTGGATCTCCCCAACTTACGTCTCTTCCCATTCTAATTCATCCTTTACCTAACAACCAAAATAATTTAGTGATTTTCCTAAGGTGCAGGTCTGACTATGTCACCCTTACCACTCAATAAACTCCAATGACTCCCTAATATCCTTAGAATCATAGACAAACTCTTCAACTCAGCTTTGAAAACTTTTCACAACCTGACCCCTTTGTACTCTTGTCTTGCTACACATTACTATTCTATGGGCACAGTATAGTTTATCCATACTGACCCAAATGCTGTTCCTCATACACAGCCTTCTCCTCCATCCCTCTGCCTTTCTCTTAACTATGCCCTGAGTCTTGGAATGTTTTCTCTTCACCCACATCTTGTAACCTCCGGTTTCCTTCAGGAAGCAGTTTGAGTTTTCTTCTGCAAGAGACTTTTTGTTTCTAGTTGTTCGTGCCTTCCCACCAAAGGTTAACTTGCAGCTGCTTTGTGTGGATCTTTATGTATATGTTCTATATATGCATTTATATACATACATGTTATCTCTTCCATTGGAATTTAAGACCCTTAAGGTCATGGACTACTTTGCTTTTATCTTGATCTCCTCACTACTTAACATGGTGCCTAGCAAACAGTATGTGATAAATAAATACTTGTGCATTGTTTGATTAATTGAACCTGGGGAACACAAACATACTTGAGGTATATGGGTAGGGGGAGTATCCAAGATAGCCACATCTTACCCTCACCAGCACCAGATTCCTGTCAAACAGTTTTTGCATATATACCTAAATAAAAGTGGAACCTAGAACACAAAGCTATTTATGTATGTAAACCATTGTTTACAAGCTAAGAGAAACACAATATCTCAATAAGAAATAAATTCCAAAGTAGGGGAAACCAAATTACCATAGAGTGGTTATAGTACTTACTCCTAAACTAAGGACTATGAACTAGATTTTATCAAATACAATACACTATAGCAGCAAACACCTTTATACATCCAGGATGACTTGCTAGCACAGGTTCTTAGATCTGTTTTTCTAAAAGGAAGGCAACTTTTGGGGGGGTCAACAATATTCATTAATCATATATCCCAAAAGAGAAAATAGAAGCAGAGAAATAAAGACCAATAGACAGGGCTTTTAGCTGTCTGACCATAAGCAATGCATACATCAAAGATCAACAGACAGATCCAACTGTCTGATCATTACATACATACATAGTTACCAGAGAGAAGCATCAACATCTAGGTTTTCAAAGTTGGGGAGCTTCTTAATGGTCACCCAGAGTCTCATCTAGCACATGAACCTTCTTCCAAAGAGTAAGCTGCCAAAGTAAAACCTACCTCAGAGTACATATACACTTTTTAGAGCCAGAGGGCATCATGACTCTGCTGACTCAGTGCCTCATTACAAATTAACAAAAGATGTGGCCTTTCTACAAGAAAAACGTCCATAATCAAGCTACCTTAATGGGCTCCACTTGAGGCTCATTAATGGACAAGGAAGATCTTTTAACTCTCATTAACATCACATTAACATTACACATGTCCAAAAAGTGTTTATCCAGCTTCCATTGAAAAGCTTCCAATAATGGAGAATCTACTACTTTTGCCTCCATCCCATACCACTTTTAGACAGCCATAATTGGTAGAAGTTTCTGCTTTTCCTCTCTCTTCACACTAAGCTAAAATCTGATTTTCTGTAAATTTCACTAAGCCTAGTTTTGTTTTTTGAATACCTATTATATGAAAACCCTGGGAATTCAAAGATAAAATAGGATATAATCCCAACCCTAAAAGAACTTACATTCTATTAACAATTATGTATTAACTATGGAAAGGAGGGGTAGAAACACAGAAGAAATCAAAACAAATTACCCTATGAAAATTTGAATAGGAAGAGAACACTGAAACAGGTGGGATAAGTGAGGCAAAGGTATAATTAGAAGAATATTGCAATAATCCAGGTGAGAAAAGCTCCGTTAAGTCTCATATCCCATGACTCAAAGCCCCTTTACACCTTCATCTATCCTCTCCTAATTTTATTCTAATCTCTGAGAAAGATTTGCATAGGGCTTCAAGGCTGATTTAAAGATGTAAAGTCTTCTACATAAAAGTGATCCTTAAAATCATAGGCACAAGTTAGATCACTGAGAATGGGAATGAGGAATGGGTGAAAAGACAGCCTAGGTTTGACCATTGGGGCATATACAACAAAGATGAAGAGGACAGTCAACAAAGGAAATTCAATAGCAAGAAAGGGAAAGGGAATAAACATTTATTAAGTTTCTATGTACTATGTGTCAAATCATTTTACAAGTATTATCTCATTTGATCTTTAATACAAACATGTGAGATAGATGTTGCTGTTATCCGTATTTTATAGTTGAGGAAACTCAGGCAGAAAGTAGTTAAATGACTTGCCTAGCAGGTAAGGTTGGGTTTGAACTCAGGTCTTCCTGACTTCGGTCTCAGTGCTCTATTTACTATGGTACCAGCTTTCTCCAGTAGTTAACCAGGTAGGAGAATAAGCAGGAAGAAAAGAGTATTTTGGTAGCCAAAGAGGGAAAGAATAAAAGGAAGGATAAAGTGACCTTTGACAGCTAGAAAAAAAATCAGAGTCTCAAAAAGAGAAATGACCATCAAGTTGGAAGTTGAGTTTGTTGGTGATTTTGAGAGAATAATTCCAGTAAAATGGCAATATTGAAAGCCACTTTAGCAGTTTGTAGAATAGTCAATAGATCATTGGGCCTGGAGTTTGGAAGGCCTGAGTTCAAATTCAACTTCATATGTTTATTGTCACTTAACCTTTCTCTGCCTGAGTTTCCTCACCTATAAAATGGAGATAGTAATAGCTCCTATCTCACAGGGTTATTGTGATGATTAAATGAGATATTTGTAAAGTGCTTAGCATAGTGCTTGGCACATAGTAGACACTTAATAAATACACGCTCTTCTCCCTTCCATCCCTTCCCCACTCTGCAAAGGACTGGAGTATGAATGGATGGTGAGAACTGAAGGTAGTGAAAAAATACATTACCCTTCCTAAAACTTTAACTACAAAAGATAGCAGAGAAAAAGTGTAACAATTGGAGGAGATAGTAGGATTGTGAAAATATTTTACTGAGTGATAAGATCTAAGCATACTTGTAGATAGTAGAGAAGGGGTTAATTAAAAGAGGTAGACTTAAGATAAAGAAATGAATAATGGACACATTCTAGGAAATGGAAGGAAAAGGGATCAAAAGCAAAAGTGGAGGAGTTAATCTTGGCTAGAAGGGTCACATCACGTGAAACAGGATGTAAGGAGGATAGGATGAGTAAATATGTGGGAAATGTTGTGTGGTGTGAGAAAGGTAAAATTGGGAATCTTCTATTAAACGATGTAGTTGATCTGAGTAATGAAGAGAAAAGGTCAATTGCTAAGTGAAATTAAAGCTGGTATCTTGAAGAGAGAGGAGAAATTTTGTGATAGTCAAAATAGGGCATCTGACAGAGAGTAACTCAGAAATTAATTATTAAAAATTGTTACATGGAGGTAGGGCTCCAGTTTAGGTTCCAGGACTTCACATTGTAGCATTACCATCATCACAGTTTCATGACTTTCCCTCCAAAATATTCAGTACACAAGAATAAGACTAGAGAAGACAATTATTCAATGTGATCAAGAGATCAGGATTAGCATGGTATGATCTGCATGAAGACAAGAAATAAAGGACATTATGTCAAAGCACAATTCCTTGTTGAGGTGGTTAAATCCATGATCAAAGCTGTGAACAGGTAAAAAAATGTGATGTGAGAAGTATGATAGATGGTAAGGATAGGAAGGGATCAAAGGACTGGGAGCTATGTTAAGGATAAAAAGAAAGATTAGGAGGAGCGAAGCAGTTAGAAAGGTAGAAGTGGAGAACACTTAAATTCTTGAGTGTAAAACAGATAGGAATGATAGGTCTAGTTGAGTATGACAACTACTGTAAATTTCTGTGATAAGAGTAGGGTTGAAGGTCACGTGAGCTGAAAAAGTTAATGAACAGAATCTCTCTTTGGGTGACTTTAGGTTGGAAGCTCAGAGCTAGGAGGATGGTTGGTGACCACTGGCTGTCCACTCTGTGGTAGCCTTCTCACCATCACCTCTGATCTGAGTCAGGCCCCAGCAACCCCTTCCTCTCCCTCCCTCTCTTTCTCCTTTCCCTCCATCCTCTGGAGCTAGCAGTGCCTGATTCCCCAAGGGAAATGAGTTACAAAGGGGCCATCACGATCTTCTCCCCAGATGGGCACCTTTTCCAAGTGGAATATGCAGGAAGTGGTGAAAAAGAGCTTGACTATGGTTGGTTTATCAGGAAAAGATACTGTTGTTCTTGGTATAGACAAGAAATCAGTGGCCATACTACGAGATGGAAGGACTGTGCGGAAGATCTGTGCTTTGGATGACATTGTCTGCATGGTTTTTGCAGGGTTCACTACCAATGCTAGAATAGTTATGAATAGGGTTCATGCAGAGTGCCAGAGTCATTGGCTCACTGTAGAGGATCCTGTCACAGTGGAATATATCACTGCTTACTTCGCAAGTCTGAAGCAGCATTATACTCAGAGTAACAGATGAAGACCTTTGGGCATTTCTGCACTTATTGTGGGATTTGACTTTGATGGAACTCCCAGACTTTACCAGACAGACCACTGGCACAGACCAAGGATAATGCTATTGGTAGAGCAGCCAAGTCAGTCCATGAATTTTTGGAAAAGAACTATACTGATGAAGCCATTGACACTGATGATTTGACCATCAAACTTGTTATCAAGGCCCTTTTGGAAGTGGTACAGTTAGAGGGCAAAAACATTGAACTAACTGTCATGAGGAGAGATCAGCCTCTTAAGATTTTAAATCCTGAAGAAAATGAAAAGTATGTGGCCAAAATTGAAAAAGAAAGGAAGAAAATGAAAAGAAGAAACAAAAGAAAACATCATGATGAATGAAATATCCAGTTGCTCTAGCCATTTGTTTTTAATCCATTCAAATCATGGAGATTCTATAAATGACAAGTAGGCAGCTCCAGTTCATTTATTCATATTATACTGCTGAGTGATCTACAATAAATCTATGTATTTTTAAGCCTTCCTCCCTTAAAAAATGTTAATGAACATAAGGAATAGGTTTTTCAAAGAGTCATCATCAATGCCACACCACATATAACACTGGCTAACATGATGCAACAGCAGGCTTTCAGGCACCCAGGACAACTTTCTGGTACAGGTTCTCAGATCTGCTTTTCTAAAAGAAAAGCAACTTTTTAAGGGGTCAACAATCACTTTAATGAAACACATATACCTTAGTTCAGGGAAAAAAGTCAGCACCCTGAATTTCAGATAAAATACAAGCAAAAATTACAAGCAGAAATTACAAACAGAAAGACCAATGGACAGGGCTTCCAACTGTCTGACCATAGACAATCTATGCATTGTTACTAGAGAGAGAAGCAACAATATCTGGGTTTTCAAAGCCAGGGAGGTCCTTAACAGCTACCCAGAGTCTTATCTGACCTAATTATACAAACACTCTTCCAAAGATTCGAGACTCAAAGCAAAACCTCTCTCAGAGCCAGAGGGAATGACCCCTGATGACCCAGTGTTAGCCTTCATATGAAACAAGCCTCCCCTAATCAAGGCTCCCTCAAAAGCCTCACCTGAGGCTTCTTAATGGGCAGGAAAGATTTTTAACACCCATTACACATGACAAAACAGGAAAATTATCTATGTTGGAGATGTGGGAAAATTGGAACATTAATTTATTGCCAGTGGAGTTGTGAATTGATTCAACTATTTTAGAGGGCAATTTGGAACAATGTGCAAAGGGCTATAAAATGTACATACTCTTTGACTCAGCAATACCACTTCTAGGGCTATATTCCAAAGAGATCATAAAAATGAGAAAAGAACCCACATGTGCAAAAATATTTATAGCAGCAACTTTTGTGGTGGCCAAGGACTAGAAATTTAGGGGATGTCCATCAATTGGGGAACGGCTGAACAAGTTGTGGCATATAAATATAATGTGATACTATTGTGTTGTAAGAAATGGTAAACAGGCAGACTTCAGAAAAACCTGGAAAGACTTATAAGAACAGATGTTGAGTGAAGTGAACAGAACCAGGAGAACATTGTTCACAGTAACAGCCACAGTGTGCAATGACTGACTTTGATAGACTTTGCTTTCTCAGCAATGCAAGGACCTAAAACAATTCCAAAGGATTCACGATGGAAAATACCATCATGATGGAAAATGACATCCAGAGAAAGAACTGTGGAGTGTGAATGCAGATCAAAGCATACTATTTGCTCTCTGTTTTTGCTTTGTTTTGTTTTCTTTTTCATTGCTCCTCCCACTTGTTCTAATTCTTCTAATGTTAATGTTCTAATTCTGACTCATGTGAAAAAACATTAAATAGGAATGTACATGTAGTGCCTGTATCACATTGCATGCTGACTTGGGTAGGGGGGAGGAGAATTTTGAAGTTAAAAGTGGAGAGCATGAATTGGAGTGGAGAAGAAAACTATGAGCCAAGTACTGTATTCTAAAAAAGAGCAGAAGGAGGAAGGAGAGAAGGAAGAAGAAAAGAAGAAAAAAGAAGGAAGATCATAAAAAGAATCTAAAGTTTCATAAATAACAGTAACAAATATCTTTTCAAGGCATTGTCACTGGTTGAAATGAGCTTCAAAAAAGTGGATGCTTAGTAATGGTGAGAGAGAGGGGAAAAAGGAATGGCTGTGGGAAGTAGGGAGTATTGAAGCCATGTCTTCTCTCCCAGCACATTATGACTTGGAAACAATGGAGAAAGTAGTAATGTTTTATATGCCTTTAAGAGAAAACCAGGTTTCAAGGAGTCTTATAAAATGGGAAAAAATGTGAGAGGAAGCTATCTAGGATGTAAGGGAATATATGTATTAAAAAGGCATAGAGATGCCAGAGAATATAACAAAAGAAAAAGATAGAAAAATTTAAGGTCTAGATCAGCATTGTTTAGAAATGAATTCACCATGATGGTGTAGAGTCAGTTTATGAGGGGAAAATATGAGTTTGTCCTTCATTGTCAAAGAGACCATGCCATCAGAGAAATGATGACACGACTTGTACTTGACTTTGTTTTGTGTGAGGGAGGGCTGTTCAGGGTCACCAGCCTCACTTCTCCTCCAGAGCCATCTGAATCCAGTGACCAGATTTTCATCAGGATGACTGGAGATGACCCAGGATGATGCAATTGGGGTTAAGTGACTTGCCCAAGTGACAGATAGTGAGTGTCAAGTGTCTGAAGTGAGATTTGAACGCAGGTCCTCCTGACTCCTGTACTGGTGCTCTATCTACTGAACCACCTGGCTGGCCCCCCCCATATACAAAGTCATACACAGAAATATACATATATATACATGTATGTATATAAATATAGGCATGTATTTGCATTTGGAGACATCTTTCCTATAATTTCATCTGTGTAGGTAACTCTTAATGTGGAAAAATCCTCTGCAGATACTGATTTACAATTCAGTGGTAATTTTTAATTTTAGTTGCCTAGGACACAGTTTAAATGTCCATGGGTACCAAGTTGGTATGTATAATAGACAGGCCTAAAACTCAGGTGATAATAATAAAACTGGTGATGATGATGATTATGATGATGGTAGCTAGCATTTCTATAGTATTAGAAGATTAGCAAAATGCTTTACACATGTCTCATGTGAAACTCATGGTAACCCTTTTGAGTTAGGTGCTATTAATATTTCCATTTTTACAGATGAGAAAACTGAGCTTCACAGTAGGTAAGTAGCTTACCCAGGACAAATGAATATACCCAGTTGGTACTGAGGCACAATTTGTATTCAAGTCTCCCATTATTCAAGCACTCTATCCACTTTAATATTGTCTGTTAATTCTAGCAACTTCTTGGTTTGTTCTTCATGATCTGTCCTGACTAGACCAGTGTATAACTGATGACACAATCTTTTCAAAAAATTCCTGTCTTTTCCTTTGTAAAATTCAGGATTGAAAAAGACAGTTGCCTTTTTGTGTATTGGAAGGAATGAGTTGATTTCTAAATACCTGGACTTCTTGACAGGTCTTCCTTTCTCAAAGGCTACCCTTCTATTCACTATGCCATATTACGTCTATCCCTCTATCCATGTAGTTATCTATTTGTTCACTCTCGAGAGATCACTGTCACGTGGTCTTTTTTTTCCTCCCAGAATACATACTACTAGCCAACTTCTCACAAACCCTTCATAGAATATTCTTAATATGTCACTTAGAGCAGAGGTGGAATTACACATGATTCCACTATCTCCCATACAGATTCTTGTGTATCACTAATAGAGCACATATCTTGTTTCTTAGGAGTAGCTAGGTGGTGCACTGGATAGAGCACAAGTGCAGGAGTCAGGAGGACCTGCGTTCAAATCTCACCTCAGACACTTGACACTCACTAGCTGTGTGATTTTGGGCAAGTCACTTAACCCCAATTGCCTCATCTTGGGTCATCTCCAGTCATCCTGATGAAAATCTGGTCACTGGATTCAGATGGCTCTGGAGGAGAAGCGAGGCTGGTGATCTACACAGCCCTCACTCACTCAAAACAAAGTCAAGTGCAAGTTATGCCATTATTTCTCTGATGGCATGGTCTTCTTTGGCAATGAAGGATGAACCACATGAGAGGAAAATATTTTTACCTAGGCAGATGGATCTACCCTGAATCAGGGGAAGAGGGATTGATTATTATTATTTAGCCGTAGGGCAGGGGAAGGACTAAACAAGGAAAAAAATGTATTCTAAACGAACTACACAGTTCTAATCAGAAATCTAGTACGAAAGTGTCAGCCACTTGGTGCCCTCTTAGTTGATTAAAAAGAAGAGATGGCCAATGGAAATTGACTATATGCTTATCAGAGAAACTTGCTGTGAAACTTTTCTTTCTAATTTTAGCTGCTTTGGTTTTGTTTGTGCATTTTTTTTTATTTCATGTAATGAGAATTATTTATTTTACCTCCCGTTATTCTCTCTATTGTTTACTCATAAATTCTTCCCTTGTTCACTGATCTGAGAGGTTAATTGTTTTCCCATTTTCCCCGAATTAACTTATGTCACTCTTTATTCTAAATCACATATCTACTTATATTGATATATGGTATGAGATGTTGATCTATGTTTAGTTTCTGCCAAAGTGCTTCCCAGTTTTCCCAGCAGTTTGTTGGCAAAAGGGAGTTCTTGCCCCCAAAGCTTGAATCTTTGGGTTTATTAAACCTTCAATTACTGTGATTGGTTACTATAGGTGATCCAGCACTCCATTTCTTAGTCATTATAACATTGTTTTGATTATTACTGATTTGTAGTATGTTTGAAATCTAGTTCCTTCAATGTTTTTTGATTCCTTTAACAATTTTTTACCATTTGTTTTTCCAGATGAATTTTGTTGCTATTTTTTCTAATTATGTAGATATTTTATGTAATTTAGTAAGGCAGTGAATAAGTAAATTAATTGAGGTGCAAATGTCACTTTTATTATATTTGCTCAGGCCACCTATGACCGATTAATATCTGTCCAGTTGTTTAGATGTCTTTTATTTGTGTGAAAAAAATGTTTTATAATGATGTTCATAAAGTTCCTGTGTTTGTCTTAGCAGATAATATTTCAGTTTTTTATATTGTCTGCAATTATTTTAAATGAAATTTCTTTTCTTACTATTCCTAGTAGGTTTTGTTGGTAATCTATAGAAACATTGATGAGTAATGTTTTTTACTTAATAATATTTTTTCAATTACATATAAAAATAGTTTTTAACATTCATTTTTGTAAGATTTTTAGTTCCAAATTCTTCTTTCCCCTCTTCCCTCCTTCCTCCTTAAGACAGAAAGAAATCTGATATAGGTTATACATGTACAGTTGTGTTAAACATATTTTCACATTAATCATGTTATGAAAGAAGAATCAGAACAAAGGAAGAAAATCATGAGAAACGAAAAAAAACATAAAACAACAAAAAAGTGAAAATCTTATACTTCAATCTGCATTTAGACTCCATAGTTCTTTCTCTAGATGTGGGTACCATTTTCTATCATGAGTCTTTTGGAATTGTCTTGGATCATTGTACTGCAGAGGACAGCTACATCTACCATAGTTGATAATGGCACAATGCTGTGTTGCTGTGTACAGTATTCATTTGGTTCTGCTCACTTCACTCAGCATCAGTTCATGTAAGTCTTTCCAGGCCTTTCTGAAGTCTGTCTGCTCATCATTTCTTATAGCACAATAGTATTCCATTACATTCATATACTATAACTTGTTTATCCATTCCCTAATTGATGGACATCCTCTCAATTTCCAATTCTTTGCCACCTCCAAAAAGAACATTATCTATCTATCTATCTATCTATCTATCTATCTATCTATCTATCTATCTATCTATCTATCTAGATATAGTATATGTGGGTTCTTTTCCCTTTTTATGATCTCTTTAGGCCACAGACCTAGTAGTGGTATTTCTAGATCAAAAGATGTGACTTTTTATAGCCTTTTAGGTATACCTCCAAATTGCTCTCCAGAAGAGTTGGATCAGTTCATTACTCCACCAACAATACATTAGTGTTCTCATTTCCCATACCTTTTCCAGTATTTATCATTTACCTTTTCTAATTTTTGATGATTTATGTGGGTTTATTTTATATCCTGAAATTTTGCTAAATTGTTATTTGTTATTGTTTTAGGTGATTCACTAGGGTTATCTAAATGTGCCTTTCTAGAGTCTGCAAACATTGAGTTTTATTTCTGCTTTGCTTATTCTTATTCCCTCTTTTTTTTCTTATTGGTATAGCTACAATTTCTAGTAAAACATTTTATAATAGTGATGTGATCATGGGAATCATGGCTCTAACTCAGATGTTATTGGGAAGGTTTTAGTTTATCCCCATTGTAGATAATGCCTGTGTTTGCTTTTAGATAGATACTACTTATCATGCTCCTATGGACAAATGTGTTTTTAGTAGGAATGGACATTGTATTTTGTCAAAAAGATTTTTTTTGAGGCAACTGTATGGCTTCTATTGGTTCTGTTATTGATATTCTCAATTATGTTTTAAATTTTCCTAATATTGAACCAGCTCTGCATTCCTGGTATAAATCACAACTGATCATACTGAGATTTTGAGATACATTGCTGTAATGAAAAATGAAAATTAAAGTAACTCTGTGACTCCCCCTTATGCCCATCAAACTAGTAAAGATGAAAAAAAGAGAAATGTGACAAATATTGAATGGACACCATTTAAATGGCATATTCCCAAGGCAATGTTAATAGCACTGATGGTGGCTGTGAATATGCCAGCATAGTTCTGATCCACAAAGTATAACACACTCTCCATGTAGAAGGTAGAAGAAAAACATTTATGCAGACATTAGAAACTCAAATCTCAACACCAAAAAGGAAATCTGTCATGTAACTAAGTAGTCAATACACAGTATCACAGTAGGGGACTACATCATTCCCAAGCCTTCCCTGCCTCCCACTGGGGCCTTCATACAAACAAAAATTCACAAGACTAGCTGTGCCTACCTGCCTCCTCTCTCCTCTTTCCCAGTTGCTATTACCAACTTTCATTCAGTTCTGCTCCACCCTTCCTGTTTGACCTGTTCATCAAGCTCTTCCTACCACCTGCAACTTAGGCTAGTATGTGATTTAAGTAGGTCACATGGGCCTATTAATGGGTGGGAAAGATCTTCAGATTAAGCAAAAAATACATTAACAATATATTCAACCCCAAGAGCTTTCTTATTCCTTACATAGGTTGGCGGGGCAACTGGTATCAACAGAACTGTAACAGGGATAACAGAAAATAAGCATATAAAATAATATCTCAGGGTGGGGTTTGAGCACAAGTACCCCATCATTCCCCTCTCAAACTAATGGGGCCCAAAATCCTTTAGGGTAAGTGGCGAAGACGTCTTCTTCCATAGTTGCTTCCTGATGAAATTGGTCCTAAAGCTATCCCTGCCCCAAGAGTCCCATTTGAGGGAGTCAGTTCCTCAGCCATCATCCACAGCTTGGTTAACACCAGGTCCAAGGGTGACAGCATGTTGGATGGGGGTGACATCTGGCTTAAACAGTCAATCATCTGCAGGTGGAGGGTATTTAGCCTGAAGAAAACAAATCTGACAAACAAGGTGAACAGACAAAAAGTCAAAAGTAAATAAGGAGACAATAGCCAGAAACATGGTAGATATAAGGTCAGTCATGCTTCTGAAGTCCATGAACCCACAACCATAGTCTCATTCACTGTTGTTTATTGTTGTTTTATAATTTGAAGTTTTGGGGTCATCATTATGGCTAGAGATATACTTTCTTTAATCTGAGCTGGGGCCTGGCCAATTTCCTATTCTCCTTAAAGATGTAACAAACTTGGATACAAGGGTTCAGGAAGATCTGTAGGGGCAGTTCATACTTCTCAGTTCCATCTACAATCAAGTCCCTTTTCTCAGTACATTTTGTATAGTTCATTAGTTTGAATACCATCTATGCTTCCAAAATCTACCCTTGCTCTCAATAGAGTAGTAAATAATTTTTTTCTTGTCAATCTATTCTGACTTTGAATCCACTGGCTATTTACTTTTCTCTCTTGAGGAAATTTATCTTTTCCCCAATCCCCTAATTCACTTAACTGTGAAATCTTATACAGCACTTGAGAAAAGGGTACACTATTTCCCCAATTAGTAGAGTAAGAACTAGTGGCTTGTAAGCAAGAGAAGCCATCTTCACTATAATATTCCTATGGGAAACTGCAAAGGTGGTATCACAGTATACATCTGCATTTCCAATCAGTATGACAATCTTCATTACCTCCTCCTTTAACATTCTTATACAGTCCCTAAGTGAATACCAGGATCTACCTCTACTAGGTCACTTAAAGTCAGTAGGATACTGTTTATTATATTCATCTGCTGCCAAAGTTAACAGATTAGTCATATTATTACCTCTTTGAATATTGTAATTCTAAAAGCTTTC
Source organism: Notamacropus eugenii (assembly GCF_028372415.1). Classification (NCBI taxonomy): domain Eukaryota; kingdom Metazoa; phylum Chordata; class Mammalia; order Diprotodontia; family Macropodidae; genus Notamacropus; species Notamacropus eugenii. Next base: position 553,046,625 of record NC_092872.1, read on the forward strand.
AGTACAAAAGGATTCTAATGCCTATTAATTTCAAGCAATCCATGCCATCTATCAATACACCTCCAGCCCCTTCATCACTGATTCTCCCCATCCAAGATATTAATAATTCTTCCATCCTTCGGGTGACCTGCCTCAACATATCTGTGACCTTCTGCTGAGTAAAATATTCAATTATTTCCCTAAACACTGTGTTGCTCCTCTGGTTCTCCAATTTTTCCCTTAGTATTGGGCATGCTTCTGCTTGAGAAGCCTCCCCTTCTAACACTGTTTCATTTCCTTGCTCTGACTTTGTTACATTTTCCTCCCACACACTATCCTGTCAATCATTATTGTGGCAACTAGGCTGGGTCTGTACAAAAGTTGTATGCACACTTTTTTTTGCCAGTTTTTTTCTTCTTCTGAGCTGAATGAATGGTTTTTTCTTCTGTCACCTAAGACTGTCTAGCTTGCTTTTTTAAAGGAGAGCTCGAATGCTGAGAATTCCCATGCAAACTAGTTAACTCTTTTTCTATCTGAATTTTTTCTTCAGTAGCTCATCTCTACTTTTACACAAAATATGGCCACCTGTTAATAAAATTCAGTCTCTCCAACACACCCTTGCCAGTTCTTTCCCTGGTTTTACTGGTATTTCTTACAAGCACTTTTCCAAATCTCTAGGTTCTCCCTCCTGTAACCTTGATTCCCAGTTTTCACAGGGTCCAGTGCTTTTAGCCCATTCCCTTGCTAGGAAGGAATAAGGTAAATCCTCTTATCCTGGGATATCTATTTCCTCCTCTAAATACTTTCTGCCTCCAAATAGAGATTTTATACACTATGATCCTGTTTCTGATGTCAAATGTATTGCTCAGCAATATTCCCAGAACTGAGGGAAACTATGAATATGCCAGCATAGTTCCGAATCACAAAATATGACAGAGTCCCCATTTAGAAAGCAGAAGAAAAACATTTATTCAGACACCAGAAAGTGAAATCCCAACACCAGAAAGCCAAATCCATCATAGCAACACAGAAATCCATCATAGTAACCAAGGAGTCTGTACACATTATCAGGTCTTCCTACAAATGAACACCCTCAAACAAAATGCCCTTTTTTTACCCAAAGCCAGCTGCCTGTTTTCTTGTCTCTTTCTACCCATTCAGCAAACTCCTCTCACTACAGACTCCATGTGACTTAGACTTCCATGTGACTCATGGACTTATTAATGTGTGGGAAAGATATTCCCATTTAAGTTACCATTGTGAATGGGTAAACTAATGTATCTTCAGTAGGTCTGTGAAGTGGTCCAGTCACTCTGGAAAAACATTTGCAATTAAGGTCCTAAAGTTACAAAACTGTGCATACTCTCTGACTCAATACCAATTCTAATATTATCTTCCCAATAAGGTCAAAGAAAAAGGAAAAGTTCCCATATGCAGAAAAATATTTTTTGTAGCTCTCTTCATAGTAGCAAAGAACAATAACAAAACAAAACAAACAAACAAAAAAAACAAACCTGAAACATATGTAGGTTTCCACTAATTGGGGAAAAGAAATTTTGGCATAAAATGTAATTGATTAGTATTTTTCCATAAAAATGAAAAAAATGGACAAATTCTGAGTAACTTGAACTGATTTCCAAGAATTGATACAGAGTAAAATGAGCAACACAAAGGGAAAATTTTATATGATGAAAAATTACGAAGAAAAATATCTTTGAAGGACTAAATCTCTGACTGGTATTTCAGAGGACCAGTGAAAAAGGCTGTACTCACATCCTATCAGAAAGGTGATGTACTTATAATGAAGAATATGAGTTACATTTTTTTTATTTGGCCAAAGTGTAGTCTCATTGTGCCTGCCCATTCATGTAGGTATTTGAAGGGTTTTTTTCTATTTTATGTTTTGATTAATCCAGGGTAGATCAAAAGAGATAAAATAAATTACTCTTTCTTGGAAGAAAAACAATGGAATTAAATTTTTAAAAAAGGAAATTAACTTAATGTACAAGTCAAAGATCAATAAAATGTGTTTATGGAAAAGTGATCTTTCAAATACTTGAGTAAACTGATTGTAGAATCAGAGATAAAGAATTGAAATGGATCTAGAGGCGATTTGATTCAACTTCATCTTTTTAAAGATGAGAAACCTGAGAAGTAAGAAAATGAGATTGTACAAGAAAAGGAGGCTGTACAGAAAAGGGTCAGAGGTGAAAATTGAACCTAGATCCCATTACTCTAAAGTCAATGCTGCTTCCAGTGACACATTTCCTCCCTTATGCCATGAACCACAGCATGAGTTTTCTTATCTCCTGGCTAAACATCTCTAGTTTTGTGTGTTTTTTAAAATTGATACCCTAAATACCATTGTATCTAATTCCCTCACCAGCCTGGTCTCTCTCCTCCAGTTTTATTCTAATTTGTCAAAGTCCTTCCTAAAATGAAGTTCCTTGACCAGGGCAAAGTAGATGATCAATTAGTCAGTCAATAAACATGTATTAACTGACTGATCACTTTCCTCAATAAATGTTTATTGACTTACAGGTCACCATCTTTATTCTGAATACTTTCCCTCTGTTATGTAATGATTAGAATTCATCATAGTCTGTATTGATATGGTATCTCACAAAGAGTCTAGATCAGTGTTTTGCCTATGTAGATACTCAATGATTGTTCATTAGATGAAAATCTATTTCTGATTACAGGGCACATGTTTTCTTGTTTCTTCCATATAAATAGCAATAAACAAAAGGTTCTGGGAGGACATTGGTGGAAATGGGAATTATTTACTAGAGCAACCTTGACTGTCAGGTCCCTTGAGTGATTATTTACACACTCATTTGCATGGATCTGCATAAATCATGATGCCATCTGTACTCTTCTTCTGTGATTAAATTTAACACAGTAAAATAACTTTGCTATTGCAAAAGTTGTCATGTTTGATGTCTTCTCTATCATTTTTGATCACTCCCTGTCTCAGCCTCCCAGGTTCTTCAGACACAGGCTGTCAACCCAGAGTCACTGACTAAAGTGTTTTTGGTCATAGACCTCTCTTTAACTACTCATTTCCATAGTAACAATAAAAATATACACATTTTGAAAAGATTTTTTAAAAAATGCTTGGACCCTCCCACTCACTGAAAATATGTGGTTTGGTGGGTCTGTTTCTCTTGGCTGGTAAGAAGACATGAAAACTCTGTTGTATTTCAAGTGAAATACTGTGTTTCCATAGCCACCAATTTGCTTATTTTAAGTTTATGTATTAGGCAATAATGTACTGACCTGATTGAATAAACTGGAGACATGCTAGGGCATCAAAACAAAACAAAGGTGAATAAAGGATTAGCCCCTATACAAGACTGATGATTTGGTGAAATGAATTGAATTACACAAACACCAATTTCTTGAACATACCCATCCTTCGAGTGCCAGACCTAGAGTCATTATGAAGCCAACATAAAACATACCCAAAGTGCTTTGCAAATTTTAATGAACTGTATAAATGTTAGTTATTATCACCCCACTTCTCTCATCTTTTCTGTTTGAGTTCAGCTACAAATAGTCTTGAGACCGATCTCCATTCTGTTGTGTTTTTTTTTTAATTGAAGGTTCTTAAGATTATTATACAGGTGAAAAAAAATGAATTACTCTAGAGATATTGATAACCTATCCAAACTCATTCTTCTGTGAGAAACAAATTCCCACCCACTGATAACCTCCTCCTTTATTCCATTGATTCTGAATCCCTGGCTGTCATTATTCAAATGCCATTAGCTACCTAACACTGCCCACTCCCTTATTACTATCCATTTCAGCCCAACCCTTCCTGACAACAATATTCTACAGGTAAAAGTTTGCTTTCATCTTAATTTATTTTTCTTTCCTGGTTCTTCCATCTTTTGGATCTCACTGAGATATGACTTAACTCCTGATGACATAGTCTCCCTTTCCAGTACTGGTTGGACTTTAGCTCACTCCCACCGACTCAATGATCAAAGAAGGTGACCTGTAAGTTTTCAGTTCTTCCAGGGTGGTATGATTTAAGGAGAGGTGTTTATTACTCTCCTGGCCTGTGTTCCAACCTGTGAGTGATCACATGCACACATGCATCTGATCATAATCTGTTATCATTTCATCCCTTCCTTTGCCTTGTAACCTCAAATCTTCTTCTTCATCTCCACTGTGATCTTCCGACTCCTAAATTCTTGCCCATATCTTGATCCTTTGGTGAACCAGTTCAATTTCATACCATCCTCCTCTCTGTAGTCTTCTGTTCTCGTATCTTATCACCATGCTTGCCCTCTCAAGTCTCAACTTTAGTTTACTTCCACTATCCACTGCCTTTGCTCCTACTCATGTGCATCTCAATAAATTTAGAGAAAAATCACAAAGCTTTAAGTCTGCTACAAGTTTATGTTACATGATTTCAATTAGACTCTCCCTCCAACAACACAATTGTTTTACACCTCTTTAATCAAATTACTTTCCCATTCATCATAATGTTTTTTCTGAACCTTTTCATACTCCCCCAAGTTTTACCATGCTTCTTTTATCTCAGCTGAGAAGTCTCTCTTCTCCTGCTCCTCATCTCATATCACCCAGATACCTTTTGCCAAACCTCCTTCATCTCTGTCTCACACTATTAAGTGGCTCCCTTCTCCTTGCCAAGGCAAACCATTTTATATACCTATATCATCCCATTCTACCCTGTCTCCTCTAGACAGCTGCCCACTTTTTCATCCCCACTCTCTCACTTATCTTCAACGTCTCCATGACTATTGGTTCTTTCCCTAATGAGTACAAACACACTCTTTTCCCCATTCCTTAAAATCCCTCACTTAATCTGTCCATCTCTGCCAGCTATTGTTCTATATTTCTCCTCTCTTTTGTGGCTGAACTCCTTAAAAGACCATCTATGACAGGTGCCTACACTTCCTTTTTCTCAGTCTTTAATTCCTTATAATTTGCCTTCCTAGCTCATCATTCAGTTGAAATTGCTCTCTCTAGAGTTGCCAATGATCTCTTGATTAACAAATTTAATGGCATTTTCTCAGTCCTTATCTCCACGCATCCTTTGACATGGGCAATCTTTCTCTTCTTGACAATCTCTTCTCTCAGCTTTCTTCGTTCTTCTCTTACCTGATTTTCCTCTTACCTATCTGACTCTTCTTTTTCAGTCTCTTCTCCTGGATCTTCATCAAGGACTTGCACACTAATTATGGGTGTCTCCCAAACCTTTGTTCTGGGCTATCTTCTTTCTGCCTTTATAATATTTTACTTGGTGATTGTATCACTCCCCATGGATTCAAGTATCATCTCTATGTTGATTATTTTAAGGTGTTCTTGTCTAATTCTAAACTCTCTCCTAACTTTGAGACTTGCATTTTCAACTGCCTATTGGTCAGCTTGAACATGCAGACACCTTAAACTCAACGTATTCAAAACTAAATTCATCATTTTCATCCTAAACCTTCCTCTCTTCTTAACTTCTCTATTTCTCTGGAGGGCATCACCATCTTTCTAGTCATGGAAGCTAACAACTTAAATGTCATCCTTATCTCCTCATTCTCTCTCACTCTTTGACATTGACAAGTTCCTATCACCCCCCACACACTCAAATACACTGTGTATGTGTGTATGTATATATATGCACACATGTATATGTATACATGTATATATGTATATTTGTACATGTGTGTGCACATGCACATATATTTACACATGCATATGTGTATATGCATGTGTGTATATACACATCCACAGAAACACAAACACATGTCTATATACTCACATGTATACATATATGTATGTTCACATGTGTGAATATATGCACATGTATGTAGATATATGTCCATATAACTATTTTTGTGTATATATATTTATCTATCTATCATTGTGTTGCAACTGAATATCCTTCTGGAAATAATCATAGGCAATGAGTATATGAATCTACTTGTCCTAATGATTACTTTAAGGCTGATAACTATATTTCTATTAATGCAAATTGTGGGAGAAGACTGGATGATTGACTGGAATTGTTTGCATTCTCTTTGTATATAATTTATATTTATTTATCCATGTATAGTCTCTTCCCCTGTTCCAGTCCCCAGTAACACTACAAGGTTCATTTCCTCAGGGGTGGGTCATGCCCAGTTTGTCTTTTTCCATTAGGTAGTACAAAGCACGATACATATTAATTGCTTAATGGGTACTTGTTGAATCGAACCCCTAGTGTCTGGCTGTCGTACCAAATTCAGACAGGGTATTAGCATCTTCACAATAATATCTATCCTAAGTACTTCACTCTCTCTTAGGGCACAATAATACAAATGCTACACTATCTAACACACCTTTCAAATTATGAAATATTGGTAGCTATCTATAGGTAGGATTGTCACTATAATTCCATCTAGGAGTGACTATTGCAACCATGCAGTGGGCAGGAAGGTATCTCCAGTCATCCGGATCACTGTGCCCTGGTGACTTTGCACAGCCTTCCCTAATTTAAATGCAACTGAAATTATCGTTTCTCGGTTTTATATGCATGCAATATATACAAATAATATGTTCATATGTCTATAGATACAAACGTAGATTTATCTATATAAAAATATTTATATATGCATATATCTATGTACATGTATACATAACTGAGAAACCAAAATTTCCATTTCATTTGTGATACATATATACATACATCTGTATACATAAATAAATATATACATCTCCATAAATCTGAATCTGTATGAAGATAGCTGTAGACATAGATCTATGGATTCTCTTTGTATATCTACATATATAGTATATCTAAACTATATAGTGATTGCAATCATTAGATATAGATAGACGGATGGATGGATAGATAAATCTAGAGTTTGAATATCTATCTTTTATTTATGTGCATGTATCTATGTGAATGGCTGCATACATGTTTATTGATATTTATATATACAATATATGCACATATGTATTTTATGTACTTAATATATTTTATACATAGATGTGTACATATAAGTATATGTGTGTGTATTCTAAATATATATCATTATATAATGGGTGTATATATATATATATATATATATATATGCATTTTTCTGTAGATATATATATGTATATATAAACATAAATTGGCATATTATATGCATATACATGCATATGTCTTTATATTACACATATAACTGAGAAACCAGTTTCCACTTCAAGGTTTGTTTTAAATCTTTTTTTTCCTCCTATGTTGTGGTCACATATCTATTTACTGTAAGGAAAAATAACCAAGTGTTTTTACCTGCCCTGGCAAACTCCAAGAGTCTCCAGGTGAAGAGAAAGAGTTATTTGAAAAATCATCAGGAAATTCTATCCACAGTTCAAATCCATGGTGCTAGAGACTTTTTCCCCCATTGAATAATTTCCTCAAAAATCCTTGTCTGGCATCTTCAGATCATCCCAGCATAGGCATTTTAAGTTTGTCTCCAGTAGGAGACTGAAAGATCACTTTACCCAGAATGAGGTAGGCTAGAGGTAAGGTTAAGCATTAACTCAATGTGGCTTCTATTTCTCATCTCAACTATCAACCAATCAGAAAGGTCTTCTGATACATTTATGCTCTACTTTAATGATTTCACAGAATTTTAAAAAAATTGACTGTTGGAAGAGACCTTAGTCATAACCTACTTCAACCCACAAGTGAAATATGTCCTCTATCATAACTTTCCAGACAAGTTGCTGTCCAGCACCTGCTTGAAGAGCTCTGAGGAGAGGGATTCCCATCCCCCTGGAAGGATCCTATTCTACTTTTGTCCACCTTTAATTGTTAAGAAGGTTCTCCTCATATCAAGCCTAAAATTCTGCTTTTTCCTCTTCCATCCATTGCTTCTGGTTCTGTTCTACTTGAAGACAGTAACCATGTTCTTCTTGAGTATTCTCATTTCCAGGTTAAATGTCCTCAGTTTCTTTAACTTGAGTCCCTATGACAGGTTCTAGAGAAGGCATATGTTATTATCAGCTTTGACATCATTGACAAAACCTTTGATTATTTATCTTGAAAACAGCCATAGATGTATTTTTACTTTCTAAGCTATTTTTTCTCCTCACAGGCATATCTCGACAAGAAGTAATGAGATTCTTGAGGTCAGAGTTCTTAGGATCATTAGAATCTGGCCAAGAAGCAGAGACACTCCTTGAGGCATTAGGGGAACCATATTTGTAAGAGTCTCTGTGAACTATCAACAGGTATTCAATTCTGTAGATATCTGAGTTCTAAACACTACTGTTTATGCTTGCACTATGAACCTGTTACATCCAGTTGCCTTGATTCAGAGTCTCATTTATGATGGCAATCTCTTTTGTCTCAGTCTCTTCTCTGTGTGTGTGTCTCTCTATCTCTGTCTCTCTTTGTGTTTCTGTGTCTCTGTCTCTTGCTGTGTGTGTCTCTGTCTCTTTCTTTCCCCACACACTGCTCTTTTTTCCTCATGGTCACTTTTGGCAGTTTTGTGAAAACAAATACTACTTGGTTCAGTTGCCTACTTTCAAAATTAAAATAAATGTTAGATTTCATTTAGAACTAAGTGAAAATAAAGACTTTTTTCATATACAAGTTCTTGGACCCCCATCTGTCTGTGAGCCCAGAGGTCTGGGAATGCCATGTTAAGAGCCTCTACTTTGAATATGCTTCTCTTCCTTTTTTGTACCACTTAAGTCCCAGTCCTATTCATTCCTGGATTCTGCTTTTCCCACTGTATATTTGGTACAGTGGATGGACTTCCAGGCCTGGAGTCAGGAAGACTCATCTCCCTGAATTCTTTTCTCACCTCAGATATTTATTAGCTGTATGACCAGCACAAGTCAGTTAAGACTGTTGATCTCCATTTCCTTATCTGTGAAATGAGCTGGAGAAAGAAATGGCTAACTGTTCTTTTTCAAGAAAACCCCACATAGGGTTATGAAATAGCAGACATGACTGAACTACAATGACAAAATTTGGTATAGTGTAAAGAACACTAAATTTGGAATAAGAAGACATGCTACCCACTTCTTGTGTGACCTTGGACAGACTACTTCCCCTCTTTAAGTCTCAGTATCCTTATCAGTGAAATAAAAGAATTGGGATAGATATCCCTCTAGGGAACCATCCACCTCTAATTCCTGTGATCTAATAAGACCTATATCCTTGTTGACTCAATTGGAAGATACTATTATTATCTTGATTCAGCTGTGGCTAGCCCACTGCTGTCCTCTGCTCACAACAATGCTGGAAAATATTTCAGTTCTTTGTGTAACCTTCAAGGTCCTTGTTATTCCCAAAAGAATCATGGAATCTTAAATTTGCAAGCGATTTTAGAGATGATCTAACTCAACCTCTTCATTTACAAATCAAAAAACTGAATCTCAAAGAGGTCAAGCAACTTGCCTAAGGTCACATTATTGGTATTTGGCAGGGCTAGTATAATAATAGTTAAGATTTAATTAGAACTTTATGGTTCACAAAGCACTTTGTATATTTTATGACATTTAGTTTAACAACTCTGCAACGTAGATATTATTATTATCCCCAACTTACAGATGAAGAAACTGATACTGCATGTCACACACCTTGCAAGTGTATGAGGTAATATTCAAACTCTGTTCTTTCTGTCTCCAAGTCCAGTTCTTTATTCTCTACATCACCTAGCTGCTCCCAAATCTTCTGGCTTTCAGCCAAGCACCATTTTTTTCCTCCACTGTACTATATTTTATGATTTCTGTAATTCTTTAAGGGATATACAAGTTGCTGAATTTGGCAGATGCTCCTGTAGCTTCTCTTTGTAAAAGACAGTTGGGGTTTGGTAACCAATGTTGCTGGTCCTCCGGGTTTCCTATTATCTTCTTGATTCAGTTGAACTAAGAACTCCCCTGTCAAAAGAATGGGATTGTTCCCCAGTTTTTCTCTTCATTTCCATTTTCAATGCAGTTGAATTTGTTATAAGTGTCTCATTGTCTATCCTTGTCTTATTTAGAAATGACGGGAGGGGTCATATCTGTAGTTGATTGAATATAGTAAATTTGTTACATATGAGTTTCCTAGAGAGCAATCACATACCTTTAAGAAAGTGAACAATTTTGAAGCAAAAATAGCTTTCAAATGTCATTTAAAGCTGCCAGTGGGGAACTAGTCCAGTGCTCATATGATATTAAACAAAAAAAAGCTTCATTTTGTCTAAAAAATGGTATATTGAAGTAAAAGAAAGAAAAACTCTAGCAAGCATTTTTTGGACCTAGAAATGGGTAAGAATATATGTGTTATTCTGCATATTATGTATTTTGGTCTATTAAATATTTCTTTTTCAATTTGCTAAACCAGAGAATGTGGTTTAAGGGGCAAGATGTGTTTTTTATACTTATGGGTATCATGCTAAATGAATAGACTCTCAATATGTAATTCATGTGACATGGAAATATTAGTCTATCTTTACTTACTTTCTTATACTAAATTGTAAATATCACCACTGTTGATATGTAGGATTATTGCATTTACAACCAAAAAGGCATCTCAATTCCATCTAATCATAAGATTATATATTTAGAAACAGAAAAGACTCCAGAAATCATCTAATCAACACTTCCCTCCAACTTACAAGTGAATAAACTGAGGTTTAGAGAGGGAAAATAACTTATAAGTCTTTAAAAATGGGTCCTTTTACTCCCCCAAGGGTCTTTCTTTATATCTGTCCATTACACACAATTCAGGCATTGATGGGGAAAAAAAGCTTATTTTTTTTAAAAAATGAAATTGGCAAGGTTGCTTTACAGGCTAGAAAAAAACACTATGTATACGTACTTACCATCATTTTTAAAATAGAAAATCTTCAGTATGGTGTTATGAAAATATACTCAACCAGAAGGTAAGAACAAGATTTGAATCCTGATATGGCCACTGGATGGATACTTATCAGGAATTTTCTTGTTTAGGTAGTCAGTCAGTCAGTTGGTATTTATTAAAAGCCTAGCTGGACTAGGTGGCTTCTATGACCTTTCCAATTCTGATGTTCTATGATTTGCAATGCTAACTGCAATATCATATGCAAATAAATGAGTCTTTTTACCTGTATAGCCTCAGTTGCTTCATTTGTAAAAGAGGGTGAAAAGCATTTGCATTCCCCAACATTCAGAGTTTTTGGAAAGGAAGCTTTTTTTTAAACCTGTAAATCTTAAAGGGTTACATAATTGTGAATTATTAAAACTGTTATAAAGGAAGAGAATTTCAAGGTCCCTCATTTGGAACCTTCAAAATTTACCAAAATCTGTTTGCAGAATTGAATCAAGGTGAAACTCATAGCTCAAGGCATTTATATCACACACATCTCTAACCATAGCTTTCTTCCTTTCTCTGTCCATCTAAGAGATAATTGGAAATACTATACATATATATATATAAAACTGCTATATTGGAAAGAGTGGTGAATTGGTCAACATAGGACCTGATTAAAAACTGCAACTTTTCCAAACACTTCTCACCTGTCAGACATTAGCCAGATCATGTAAGAACCGTGGCCTTTATTTCTTACTTTGCAATATGAGGGAATTGGACTAGATGACCTCCAAGATTTCAGCTCCAGTTCAGCTATGTTCTGCAGATTTCAAAGGAACCAAGCAATAGATAAACATCATATCTGTTTCCAGAACTGCCACTTTGTACTGCTAGACAACTAAATTGCATAATGGACAGGGTTAGATATCAAGTCAGGAAGTCTTGAGTCTGAATCCTGCTTCAACCACTTTCTTTTTGTTTGACCCAGGGAAGGTCACTTAACTTCTTTCAGTTTCACTTTCCTCCTCTGTAAAATGGGAATAATAATAGCGTTTATTTCAGAGGGTTGTAAGGATGAAATAAGATTATGCATATAAAAGGTTTTGCAAACCTTAAAGTGTTAGATAAAAGCTATGATGATGATGATAACCATGGTGATGACCATCATGATAACTAAATACCGTTGCACAGGGTCATGAGGAGCAGACAAGATGCTGGGATTGAGAAAGCAAGACAATTTACACAGCACAAAAATCATCAGTCAAAGTTCACAAAAGAAAATAATGGATATTTGAAAACATCAATAGATCCTTGATTTCACTACAGGGAACATTACCAACATGTTAGAAACATTCTTACTTTCTGTTGATACCATGAGATTACTGATGAAGTAAATCATGTCATAAAATACCTCTTAGTTTACGTTACATCAATAAAAAAAAAATGAGTATTCATTAATCACTTACTGTGTGCCAACCACGGTGCAAAGATTTGAGGATACAAAGACAATAAATTAAATAATATCTATTCATAAGGAATTTACATTCTGGCAGATGACAGAAGTAAATATTGAATAAATAAAATCATTAAATACAAGGTAATTAGAGAATGAATCCTTTATAAATTGCATTGTTGTCCTTTGGATAAAAAGTGAATATGGATTACTTGACACTTCAAGTTATTTTACTAGTGGAAGGGATATAAGCTAATTCATTTATTCTTCACTTCCATAACCCAGAGCAAGTTAGAATACAAAGGAACTATGAGAGTAGGGACATTTAGTCTCTGTCACTGTCTGTCTCTCTATCTATGAGTCTCTGTCTCTTTGTCTCTTTCTGTCTCTGTCTCTCTGTGTCTCTGTCTCTGTCTCTGTCTCTGTCTCTCTCTCTCTCTCTTTGTCTCTCTCTCTCTCTCTCTCTCTCTCTCTCATAGCAGAATGGCGGTACAGTGATAAGTATACTGGGTTTGGAGTCAGAGATCCTTGCTCTGTCACCAGTTGCCTATGTGGTTTGAGCAAGTCAATTAACCTTTTGGTCCTCAGTTTCCTGATCCTTAAAAAATAGTTACTTACACCCGATAACTTCTAAATTCTCTTCCAATTTTAAATCATAGGGTGATCATGGAGGTAATAGATTTCTACCTAGAAAGGAGCTTAGAAGACATTAAGAACAAGCCGTTCACTTCAGAGAAGGAAACAGTTATTTAATGCCTCCAGGTCTCAATTTATTTGAAGGATTTTTGCTATATTATTTCTATAATGGTATCATGAGACTAACATTAAATAATGCATGTAAACCTACTTTCCGGAAGAGCTACATAAATGTCAATGATATTGTCATTGCTGTTATTATACTTTTGAATCCTAATACTTTCTGCCATCTTGGCTGTAACACAATTGCTTAGCTATTGGTATTTTTACTGATGAACTCATAGTCAACTAGCATTTCTTAAACAACTAATATGTGCCAGGTACTGTGCTAAGCACAGGTATGAAGGATGGCAAAAACCAGTCTCTACTTTCAACAAGACCACAGTATAGTGGAGGATTCTCAATCATAGATGAAGGCTCTTGGAAGATGTTACAATTTACCTTTGGTTCCAATTTAATTCAACAAGTATAATTTAACCGCCTACTGTATATAAGGCCAATTTATTACGGGGCATGACTGAATATTTTCCATAATTCCTGATCTCCCTAGGTTTGCTTTCTGACTTAAGTCTGGTCTTGTGCCATAACAGCACTGTATTTTTCTATGCACAGCTGTAAGCACTACAAAGATAACGAAACTTCATGGAAACCCACTGTGTGATCAGTGATGGAGCTGAGTGGTGCTCCTAAAGGCAAAGACTGCATTTATTCCCGGGACAGTTTACAGTTCATTAGCAAGCAGCAGTCAAAGCCATCTGACAGTTGGCCAGAACAGAGTGCTAAACTGGATTCTAATGAGCTTTGGAAAATTTCTTAGAGGGATGCAAGTATCCCAGGAGTAGCCCCTGATTGCCCAGAGAAAAATTGCAAAGAGTTTGATAGATCTTTGCCTTTGGAGTGTCTCTGGGGTAATTCAGTAATTCAGCATTAGGAAGGCACAAACACATTTTCACAGGAAGAGGCCGTTTCTGCCAAAAGCCAGTGGCAAACTTGATGAGCTCCACAGACTGTGTGTCTCTGATTCACAGTGGTGAATTCATGTGGCCTTGTGAATGCAGGACTAGGAATCTGAAGCCACAGACCCTTACAGAGGATATAATGAGGATTAACTACAGGCATTGAACTCTGTGATAATGTCATAGAATCACAGGATTTAGGAATGGAAGGGGATCTTAGAGGCCATCAAATACGAATCTTTTCAAACACCAAAAGAAACTGAGGCACTTTTAGGACAAACAATTTCACCAACATAATACAGGGAATCCACTGACAAGGCTGCAGTTGATACATAAATCTTCAGGTTCCATATCCAGAGTCCCTTTACGAGCTGCTGTAATGACGTGGCTGACAATTCAAATTTTTATCACTATACAGAGAAAGTATCCTTTTCTCTTTTGGTTTTCAGGAAATTTGACAATCAATAAACATTTTTTTTGAGTACCTATTAGGTGCCAAGCACTTCAGATACATATTCAGAACAATCCTATGAGTTAGGTGCTACTGTTACCTCCATTTTACACATGAGGAAACTGAGGCAGTCCAAAGTTGAGTAACTTGATACAACTAGGAAGTGCCAGAGACTAGATCAGTCACTCATTAAGCACCTACTGTTTGCCAAGGCAACTATCCGAAGCACTGGGGATACAAAAAAAAGGTCAAAGACAGATCTTGTCTTCAAGGAGCTAACATTTTTATGGAAGATACAGCATACAAATAAATGATAGACAGACAGACAGACAGCTAGATAGATAATCAAACTATATGTGGAATAAATAGGAGAAAATCATAAAGAGAAGGTATTAAGAGAAGTTGGGGAAGTCTGTGTGATGAAGATAGGATTTTAATTAGGACTTAAAGGAAGCCAGAGAGGTAAGTATTTGGAGCACAGAAGAAAGACCCTTTCAGCCATGGCAGAAAATGCCCAGATGCGAGAGATGAATCATCCTGTTTCTGGAAGAGCCAAGAGATCAGTGTCAGTCTATTTGAATTCAGCTCTAACCAGTCTGAGGCCTAGCACTTTATGCATTTTGCCTCACCTTTAATAAATTACCTTTAATAGTTTTTTCTTTAAAATGTCAAAGTTTTTCCTCCTTATTTTAGAACCCACAGAGATACTTATTGATTTTAGCTTTTCTAATTCTTAAAAATTGACAAGATTTTTCATTAAAACAATTTTAATGTAAAATGTGAGAACCCTTTTTTCCCCCAGCACCAATAAATAGTTCATTTTCTGCATTTTTCTTTCCTGGAATCAGTTTATTCTTTTGTAGTCAGAATTTTGGTTTGGTTTTCAGTATGGTGGTCATTTCCATTGGCTGTCCCATTCCCAAATAAAGGAGCAATATTTACTATACTCAGGTTATAATCTTAATAGAAGAACCATCACTTTCAGATTCCAATAAACACAAACTTTTATAGAGGAAAATTTCATGCAAAATGTTAGTAAAATACATTTTTTTCACAAAACCAGTTGTTGGTTTCATACATATATATAGACATACATATATATATACACATATATATACAAATACATATATACACATATGTGTGTATGTGCATATATATGTATATATGTGTATATGTATGTATATTTTTTCTTTCCTGAAATTAATTCTGTCATTTGAGGCCAGTATTTGTTGTTATTTTAAAATTTATTTTATTTTTGTAATGTGGTGGTCCTTTCTGTCTTTGTTGTCCATTCAAAAATAAAGAGGAAGTATTTGGTATAGGCAAGCTACAATTCTATTAAAAGAACAATCTTTTCTAGATCGCAAAAGATATGTGGTGAATATATTTCGTACTTAGTATTACTTTTTATTTTCAAATTATTTTATTTGTTTTCAGTATTTGACAATCACTTCTATATATCTTAGATGTTTTTCTTTCCCTCCTCCTTATTCCCCCCTCCCTTTCCATTCCCAGCCTGAGACAGTGTCCAATATGCTATAGATTCTACATGTACATTCCTATTAAATAAATGTTGCAAAGAAGAATTAAAATGAATGGGAGAAACCATAAGACAAACAGAATACAAAAGAAAATCTTCTGTTTCTATATGGGATTCAATTCCATAGTTCTTTCCCTGGATGTGGAAGGCATTTTGCCTCTAGAGTCCATTGGAAATTTTTTAAGTCCATGCATTTCAATGAAGTACTAAGTCTACTTAGACTTAGAAAAATTCCTCACACACTGTGGTTGTTGCTGTGGACAGAGTTCTCTTGGTTCTGCTCCTTTCACTTAGCATCAGTTCATATAAGTCTTTCCAGGCTTCTCTGAAGTCTTCTTGTTCATCGTTTCTCATGGCACAATAGTATTCCATTACATTAATATACCAGAACTTGTTCAGCCATTCTTCAATTGATGGGCACCCCCTTGATTTCCAGTTTTTGGCCACAACAAAGAGAGCTGCTATAAATATTTTTGTATATATGGGACCCTTTCCCATTTTTATGATCTCTTTGGGATATAGTCTCAGAAATGATATTGCTGGGTCAAAGAGTATGCATATTTTTTGTAGCCCTTTGAGCATAGTTCCAAATTGTTCTCCAGAATGGTTGGATCAGCTCACAGCTCCACCAACAATGAATTAGTGCTCCAACTCTCTCACATCTTCTCCAACATTTATCATCTTCCTGTTTTATCATGTTAGACAATCTGATAGGTGTGATGTGGTACCTCAGACTTGTTTTGATTTGCATCTCTCTAATCAATAGTGATTTAGAGCATTTTTGATATGATTATAGATAGCTTTAATTTCTTCCTCTGAAAACTCCTTGTTCATATCCTTTGATCATTTATCAATTGGGGAATGACTTGTATTCGTGTACATTTGACTCCATTCTCTATATATTTTAGAAATCAGGCCTTTATCATAGACACTATTTACAAAAATTCTTTCCCAGCTTTCTGCTTCCCTCCTAATCTTGGTTGCATTGAGTTTGGTTGTGCAAAAACTTTTCAATTTAATTTAATGAAAACTATCCATTTTGCACTTCATAACAGTCTCTATCTCTTGTTTGTTCATAAATTCCTCCATTCTCCATAAATCTGACAAATGCACTATTCCTTACTCCCCTAATTTGTTTATAGTATCAATCTTTATACCTAGATCATGTATCCATTTGGACTTTATTATTGTGTACGGTGTCAGGCATTGGTCTATGCCCAGTTTCCATCACACAGTTTTCCCAGCAATTTTTGTCAAACAGTGAGTTCTTATCCCAGGAGCTGGGGTCCTTGGGTTTGTCAAACAGTAGATTTCTATGTTCATTGACTACTGCGTCATGAGTACCTAACTTATTTCACTGGTCAACCTCTCTGTTTCTTAGCCAATACTAAGTGGTTTTGAAGATTGCTGCTTTATAATACAACATGAGATCTGGTAGGACCAGATCCCTAGCATTTCTTTTCATTAGTTCCCTTGATATTCTGGACCTTTTGTTCTTCCAGATGAATTTTGATATTATTTTTTCTAGCTCTAGAAAGTAATTATCTGGTAATTTGATTAGGATGGCACTGAATAAGTAAATTAGTTTAGGTAGAATTGTCATTTTTATTATATTAGCTCAGCCTACCCACAAGCAACTGATGCTTTTCCACTTATTTGGATTTGACTTTATTTGTGTGAAGATAGTCCCTGGGTTTGTTTTGACAAGTAGACTCTCAGATATTTTATAGTGTCTACTGTAACTTTAAATGGGATTTCTCTTTCTCTCTCTTGCTGTTGGGTTTTGCTAGTAATATATAGAAATGCAGGTGATTTATCTGGGTTTATTTGGTAACCTGCAACTTTGCCTAAGTTGTTTATTATTTCAAGTAGTTTTTTACTTGATTCTCTGGGATTCTCTAAGTATATCATCATATCATCCACAAAGAATGATAACTTAGTTCCTTCTTTGACTATTCTAATTCCTTCAATTTATTTTTCTTCTCTCTAAATCCTTAGTAATTCCAAAAGAAGTTTCACATTTTAAATATATTTTGTTGCCCTGTTACAGGAATTCCATCCTTTTTAGTGTTAAAGCTAAATGTTCAGTTTTCTTTTTGGATAAATTAGGATCATAAACAAGGATATTTTGGTTAATTTGATTCAATTGCTTACACTTGGAAGATAGAGTGATTACTTCAATTGGGGGTCACCATTTTGGTGGTCTCCACCTTATGCTGAAGCTCACCATGAGAATTATAGAATTGATCATCAAATTCATATTCAGTAAAATTCTAAGCTTCTGCAAAGATAGTATATGAGGGAAGGGAACAGTCCTCTATTAAGTGTCTCCTAAGCTAAGAGCTTTATAAATGTTTCATTTGATCCTCAGGATAACAATGTATAGGACAACAAAGGGGCCTTGGCATTATTTTCTGATCACCTGCATTTTTTCTTTTCTTTTGTTTTGTTTTTTAACCAACATAGTGTTTATATGCTTTATTAACTAATAACAATGGTTCTCAAACTTTTCCAGTTTCAAAGCCCTTCAGACAAAGAAAGCATTAACAAAAAATTGCAATACAATTCTCCAAAATTATTATTTATATTTTTTAATGAACAACATAAGGTTTATTCTAAAGAAACTTGGAATATTTCAGGGTTGTTTGTATCAGAATTTGGAACAGCATTGAACTAGATTAGAATATTGTCTCTAAGATTTAAATTTTAGCCTCCTCTATACATGATAAAAATTACTCAGCTGTGAACGTCACATGTACCATTATCAACAAAGAATAAAATATTTAAGAAAACAGCTCATAAAAAGTAATGATATTTAACAAAAGATGACTATAACAAAACAGCAAAATCTACCACATAATGAATCAAAGAATCCTAGAATCCTTAGAAGGGATTTAGTACAACAACCCATACAAAAAGAATCCATTCTACCACCATACTTTTCAAATTGATATCTAGCCTCTCCTTGAAGTCTCTGTTAAGACTATTCTGCTCTCTCCTTAGGCATCCCATTCTACCTATGTGATTTAGACTTGATTTCAGTGCAAAATTAAGAAAAAAAGAAACAGAAAACTATCCTAACGTGAGAGTTGTCCAAAAGCAGTAACCCTGGGAGCTAGTGGGCTGCCTGTCATTGGAGATCATCAAAGAAAGTTTGATTGACAAATTAAAGGATTTAACAATAGAGATTACTTTCCTTTTCCTTTTCCCTTTCCCTTTCTTTTCTTTCCCTCCCTTCCTCCTTCCTTTTCTTTCTTTCTCTCTCTCTCCTCGTTCTCTGCTTCTTTCTTCTCTTTCTTTCTCTCTCTCTCTCTCTCTCTCTCTCTGTCTCTCTGTCTCTCTGTGTCTCTGTCTCTGTCTCTCTTTCTGTCTCTCTCTGTCTCTCTCTGTCTCTCTCTCTCTCTCTCTCTCTCTCTCTCTCTCTCTCTCTCTCTCTCTCTCTCTCTCTGTCTTGAATGGCACAGGAGAAAGAGTTCCTGCATCAGAGTCAGGACAATCCAGGTCTACCTCTAACACATAGTGGCAAGACATTTAATTTCTCAGTGCCTCAGGCAAATCTCTAAGACTCTAAACTGTAGAGCAGTGTTGATTTGCATTAATTGAAGGATTATCTTCATCAGGAGTACCTTACATCAATAAAATTATAGATGTATTCTGAAAATGTGTGTGTGTGTGTGTTTGTCCTTCATTGCCAAAGAAGACCATGACATCAGAGAAATAATGACATGACTTGCACTTGACTTTGTTTTGAGTGAGGGAGAGCTGTGCAGGTCACCAGCCTCACTGAATCCAGTGACCAGATATTCATCGATGACTGGAGGTGACCCAGGATGAGGCAAATGGGGTTAAGTGACTTGCCCAAGCTCACACAGCTAGTGAGTGTCAAGTGTCTGAGGTGATATTTGAACTCAGGTCCTCCTGACTCTTGCACTTGTACTCTATCCACTGCACCACTTAGCTGCCCTTATTCTGAAAATATAGTTAGACTAGATGACTACTCCTATTTCCTCCATCACTAAAGTTCTCTGCTTCTGTGACTCTTAGCACACTGACTCTTGTCATGCCTCAAACGTATATGTGAAAATTCCCTAGGGGCTGTAGGCTTCTCTATCTCCAAGGCTGAAATGGCTAGATGGCACAGCAGACAGAGAATTGTGACTGGAGTCAAGAAAATCTGAGTACAAATCTGGCCTCAGATGTTTACCAGTTGTGTAATCCTGGACAATTCACTCAACCACTTTCTGCCTCAGTTCCCTCATTTGTAAAATTGGGGTAATAATAGCACTTAGCTTCTAGGGTTGTTGTGAGAAGGAAATAAGATAATAATTGTAAAGAGCTTAGCATAGTGTCTGGAACATAGTAGTTATTTTTATGAATATGAGTATTATCATCATCAATGTTGATGTTTCAGTTTCTCTATCAAAGCTACACACTCATCTATATACCTTTGCTGAAAAAGGTTCTTATAGTTGCCATTCTCATCATTTGTATTGTTAGAATCTTTTTTATTATTTTTTTGGTTTTTTGGTTGCTTGCTTATTAGTTTGTTTGTTTTTATACAAGATGTTTTTAGACTAAATTAGATCTTCCAGGCTATAAGTGTAGTGACTGCTCACCGACTTGAACCTCTAGGGATTGACACAGAATTTTTAACTTGTTCCTTTTTCCTGACCTGGATCAGTTTGCCCCTTGTTAGGAAGATTCATAACCCTCCACTCCTAGGTGCTTACTTTATTGCTTCTAGATCTAGTACAGACACCTAAATGAATTTAACCCTAATTCATCTCAAAACTCCTAAACTTAAATGATCCATTAGCTTGAGCCTTCTTGAGTAACAGAGACCTTGAATGTCTAAAGCTCCATCTCTTTGGTGGACTCCCATGGCTCCCATTCAAAGGTGATTTCTTTGAAGAAGCAGTACAAAAAGAACTCAAAATTTAACTACCTGAGATCAGTGGGACTTGTACTTGCAAGTTCAACTTAGGTGTCTACATTGGCTCTACAACATTTTCTACTTGAATGTTGTGAGGGAATGATAGAAAAATGAGTTTCCCTTTTAGCCACTAGATTTTCCTTATTTAGTCCAAGTGCTCATTTTCATATCCAGGGACCTAATATCTTATGACTGTCACATGTTTTAGGTCTTACAGTAATAGACAGTTCATATAGCTGGGCACAAAAAGAAAGTATTGTTGGCATGAGAAAATGTGCTACGGTAGAAAAAACAATGGTCTTACCGTTAACAGGCACAGGTGTACATTCAGATTATACCGATAGCTGGGCAACTTAAGAAATTTATTTTTCTGCTCTATACATCATTTTTCCAAAATGTGAAGTGGGAAATAATCATTCTCACAGGGTTCTGTGTAAAGGGATTTGCCTACCGTTAGTCTTATAGAAAATAGAGCTATTATTATATTCCCATGTAATTAAAAAGACAGCCTACATCTGATTCCTGGAGTCTCAACTAAACCCATATATCTCCATTCTAAAACTGACTAATGCTTTTTTTTTCCTCATTGTAACTGATATCCATTTTATGCAACTGAAAACTCAGGTCATGCATATCTATATGTGAATACACAGTTTTCAACCTTTTTAGAAACAGTTGTCTGTTTTGCCCTTTGCTCTTTTTCTACTTCAAAATATAGAGGGAGAAACATTGAAAATATGTTGACAAGAGCCAGTTGTTGAAATAAAAATATGTTGACAAGAGCCAGTTGCTGAAGTATTTAGGGGCAATCATGTATGTCCTTTCTCATCTTAATATACATACTTAATGGTACAGATATAGTATGCATGGCAGGGATACATTTACTATGGAATGTGTTTGCAAAGAGATACCTAAGGTAATTTCCCCCTGACATTTCTAATCCTTGATACCCATGTACTCTCAGATTAGGTAATATCATTGAAATTTTCAGTTTTCTCTCTGGTAAAAGCAAAGTACTTTAGTTACTAGAAAGTACAGTCATTGACAAATTTCTCAAAACTCATTCAGCTCAGCTTCATAATGAGGTGCTGTTTTTTTTTTTCCAGTATGAACCATGTCTCCTACTATAGTTCTGGAAGACAAAACAACATAAATCATTAATTTGTTAGAGTTCCATTTTACAAAACACCCATATACTTTTCAGAAAGATGACAGAGATGATGAAATCCATTGTACATATCAGCTTTTACATTTAATTTTACCAATAAGGAAAAAAAAATGAAGCCTTCCTCATGCCAATCCTCTGCTTAAAGAATCTACCATGTCTCTTTATTGCTTGGAGGATAAAATATAAGGTCCACTGTTGAACATTTAAAGCCTTTCATAATCTGGTTTCATCCCATTCTTCAAAACTGACAACATTTCATCTCATTAAACATTCTTTATTAATCTAAATAGTCAATTTGCTCTTCTCTTTATAGGTATGACACTGTAGTTCCCACCTATTTGCCTTTATACAGTCAGTTATGGTCCCCATTCCAGGATTGTTACATCTCTTCACCTCTATTTCTTGGACTCCCTAGTTATCTTCAATGTAGCTCTTTCTACCCAAGGTCTTGTCGAATTCTTCCTAGTTATCAGTCCTTCCTACCCTCACCCTTGTTTATATTTTAATTTTCTTCATCTACATTGTTCTCCTTTAATAGACTATAAGTTCCAAGAGGGCAAAGGTGTTATCTTCTTTTGTCTTTCTATCCCTGGCACTCATTTAACAAATTTATGTTGAATTCAATTGAATTAAGTAACTTCCTTCCCAGTATTCTAATTTCAAACCAACCTGAACTAATTACCTTCATTTGTTTATGTCTTGCCTTCTCTAATCTTGACACCTTTGTTGCTAATGTCCCCAGATTGGAACAGACTCCCTCTGCTATTCCCCAATCCATTAATTTCCATTAAAGTCTCTCCCTCACTTTGGAGGCTAATTCAGTAGCCATGTCCTCCAGGAAACTTGCCCTCATCTCTCAGTGAAAGTGACCTCTCTTTCCTCCTATTTTGTGCCCTTTCCTGAGCTTCTGTTTTGCTCTTAATACATTTACCTTGCAGTATAACTTATTTAAATATGAACTGCATGCTTCCCATAAGCTTTTTTAGGCTAAAGTGCATGTCCTTTTTCATTTTTTTTTATACGTAGCACCTGCCAGAGTGCTTTGTGCATACTAGATGACTAATAAATGTTTGTTGAATTTAATTTGAAAGACAAAATACATGGGGAAATACTGAAGTGCTTTTCTTAGTTTTTCTCAGATCTATCATTTCTAACTTTTTGTATGATTTGGCTCCCTAGTGATATATCAGAATAATACTCATTTTTGATTTTTTGAACTTCACCATTTCATTGACTCTCTCCCATTTCTGGAATTTTCTTTTTTTCTTCCAAGTTTTAGAATCTTGGATTCCTTTAGGACTCAACTCAGATATCAGCTTCTGAAGGAAATCTTTTGCGATCCCCAAAGTGACAGGTGCTCTATTGGACAGAGTAATCTTTCCCTCTAAGAATACCTTCCATTTACTCCGTATTTATATTATCAGTGCTGCTTTATGTTTACATTGCTTTACCCAATAGCAGGTAATCTTCTTGAGGGCAAGAACTATTTTGGGTGTTCCTTTATCCTCAGTACATAATACACTTCTTAGAACACAGATTGCGAGGGTGACAGAATCAAGATGGTGGAGTGAAAGCAGGGATTCACCTGAGCTCTCTCACAAACTCCTTCAGATACTTCTAAAAAGTCAACCTGAACAAATTTGAAAGTGTCAGAATCCACTAGGAGACAGAATATGGCAGATTTCCAGTGCAGAAGGGTCCAGAAGGTTGACGGGAAGAATCTGTTGAACCCAGCTGGGAGACTATAGAGTATATGGGTCAACCATAAGAGAAGAAGGAACAGGCCTTGACAGACTGAATCACTGGTAATGGCAATTCCTAAACCTCTCAGCACAGGATGGGGGTCTGTCAGAACTAGGTGAGAGAGAAATACAGGGTCTGCAGCAGTGACAGCAGCTACTTCTGGGGCTACCAGCCCACAGACTAAATGTTTGAAAGTTATTTACTTGAGCTTCTGGAAGCCAAGATGGTGGAGTAAGCTGTAAGTGCTCTCATCCCCTCTTATTGACCTTGAAAAACCCAGAGAATATTGCCCCAGGAAAAATCCTGGAATAGTGCAGCCAGCAGAAGGGGTGCAGCAGTCTTCAAGTTCAGGAGGCTAAGGAGATTGCTGGGGAGGGTCCCTCTTGCTCTGGCTGAAGGGGACAAGGATAGGATGAGAGGTGTCCAGGAAGTCTCACTTCAGCAGACCGTAAGAGATCTTGAGGCATAGGGGGGTGGTCAGCAAGCAGCAACACTAGAACTCCAGGCATACTTTTACACAGCCAGAGGAATCTGAAGACACCTATGTGGAAGTATGTCTACCAGCTATTGAGTCTACCTGTGCTCTACTTTAACCCTAGGGAAGGAGAACTCCAGCTACCAGATCATCCCTCCCCCAAACCTCATGCTGCAAACTTTAGTGTAACCCTGGGGAAACTCAGAAAGACTTCACCTGGCCTTGACCTTGACCCACACTAGCCAGCTCTGGCTCAGCACCTGTTAGCTGCAGCATTATATAGCTTCTAGTTGACAGAAGGAGAGGCCACAGCACACAAAGCCAGTAACCAGACCCCTACCTCCAGCACAAGAAGCATGAGACAGAGCCCCCTGTTCCCTGGATGTAGAGATCCACTTTAAAAGTCAGGAAAAAGACAATCACAATGAACAATAAGCAAATTAGAAAAACAAAGACCATAGAATCATACTATGGGGACAAGGAACATCAAAATACAAATTCAGAAGAGGACAGCATTGACACTATAGCCACATCTCACAAGGGATTATTACTTGGTCTCCAACCCAAAAAAATATTCTTGGAAGAGATCAGGAAGGATATTAAAAGCCAAATAAGAGAGGTAGAAGAAAAATTGACTACTTCTTTTCAAAAATACAATGAACAAAATGGAAAAAATATCACTCAACAGAACAAATCTTTAAAAAGTAAAATTTATCAAATGGATAAGGAAGTACAAAACCTAAGGAGAAAATAACACCTTGAAAAGTAAAACTGACCAAATGAAAAAGGAAGTACAAAAGTTAACTGGAGAAAATGATTCATTAAAAATTAGAATTGGGCAAGTAGAAACTAATGACTCTGTGAGGCATCAAGAAATAATTAAACAAAATCTAAAGAATGAGAAAGAGAAGGAAATGTAACATATCTCATTGGAAAAACAATTGAACTGGAAAATAGATCCAAGAGAGATAATCTAACAAGTATTGGTCTGCCAGAAATTCATGATGAAAAAAAGAGCTTGGACAGGATCTTCCAAGAAATAATCAAAGAAAATTACCTTCAGGTCCTAGAACCAGTGGGTAAAATAATCATTGAAAGAATGCACTGATTATCTCCTGGAAAATATCCCCAAATGAAAATTCCAAGGAATATTGTTGCCAAATTCCAGAATTATCAGGTCAAAGAGAAAATACTACAAGCAGTCAGAGAGAAGCAATTCAAATATCAAGGAACTATAGTCAGGATTACACAGGACTTTGCAGCTTCTATATTAAAAGATTTGAGGAATTAGAATATGATATTCAGTAAAGCAAAGGAGTTTTGACTAAAAATAGGGATCAATTCCCCAGCAAAACTGAGCATGATCTTTCAGGCAAGGAGATGGACATTCAATGAAATAACAAACTTTCAGACCTTCCTGATGAAAAGGACAGAGCTCAATGAAAAATTTGATCTTCAAATACAAGACTCAAGAGAGGCATAAAAATGTAAACAGAAAAAGAAAAAAATACTTGTTACTCAATAAGGGCAAACTGTTTACATTCCTATATGGGAGGATGGCACTTGTTAATCTTGAGAACTGTATATTTATTATACATTTTACATGGGATATACATACACAGAGGGTATGGGTATAAATTAACTGATGTGATGAAAAAAACTTAAGTGGTACAAAGGGATTCTCATGGAAGAAAAGGAAAGGAGGAAGCAGTAAAGGGTAAATTACATCACATGAAGAGGCACAAAACATATTATAGTAAAGGGAAAGAAAGGAGGGAGATGAGCATTGTTTGAGCTTTACTCTCATCTGATTTGGATCAAGAATGGAATAAAAATTCTGTTAA
The DNA here is from genome assembly GCF_028372415.1 of Notamacropus eugenii. NCBI lineage: Eukaryota > Metazoa > Chordata > Mammalia > Diprotodontia > Macropodidae > Notamacropus > Notamacropus eugenii. The sequence continues at coordinate 553,072,643 of NC_092872.1, forward strand.
GCATAGAAATATAACTTGCCCTACAGGCAGTAGAAGGGGAAAGGGGAAAGGAAAAGGAAGATTAGAAGTGAGGGAAGAAGTAGTAAGAGAAAAGGGGGAAAGGGAGAGGGGATGATAGAAGAGAATTGAAATAGAGGGAGGCAGTGGTCCAAAGCAAATTTCTTTTGAGGAGAGGAAGGGAGAAGGGAGAAATAAAGGCACAAAAGGGGGGTGGTAGATAGGATGGAGAGAAAGACACAGATAGTCAAAACTGTGAATGTGAATGGGCTAAACTGTCCCATAAAATGGAGATGGATAGCAGAACAGATTAAAAACCATAATCCTAATGTAATATGTTGTTTAGAAGAAACACATTTAAAACAGGGAGACATATACAGGGCAATGGTAAAAGACTGGAATAAAATATATTATGCTTCAGCTGAAGTTAAAAAAAAAAGCAGATGTAGTGATCCTAATCTCAGACAAAGCAAAAGCAAAAATAGATCTAATCAAAAGAGATAAAGAAGGAAACTATATCCTGCTAAAAGGTAAAATAAACAATGAAGTAATATCATTCCTAAGCATATATGCACCAAGTGGTATAGCATCCAAATTCTTAGAGAAAAATTAAGGGAATTACAGATGGAGTTGGTTCACCAGACTGACAAAGGCATTCATGACACAAAAGGGTTAAGAAGCCTTGGACCACATCAACACTAAGGTCACTTATAGTGTTATTTATATTCATTTGTGATATTTACATTCAATTTTAACAAATGTTTTTGATGTGCTAGGCACTTGGGTGAGGTTCTGGGAAATCCAAAGTAAAGAAAAGAGGCTCTGCCTTTAAGAAACTTACGTTGAATTGAAATCGACAAAAGTTTAAGTATTATCATCTCCATTTTATAGGTGAAGAAACTGAGGTCCAGAATGATTAATTGACTTGTCTATAACTCAAAGGGAGTTTAAAACTGGAGATTGTAACCTCCCTCAGACTTTGACTAGCTGTGTAGCCTTGAGCAAGTTACTTAACCTCCATCAGCCTCAGTTTTCTAATCTGTAAAATGATAATAATAATATTAATAATAATAGCACCTGCCTCATAAGGTTGTTGTGAAGATCAAATGAAATAACATATATATGCTGTATGCATTCTACGTTGCAAGTTGTACAGCACCATCTACATGTTTGTTATTGTCATTATCATTATACTTGTAGTAGCATCAGTACTTGTAGCAGTAGTAGGAGCAGCAGCAGTAGTAGAACAATAGTTACAGTAACAGTTGCAGTAGTAATGGTAGTAGTAGTTGCAGTAGTAACAGTAGTAGTAGTAGCGATAGTAGCAAAGTAATGGTAGTGGTGGTGGTAGTAGTAACAGCAGCAGCAGCAGTAGTGTTAGTAGCAATAGGAGTATTTCATTTTGTAGTTGTTCACAGTCATATAGCTAGTAAGTATCATACTCAGAAAACAATAGCAGCACTAACATCTCTCAGTATGACAAATAGCTGTAGTGCTGGAGTCAAGAAGAGCTCAGATTGAATCTCACCTGCACGCTTACTTGCTGTGTAGCCCTGAGCAAGGCACTGGACCTCTTTAAGTCAGTTTCACCTCCAAATGAAGATAGTGATGTTTGGAGTATGATGAGAATCAGATGTTTTAATACATGCAGAGTGCTTTGCAAAGTTGAGAGCTCTCTACGATCCAAACTATAACAATAAAAACAAAATATCATAAGAAGATCAAATGTTTGGATATAATAATAATAGCTACAATTTATATAGTACATAAAGCTTTATAAAGTTCTTTACATATAGGATTTTATTTGATCCTTGGGTGGTAGGTGTTATTATCCCCATTTTACAGAAAAGGAAATTGAGGTTTAGAGAGGTTAAGTGAATTGTACATAGCTAGTAAGTGTCTAGTCAGAATTTGGACTCAGATCCTCAAGTCTACCTGATTCCAAGTTCAGCACTCTATCTCTGTGCTTTCTAGATGTTGGACACATATATTTAATAACATTTGAAAAAACAATCATTAAACACACTTATTTTGCTCAGATCAGCATGCAAATAAAATGACCCTTCTAAAAATAGTGGGATACAACAAGCTTGGTATTTTTTTTTTTTTAATATTAAGGAGAACTCTGTGTGTAGAACAATGAGCAAATATATTCTCCAGAAGCAGAAAGATTAGATAAGAGCCTCAAAATCTGGAAAAACCACCAATTTGCTTTGAAGGTCAGTAAGATGGCATTTTTAAAGACCTTCTGAGAATGAATAACCATGACATTTTTCTATATGGATATATATGTACATATGCATATGTGCACGTGATCAATTTGAGACATTTGGATCCATTTTTATCTGGCTATTTGCAGCATGCCTCTAACTTTACACATCACAAGGTTCCATTTTGGCATCAGCTCCACATACACATTTCTGAGAGTTCCACACCGCCTCTGAATCTTTCCTCAAAATGTTTCAACAGCAGTTTAAATGGTAAAGGGCCCGGGGATGTTTAAGGGATTGTTTTCATGGCCTATTGAAGGATAACAGCTTGCAGAGACAAGGGGGAGGTGTGTGTATGCCTGTGTGTGTATTTGTGTGTCTGGGTGTGTGATTTGTAAGTTGTCGGGGTAACTCATGTTTATTGTCATTGCTTTTACCACACAGAATGAGAGGTGTTGTATGGTACAAGGAAAGTTCTCCCCAAATGACCCTAACAGACTGTGAGAATTTTGTGTTTGGTAACAGTACACTTTCTTTTTTCTTTTCTTATTGCAAGAGATCCGGAAGCTTTTCACTTGGTATAAAAGACATCATTACTGCTTCTTAAAATGTCTTCCTATAAAATAATAAGAATCTTCCCTAATAATAACAATCTGCGTTAGAAAGTAGGGGTGCTGTGGAATATGGGATAGAACATTGGTCTCAGGGTAAAAGAAATGGGTTCAAGTCCTTCCTTTAGCATATGCTGACTGTGTGACCTTCAGCAAGTCACTTAACCTCTGAGTGTCCCAGGCAACTCCCTAAGACTATAAATTCCAATTTGCATTAATTTCTCCACTGGAAGTTAGTCAATCAATAAGATCTAATTTGACGTAAGTCTACTTTAATAATAATAATAATAAATTCACGTCTTTATAGTTATTTGTGACTTAAAAAACACTTTTCCTGCAACTACCCTATGAAATAGTTTTTTTCTAAGTATTAACATCACTGTTTCCCAGATGAGAAAACTAAGAAATGTTGAATAATTCAAATGGTGACATAAATTGGGGAGAGAGAAAGAGAGTCTCTATGCAAAATCTTGACTCCCTTCCTAGTTACACAAAGATTATTGAAATTAGTTAATAGTGAATAATATCCCATTTATCCAAGATATCAAAGATATACACACTATATATTAGACAATACATAGAGTGAACAAGATCTCCCATGTGGACCTAGTTATATCAACAATAGATAGAGAGAAAAAAAGGGAGACAGACAGAAACAAAGTCAGAGAGAGAGAGAGAGAGAGAGAGAGAGAGAGAGAGAGAGAGAGAGAGAGACAGGGAGACACGGAGAGAGAGAGGTCATGGAAAGGCAAAAAGTACAGTGTGACAAACTGGGAATAGGAACATATTTGAGGAACAAGCTCCTGAAAATAACAGTTTTTACCCAAAGTCAGATATTGTCTTCAGGGACCTCTCTCTGAATAGAACGTGTAAAATTATGGGTCCTCTATTGAAACTGGAAGCCAGAAGGAGATCTCTTCTCTCTAAAACTCCCGCGAACTCTGCCCCTCACAAAGGAACACAGTTTGCGGTGATCATTTTCTCTAACAATGAGTAAAATATTATGCAAATGCAACAAAAATAAACTATAGCTTATTAGTGTTTTTTTAAAAAAAATATTGAATTGCTTATTCAAGATGTTCTCAAGACCAAAATCAATTCTCCCCAAGCTACTGTAGTTCTTGTGATCTCTCCTTCCTCTGAAGTGAGAGCAATTATTATCTTCCCAATTTTCCCTATATAATTTCAAGAACTGTTCCATTTGTATAGATACATCATTCTTCTTCTGTTGATTCCTAGGAATTTTCAATTACTCTGTAAGCTTAAGGAAATCAAGAGTCATTTTTCATAACTTCCTTGAAGTTATGAACTTTGAAGTTTTAAACTCCTCCATTTAACATTTAATACTTTTTTTCACAGTGTGATCCTTTCCTACTTCCCTCTTTTCTTATATGTTACTCTCCTCTTCTCACCTAGAATCAAACATGGGTCCACTCATGTGAAATCCAGTAAAAGTTCTATAATAGCATGGTTACCTTTCACATTGTATACATGAAAATCAGTAAAGCATTTGACAGTCTCACATGATACCTTTGTTGACAAGATGGAGGCATTTGGATTAGATGGTAGCAAAGTTAAGTGAATCTGGAATTGCTTGGTTGTCTCCAAGACTGGGCAATAGTGAATTCATTAAAGTTTTTTTCTCCTGGTTCCTTAAAGAGTTTGCAATTGGAATGGTTATATTTAACTGTTATGTGTCTTGGTGTCTATGGAATGAAACATTTTTTTCTAGGGGCAATCCATATATTCTTTTATTGGTATTTCATTTTCTGTGTTCAGAAATTCTGAGCAATTTCCTTGTATCATTTCTTATATTATCATATCTTGACTTTTGACTTGTCTTACTCTTTTGCAAGGTTGTTTATTGGCCATATGCATCCTGTCTTTGAGATCAAAATGTTTTACTTGAAGGTAGGTCATGTTCATTTAATGTTTTTCCCCCTTTGGCTTACCTTCTTAAAGGTTGTCCTTCAATTCTGTGTATTTGAATTTCCAGTAAGTTATTCTCTCTTTGGTGAAACTTGCAACCATACATTGAAGTTTTTATCTAGTCTGCCAGTTATTTCTGCTATAAAGTCCATAAATTTCACCATCACAATTCTTATTTTTGTTTTAAACCATTCAAGAATCTCCTGCTGTGGATACATGCTCTTGTGGGAATTATCAGGTTTCTCTGTCTAATCAGGTATTGATTTTCCTTTGTGTTACAATATTAATTCCTAGACCCTTTTGTCTGACCTATATTCCATTGTTATTAATATCTTTCCTATTGATTTATCTACTTAACTCTAGAAATCTTTAACTGAGTTTCCTTCCTCCTGACATTTTTGACAATTTCTGTCTTTTTTTCTCTTCTACTGCTCTATTGCCTACTTTCTTACTCCTTTCCTTTTGTTAGAGGTTTCCTTGGGATTTCAAAACCATCTCAGCCTTCTTCACATTGGACATTTCATGGTTCTGCAGTCTAGATTTCTTCTCCAAACAGCTTCTGAGAGAACAGAACTGGTTACAACTATGTATTGGACTATTTCCCTCAAGCTTAGTGGAGTTTTAAATGACCACATAAGATGACTTGCCCCAGCTCCCTCTGCTCCTCAATTCTCTGTTTGAGTCATACTGTAGCATAAAGTGCTGCCAAACTACTGTCCAAGCAGAGCAAGTTTTTTCATTTTGGCTCAGTCAGGAGAAGGGAGTGAGGGTTGTGGTGTAGTGTTAAATTCTTTCCACTCATGGACTTCTACAAACTTGCTGGAGCACAGTGGCCCATTGTGAAGGGGGCTGCTGAGTAAGCAAATTAGAGATTAAGGATTAGCTTTTTCTACTGTTAGTTAATTGGATTACCTTTAGGGTGCAAGGACTCTAAATCCATGGAGATGGGTGAAATTGCTTTTATCTCTTGCACATAATTATTATTTAGAAGTTTAAGGGGTACTGAGGAACAGAGACAATATCTAGTTCATTTCTTGCTGATATGACCCAAAATTATTCTGTTTAAGTTTTAAAATTCTTCACAACCTGGCCCCGACCTATTTCCACTCTTATTGCCATCCCTTCGTAGTCCAGTCTAAAACACTTTCTTGCTGTTCCTCATAGATGATTTTCCATTCCAAATCTCCAAGCCTTTCCTCTGGCTATCCATCATTCCTAGAATACACTTCTACCTCATCCCTGCCCCTGTAAATTCCTTACATGAGCTGATGCAAAATGAAATGTACTGTGTCCAAAGTAACAGTAATATGATAAGATGATCAGCTATGAATGACTTAGCTATTCTCAGTAATACAGCAATCCAAGACAACTCTGAAAGTCTTATGATGAAAAATGCTACCCATGCCCAGAGAAAGAACTGATGGTGTCTGAATATAGATTGCAGCACATTTTTTTAACTTTATTTTTCTTGAAGTTTTGTTTTGTCTATGTTTTCTTTCACAATATGACTATTATGGAAATGTTCTGTATGACTACACACATATAACCTATATTGAATTGCTTGCCTCCTCAAGGCAAGGTGGGAGGAGGGAGAGAATTTAGAACTCAAAGTTTTAAAAATGGATGCAAAAAATTGTTTTTACATGTAACTGGGGGAAATAAAATACTAAATAAATTGGTTAAAAAATAAGGAAAAAAGCAAAATTATCATTAATTGCTGATTATATGATATCTTACTTAGAGAACTCTGGAGCTACAACAAAAAATCAACAGAAAAAATAAAGAATCAGGATACAAATGTCTAACCTTTTTAAAAAATTAATTTATTTACACTAATAAAAACCTATGTGATATAGAAAAAATAAAATCCAATAAAAAACTACAAAATGTCAAGAATATCTGATTTCAAATAAACACTTAGAACACAAGAAGACAACTGCAAAATACTTCTTTTATCAATGAAGAATTATATCATTGTAGAGATGTTAACTGTTTGTGCTTGGTCTCTATATATAATAAAAAATGACAGCACTTAATTAACTTATAAGTTTTGTGTCATACAAACTAAATTAATTGTAGTGCTACTTTAGAGAATCAGATGAAACTCTGGAGAAGCATAAGAATAAGAATCTAAAGAAAAACCTTTTTAAAAAAATAATGAGAATAAAATAATCCTAGCTATACTAGGTCTCAAACATATTTGTCATCATATACACAACAAGAAATTCAATAATGGTCAAATGATTAGGCAAATAAGTTCCAGAAACAACTGAATATGACATAATTTTTTTAACAAACTGAGGGTACAAGGCACTTTCTATTCAACAAAATTCTGGAACAATTGGAATTCACCTTATCTTCATTTAGTTTTAGAATAATAACCTATGCTATATATTGTAATCATCTCCAAATGAATATCTTAGCTAAATAGTTAATGTCATAGCAGACAGAGAAAAGAAAAACACAGTCAAATTCAGAGACAGAGAGACAGAGAAGATGAGATATTTTTCATAATTATAGCTAAGGGGAAATTCTTAACTAAAAAAAGAGGAAAGGTTCATCATAACAGACAAAATAAACAAATTTGATTACAGAAAATCAAGTAGTGATTTTGGAAATAGATGAAAATTCTGTGTATATGAATGCAATGGAATTTATTGTGTAGTACAAATGATGAATATGAAGAATTAAGAAAAAACATCTGAAGAGCTACATCAAATAATACAAGATACAAAAAAGAAGACCAACAAGAACCATATTTATACACAATGAAAACAAAAAAATAGGGGAAAATATATCCCTAAAAAGAAATGAAACTTTCAATAAGCAAAAAAAAAAAAAATACCCTATAATCCTAGAAAACAAATAATAAAACATACTTTTTCTTCCCTTCAGAGAAATGTGGAACTCCTAAAACAGAATATACATATTTTCAGCTATGGTTTCCTCAGTTGTTTTTCTTTGTTATAAGGAAGCATTCAAACTGGAAAAGTAGAGACATTTTGTGATTTTTTTGTTTTATTTTCATTCATAAAGTATTGTTTGTTTTAAGTAGGCGTTTTCCAAATAGGTAAAAAGGAAGAACAGTCTAGAAAAGGGGTCCAGCTAGAAGAAATGCTTAGGAGCTACCTTTTTTCAAAATAACAAATTTTTATGTCCTTTATCCTTCCAGTGTTGGGGAGGCCTTCTACTGTTGACATATAAACACTTGAAATCTACCAGGGAAACATTATCAGGATGGTATTATAAACAATGTCACAGAACTGAGGAATGGAAGAAATCTTAAATATCCTTTATCCCATGTGTTCTTGTGTGTGTATGTGTGTGTGTGTGATTATGATGATCATGATGAGATGAGACTCTTTGGCATCCTGGTGAAGCCTATGGATCCCTTTTCAGAATAATGCTCTTAAATTTATGACAAAACACAAAGGATTATAAAACATACTAATTATGTTGAATTAGGTTGAAATACACATCATCTTTTTTTTAATTCATGGACCCCAGAACAATGTCTTCATTTCATAGATGATGAAGATGCCAAAAGAAATTAAATGATTTGCTCCATATAACACTGCTAGTAAGTTGAAATTCAAGGATTCCAATACCTTTCTTCCAACACCAAACTCAAACTGTGATCTTTCAATGCAAAACAAGGCAAGGTAAAATCAAGGCCAATGGTAGTCCTAGGCCATTAACCAGAAGGCATGAAGCAGTTACACTGTTGTGGGATAATCAGAGCCAGTCAAGTGCTAGTTATGGAGGTAATGGTGAGGAACAATAGCTTACACTTGGAATTTCTCAGAGGTTGCTTACTTGAGGTTTCAGGCCTCATGGCAACTTTTATTTGTGCCTGTCAGTGACCTTCAGGACAGAAACATGATGGTATTTAACTATGCTACCACAGGTATATTTATCAAGCATGGAATGTACCACCTACTCATCTAAACTTGTAATAACAATTCATTTTGTAATTGTAATAACAATTAAAATTACTTGTAATAGCAATTCGTTCAGGGACAAGCACAGATTCCAACATTTTAATCAATAAGCCAATAATCATTCATTAATCACCTGTTAAGTGCCTAGCATATGCTAAGAACTGAAAATACAAAGAAGGGCAAAAGATAATCTCTGCTCTCCAGAAGCTCACAGCCTAACAGAGAGATAACATTCTAACAACTAGGTATGAACAAGATTTAAAAATATTAAAGATAAGCAAGAGAAGAAGGGCACTAGATTAAGAACTGAGAAAGGCTTCTTAAAGAAGGTGAAGTGTTTGCTGAGATGTGATGAAAGTCAGGAAAGTCAAGAGTTGGAGATGAGAAAGGAGAGCATTCTAGGCATGGGGACAGTCTTTGAAAATGGACTATCATGTGAAAGGAATAGCAAGGTCAATTTCATTGGATCACTGAGTACATGACATGTTTGCTGATTCTCCCAGCTAAAAGTAATTATCTCGTTCCTCAACTTTCCTGAACACTTGACAAGGTTATGAGACCATATATCTAAGACTAAAAAATATTAAATGTCACAGGATTAAATATTTAGAGTTCAAGGGAATCTCAGAGGCCATCTATTCTGATGCCTCATTTTACAGATGAGGAAACAGTGCCCCAAATAAGTCAAGTGATTTACTCAAGGTCATTAAGTAAATAACAGTAAGAATTTGAACCTATGTCCTCTGATTCCAAATGTGGCACTCTTTCTACTGTATAATATTTTACATTCATTTTTGTGAATATGATAGGCTTCTTTATGCCATGTCTACTTCACTAACTCATATGCTGTACAAAAAGAAAATAAGCAATGAATTAAAATGCTTACTAATAAAGTTAAGTAGAAAAGAGAGGATAGAACAGACCAAATATGCCCCAAAATAATCTGTATAGGGCACAACACAACCTTGAAAGCATTGAGGGAACTTCAAGCAAGGAAAGTACTCCAAAAATAATGAATAATGAAATTTCATGAAAAAGAAATCTGTAACAATCAACCCATAATTTCTTTTATTTAAAATCTTTATGAGAATAAGTGCATGTTTTGAAGCTATCCTTGATGATAATATGAAAATAAAATATCCTTTTGTATAGGTTTTCACAAATCACTTCCTTTAGCATATATATAAATATATAATATACATGTATGTATGTATCTATATATAATATATGTGTGTGTGCATATATTACATTTGCATGCATATATACATATATTTGTTATCAGGTGTTTCTGTTGTGCCAAACTCTCTGTAACCCAATTTGGAGGAGGGTTTTTTTGTTGTTGGGGAGGTTGTGAAGATACTGGAGTGGTTTGCCATTTCCTTCTCCCACTCATTTTTACAAATGAGAAACTGAGGCAAACAGGGTAGAGTGGTTTGCCTAGGGTCACACAGCTAGTAAGTCTGAGACCATATTTGAATTCAGGAAGATGAGTCTTACTGACTTCAGGGCCAGCACTCTATCCACTATCCAACTAGCTTTACCTAACTGAAAGGTGCAGAAAATGTAATATTCCTTTGTGTTTATTGTATTTCACTGTCTCAGTCAAACGAAGACCTATTACAGGCTTACCTTGAAAAGGCCTAGGTCCCCCATTGCATCCTGGGCCATCTTCAGTTGTCCTGATTGTAAAAGCAAGGACCTCAATATACACAGGAGGGCCTGCTATCACAGGTTCTTTGATCTACTTTTCTAAAAGGAAAGGCAACTTTTGAAGGGTCAACAATCACTTTATTCTAGCACATGTATCATTCACTTAGTTCAGGGGAAAAAGTCAGCACCCTGAACTTCAGAGAAAATATAGAGAAATCAAAATCAACAGACAGGACTTCTAGCTGCCTGACAGATCAAAAGACAGATCACTGTCTGACTATACATACATAGTTACTAGAAAGAGAAGCACCAACGTTTTCAAAGCTGGGGGTCTCTTTAGCAGCTATCCATAATCTCATCTGGCCAAAAACATTTCCAATGAATAAGCACCCAAGTAAAACCTCACCTAGGAGTATTTATACATTTTTCAGAGCTAGAAAGCATCACAACCCTTGAGAACTAGTGCCTCACTAGAAAATTAACAAAAGGTGTGGAACTCCCCTAATCAAGCTTTCCTTAATGGACAGGCCCATTAATGAGTGGGGAAGATCTTTAAACTCTCCTAGTTACCATTATACTGATCCATCTCTGGTCACTGGACCAAGAAGGTTCCAAAGGAGAAAGTGAGGCTTGGTGACTTTGTACAGACCTTTCTCACCTAAATCCAATTCACTTGCATGTCATGGCATCACCTCCTTTGATGCCATGGTCTTCTTTGAGAATAAATGACAAACAGCAAGCATTTCTGTTGACTACAAATAAAAAAACAGCATTTTAATTGATAATTCAATTTTTATAATTGACAATCATAGCTTTAAATAGCATATGTCCCTCATGTTTCATGCTTATTTAGGTTAAGAGCATGCTATCTATAAATATAGAAACATCTACAGAGAAAGTTATTAACAAACACGATATAAAATATATAAAATATACTTATTGAAGGTTATCCATACCATCATGACTACTGTCTCTATGTAGGGTTTAGCTAGAAGAGTCATTCCTTACTGAGTATGAGGTGCTCCAGATACTACTGTTTAAAGATGACATTATGCCTTTAGCATATTACATGGCCTCCTGATTCACAGTTACTTGAAAGACATCATTCTAACAATATGCACATAATACCTTTGTTTCCAGATTACAACATATAATTGTATATAGTCAGGTCATTGTTAGTCCATCAGTATATTGGGTCGTTGTTAATCTATATCTATGTAAAATCATACACGCATACATATACGTGTATATATATGTATATATGTGTGTGTATATACACATACATCTATATCAACCTATATGTGTATGTATGTCTATAATCTATGAATGTATATCAGGAATGCATAACCTGTAGCAAAAGGGCCACAACTGGCCACAATTTGACCCAAGGCCCTTCCTTGGGTGTGGCCTTTTGACTAAGTTCAAGTTTTACAGACAATACGGGGTCATATGTGGCATTGAGGTTCCAGGTTCCCCACCCCTAATCTATATATTTATGTGTATATATCTATATCTATCATCTATTATCTATCTATCTATCTAGCTAGCTAGCTAGCTAGCTAGCTATTTATCTATCTATCTTGAACTGATAGACAAGAGACTGATTTCCAAATCAAATAGAAGGAGAGCAAGCTAAAATATATTTAGAAAACTGCTGTTAATAATTCAAAGCTGCCCATATTTCTCAGGGATACGGTGTCATTGGGTATCTCAGAACACCACTATCACTGAAGAATCAGTTTCAAGGGACTCAAAGGCACATATGAAGCATATGATAATCACATGTAGGCCTCAGTGTATTTGCAACATGAAAGAAGAGTAACAAGAAATTTAATCCCAGAAATGTATTTTCAGATGAGAAAGTGATCTGGTTATGTGTCTACATGTCACTGATAGATGACCAGAGTTCTGTTCTGGTGCCTATAAAATTCAGTGCTGAGTAATATAGAACATTGTCTTGAAGAAAGTTAAATAAGAGGATACAAGTAATTGTCACTGTTAAAATGAGTATTCTTTTCCTCTCTAAAATCATACCTGTACAAGTGAGGAGACCAAAGAAATAAACCTTACTTAAATTTTAATTGTGTAGGGAGTTGAAGCCAAGATGGTTGAGTAGAAGAAACTCTATGGTTAATGTCTCCCAACATCGCCCTCCAAACTTCTTTAAAATAATGCCTCAAATTGAATTGTGGAACTGCACAGGCAACAAAAGGTTGAAGTGAGACATTTTTCAAGTCCAAGATAACTTAGGATGTCAGAAAGAGAGGTTTGTGTCACTGGGGTGGCATCTAGCCCAGAGTACACAGGGTAGCAGCACCAGCAGAACAGCAGCAGCAACAGCTTCAGGAACTCTTGACCCAGAGATAATAAGAAGATTGGAAAGAAAGAAATTACAGCAGATTCCTGTGTGAGAGTTGGGCACAGGACAAGGCACTGTCTGGCAGCTCCATTGCCAATATTCACTTCTAGATTACCGTTTCACAGTAGAGAGGAAGGCTAGTTAAATGTTGAGTGAGTTACAGCAGGAGAGAGTAAAATTATACTAGTGAATTTCCTCAGATTTCACCTCTCAGACCTAGATAAATCTAAAATAAATAAGAAAGAAGGTAAAGGGATGATGAGAATTTTAGGAAAGATAGATATGATAGCCCCCTATGGACAATTAAATTAAATGGGAATGGAAAGGAATATACCTTTTCTTAGCTGTATGTAGTACATTCTCAAAAAACTGACCGTATATTAGGGCATAAAACAAAAACTTCATAACTAAAATCAGAAAAGCAAAAACATTAAAAATGCATCCTTTCAGGACCACAGTGCAATTAAAATTACATTCAGGGCCTTGGAAGAATGGATTAAAATTTTTGAAATGAAATAATACAATGTTAAAGAATGAACTGATCAAATAAGAAATCGTATTGGACAATATACCAAAATTTGTGGGATTCAATCAAAGCAATATTTAGGAGAAAACATATATCTCTAAATGCTTTCATTAATAAAATTCAGAACAATCAGATCAATAAATTGAGTGTGCAACTAAAAAAAGAAGAAATTAAAAATACCCAGTTAAGCTCTAGTAGAAATTCTGAAAAATCAAAGAAAAAATAAAATTGAAAGTAAAATTCAAAACACTAAACTAACAAATAAAATGAGGAGCTGGTTTTATTTAAAAATCAATAGAATAGCTGAGCTATTGGCTAATTTGATTTTTTTAAAAAATTAAACAATCAACATCAAAATAAAAAAGAAATAAATGTACCACCAATGACAATGAAATTAAAGCAATTATTAGGATCATTTTTTTTTCAAAAACTAATTATCTAAGTGACATGGATAAATATTTATATAAATATAAATTGCTGAGATCAATAGAAGAAGAAATAATAATTTAGATAACCCAGAAAAAATTAACAAACCATAAATGGACTCCCTAACAAAAAAATCCCCAGGACCAGATGTATTTTGAAGTGAATTCTACCAAATATTTAAAGAACAATTAATTCCAGTGCTATATAAACTGTTTAAAAATGGATAAAGAAGTTCCACCAAATTTCTTCTATGACACAAATATGGTTTTGCTCTCTAAACCAGGGTTAGCAAAAATGACAAAGAAAGATATGGATCAATTTCCTTAATGAATATTGAGGCAAAAAATTACTAATAATGAGATTATAGCAATGTATCACAAAGATTGTAAATTATGACCAGGTGGAATTTATAACAAGAAAGAGGGAGCAGTTTAATATTTGGAAAACTATAAGCATGATTGACTATCAACAAAAATCCAGCAAAAATCGTGTGATTGTGTAAAGAGATGCAGAAAATACAAATACCTGAAAAATACAAAATGCAACACCCTTTCCTATTAAAAACACATGACATCAGAAGACTGATTAGAGCCTTTCTTGAAATAAGTATAATCTCTCTAAAAACAAAGAGCAAACATTGTCTGTAACAGGTATAAGCTGAAAGCCTTCCCAATGAAATTAGAGGTGAAGCAAGGGTATATATTATCACCATTATTATTCAGTGTTTTACTAGAAATGCAAGCTGTAGTAATAAAACAGGATAAATAAATTGAAGGAATAAAAATAGTCAATGATGAAATAAAACTATTACTCTTTGCAGATGATATGATGGGGTACTTAGAGAACTCTAGAGAACCAACTAAAAACTAGTTAAAACAATTAACAGCTTTAATCAAGACAGTATATTAAATAAATTCACATTAACCATCAGCATTTCTATATGTAGCCAACACAACCTGGCAGGAAGGAATAGAGAAATTGCATTTAAAATAACTGTAGACAATTTAAAATATTTGAGTGTTTACCTGCCAAGAAAAGTCCATGAACTATATGAACACAATTACAAAGTACTTTTCACAGAAATAAATACGCATCTAAACAATCAGAGAATTATTAATTGTTAATGGATAAGCTAAGATAATATGATAAAAATGAATATTCTACCTAAATCAATTTACTCATTCAATGACATACCAGTTAAACTAGCAAGGAATTATTTTATATCTCTTAGAACTGTGAACCAAAAGTGTTATTATATTTATTGTTCTTTTATAACAAAAAAATTCATTTGGAAGAAAAGGAGATCAAGTATGTGTTTACTTTGTGCTGTCTCAATTCTGCTTTGCCCAAAGACCATAGCACCCTATCTGATGTGGGCATGCCATGCTGAGCAGTCCTATGCCAGTGTCTCCTATGTTGCACAGTCAAATCCAAAGTTCTTGAGAGAGACCCCAAGAGTGTCTTTGTATCACTTCTTCTGACCACCATATGATTGTCTGCCCCATGAGAGTTCTCCATAAAATGGTCTTTTTGGCAAGCGTACATTTTGTATTCAAATAACGTGGCCAGCCCATCGAAGTTGCACTCTCTGAAGCATAATTTGAATACTTGTCAGTTCAGCTTGAGCAGTGTCTGGTACCTTATCCTACCAGTTGATCCTCAGAATCTTCCTAAGACAGTTCAAAGGGAAGTGGTTCAGTTTCCTGGTATGGAGCTGGTAGACTGTCCATGTTTCACACGCATATAACAATGAAGTCAGAACAACGGCTCTGTAGACCTTCAGTTCGGTAATCAGTCTAATACATCTTCTGTCTCAAACTTTTGTTCAGAGCCTCCCAAACACTGAGCTAGCTCTAGCAATGTGAGCATCAACCTCATTGTCAATGTGTACATCCCTAGAAAGTACTCTACCAAGGTAAGTGAACTTATCCACAGCATTCAAAACTTCTCTATTTGTTGTAAGCGATGGTTCCATGTATGGATGGTGTGGTGGTGGCGGATGGAGCACCTGTGTTTTCGTAGTGTTAATTATTAGGCCAAAATTAGCACAAGCATCAGATGATTGATCCATACTTTGTTGCATCTCAGTCTCAGAGGCTGCATTGAGCACACAATCATCTGCAAACAGAAAATCATGCACCAACACTCCCTCCAATTTGGTCTTGGCTTGTAACTTTTTCAAATTGAAGAACTTGCCATTAATACAGTAGTTGACCTTGATACCATGTTCATCCTCATTGAAAGCATTTGTCAGCTTGGCTGAAAACATCATACTAAAAAGCATGGAAGCAAGCACACAGCCCTGTTTCACTCTATTGGTGACTGAGAAGGCATGAGAGCATTGTTCATTATTCAGAACCCAGGCAAACATGCCATTATGAAAATGACCTACAATATTGATGAACTGCTCCAGGCAACCAAATTTTGACATAATTTTCCACAAGTCCCCATGACTAACAGTGTCAAAGGCCTTGGTCAGATTTACAAATGTTCTGTACAGACCTCTGTTCTGCTCCTGGAATTTCTTCTGGCATTGTTGGACAGCAAACACCATATCAACTGTTTCTTAACCCTTTCTGAAGCCACATGGGCTCTCAGGCATATGACCATCTTCCAGGTGAAGGATTAGACTATTAAGGAGGACTCTAGCAAAAATTTTGCCAGCAATGACTAAGAGAGAGGTCCCCCTGTGATTGTCACAGGACAATATGTTCCCTTTACCCTTATAGAGATGGACAGTGGAGGCATCCTTGAACTCCTGGGGGATAACCTCCTTTTCTCATATAACCTGGAAAATTTCAGTCAACTTTTGGAAGAGCAATGGTTCCCCTACCTTGTAAATCTCAGCTGGAACAGAATCAGCACCAGGTACTTTGCCACGTGAAAGGAGCCTAATGGTCCTCAAAACCTCTTCTTCAGTTGGAAGTTCATCTAAGGAGGGATTGACTTCAACCTGAAGTATACGTTCAATGGCTTCAGCGTTGATTGATGATGCTCTGTTGAGAACACTATGGAAATGTTCAGCCCATCTGTCTAGGATCTTGTCCTTATCACCAATCAATCTGGCTCCATCAGCACTGAGTAGTTGTGATACACCATAGGTTTTTGGACCATAAATAGGTTTCAGGGAATCATAAAAGCTCTTTGGATTGTTACTATCAGCAAAAACTGAATTTCATCTGCGTTCTTACTGAGCCAGGAATCCTGCATCTCTCTAAGCTTTGCTTGTACTTTGCTTTTGATGGAATTAAATGCTGCCTTCTTAGAGGTGGATGAACTATCCTGCTAGTAAATATTGTGGAGTTCTCATTTTTCATTTAGCAGCTTCTAAGTTTCCCCATCATTTTAATCAAGCCAGTCTTGGTGTTTGCTAGTGTTCTGACCCAGATGAGCAAATGCAATGCTGTACACCAAATCTCTGAAAGCTGCCCACTCCTTTTCTGCTCCACTGTTGCCAACTGTGTGTTGGCTCAACTTTCCCTCCAAGTCAGCAACAAAATGTTCATTCTCAGATAAGAGCTCTAACTTGTTGACATTAATTCTTCTGGTAGTCATTTTGCCTTGGAGGCGGCGCTTTTGATGAATGCGAATGTTTAGGTTGGAAAGGATAAGGCTATGATCAGCCCAGCACTCTGTACCACACATTGTCTTTGTCACTCTCACATCTTGTCTGTCTCTTCTCCTTATAAGCACATAGTCTATTAGATGCTAACGTTTTCTGCGAGGGTGCATCTGTGAAGTTTTATTGCATTTAGGTAAATGGAAGACAGTGTTCTTGATGAGAAGGTCTTGTGATGCACAAGTCTTCAGCAATAAATGACCATTGTTGTTGTTGTTTCCAACTCCATTCCTCCCTAGGACTCCCTGCCAGTTCTGGTAGTCTGAGCGTACTCTAGCATTGAAGTCACCCAGAATTATAAACTTGTCCTCTTCAGGCACATTAACGATAAGGGTCTCTAGGGCTTCATAAATTTTTTCTTTGACTTCATCAAGGTTTTTCATAGTGGGAACATAAGCACTGATGATGGTGGCATGATGCTTTCCTGTGAGTGGCAATTGCATTGTCATGCCTGTCATTCACTCCTTTTGGCAGGCATACCAGCTTCCTGGTTAGATTAGTTTTGATTGCAAAACCCACTCCAGCTTCACAGAGCTCCCTTTCACTTTGCCCACTCCAGATACAGGTGTATTCAGTTCCCACTTCAGTAAGCTGGCCTTCATTTGCCAACTGTGTTTCACTGAGGGCTGCTATTTGGATGCGATACCTACTGAGTTCTCTTGCAACAAGAGCAGTTCTTATTTCAAGTCTACTGGGTTTTATGTTGTCTATTAGTGTGCACATGTTCCATTTGCTGATGGTGAGTGGAATCATCTTTGCAAAAGTTTTTGAAAATTTGGTCATTTCTTTTTGTGTGTGTTTTGACCACATAGTGGGATTCCCCACCTGCTGTGGTAATCAGGCCAGGGTTGCATAAGCAGACAATGTTTAGGGCACCTTTTTTAGCCCCCTTCCTCACACCAGGAGGTGATCAAGTGATTATTAAAAGGCTACTCAGACACCCGGGGGCTGCCAAGTCCCACTGCTGCTTCCAGTGAGAAATGACCCTATGGCCTGGGCCGCCTCTGTGCAGGGCTATGACTATAGATCCCAGCGTATCCGCACCTGCTGCTTCATCAGTTGCCTGTAGCCACAGGACTTTGAGGCATAACATGAAATGGTGTGGGTGATGTCTTTTGATTCATATGTAAATTGAATTTAAGTGAGACAGAGTTGCACCCTCCAGAGTTATCATAGTCCAGTGGCAGGACAGAGTCAAGATGGCTGGCGATGGCTCAGGATGCAGTGGATGACCTTGGTGTCTTCGGTGTCTAACCAAGCTCTAAGTGTTCCACATCACCTGTTTCATCTGCTTTCATGGCTGTAGGAACAAATTGTTCTCAAACTCCCATTCCACCACAGGAAGTCTTCACGTGCTTATGGTAGACACCCCACTAACTCACCAATGGGTTTGAGAACCCTTGGTTACCCTCAACCTGGTTTGATCCATCTGCTGAAATGGTTTACTGGGGTGTGGCCACTACACATGCTGCAGCTTCTTGGAGTCACAGGTGAGAA
Organism: Notamacropus eugenii; assembly: GCF_028372415.1. Classification (NCBI taxonomy): domain Eukaryota; kingdom Metazoa; phylum Chordata; class Mammalia; order Diprotodontia; family Macropodidae; genus Notamacropus; species Notamacropus eugenii. Next base: position 553,091,408 of record NC_092872.1, read on the forward strand.
TTAGGTGGAAGAGGTGAACACCAAAGGTGGAAAGAAACCCTGAAAAGGGCTTGGGAGCCATCACACCAAAGGTACTGGTCCTCCCTGAACACACCCTACACCTAGGTGGACTAGTGGAATACATTAGGTACAAAATACACATTAGTAAATTAGCCTAATAATCTAGAAATTGATTTTTAAAAAGTATCTAAGCTTTGGGAGTAATAACTAATTATTTGACAAAAACATACTGGGAAAACTGGAAGAAAGTTTGGCAGAAACTAAGCATAGGCCAACCTTTCACTGTGTATACCTAGGTGCCATCGAAATGGGAACATGATTTAGACATGAAGGGCGATGTCACAAGCTAATTAGGGGAGCAGGGGAAAATTTACCAATTACTTCTATGAATAAGAGCTTATGAAAAAAACAAGATAGAGAAGCGATTGTTGGAAACAATGGATAATTTTGATTATATAAAACTAAAAAGTTTTTGTACAAATGAAACCAAGTAAACCAAAATTAGAAGAAAAACAAGAAACTGGGGAGCAGGGGAGTTACAACAGGTTTTTCTGATTAAGTCCTCGTTTCTGAACTTTATAGGAACTGAGCCAAATCTATAAGAACAATTCCCAAATTGATAAGTGGTCAAAAGATATGAAGAGGTAGTTTTCAGAAGAAATCAAAGCTATCAATTGACCCTTGAAAAATACTCCAAAACACTATTGATTAGAGCAATACAAATTAAAATAACTCTGACGTATTGCCTCACATCTGATTGGCAAAAATAAGAGAAAAGGAAAATTACAAACACTAGATCAATTATGGAAAAAAATATACAAATACACTGATGGTAGAGATGTGAACTAGTCCAACCATTCTGGAAAATAATTTGGGATTTTACTCAAAGGATTATCAAAGTGTGCATACCCTTTGCCTCAGAAATACCACTATTCGATCTGTATCCTGAAGAAATCAAAGATCTATAAGTACAAAAAAAATTATAGCAGTTCCTTTTCATGGTGTGAAAGAATTGGAAATTGAAGGGATGTTCATCAATTGCTAAGTGGGTAAAAAATTGGGATATATGATGATGATGGAACATTATTCCACTATAAGAAATGAAAAAGGAAACTGATACAGAAGAAAAAATAAACAACTAGGAAAACATATGTACTGGACTGATGCAAAGTGAAACAAGCAGAACCAGGAGAACATTCTTCACAGTAACAGCAATATTGTAAGAATGATCAATGGTGAAAATCTTTCTATTTTAATCAATACAATAGTCCAAAACAATTCAAAAGACTCATGAAGAAAAATGTCACCTACATCCAGAGAGGGAACTGAAGAATTCTGAGGACAGGTTATCATACTTTTTCACTTTATTTTCTTCTTTTTTTTTTTTTTTTTTTTAGCAATGTGGCTAATAAGGAAATGCTGTGCATGACTTCACATGTATTACTGATATAATATCACTTGTCTTCTGGGGGGGGAGGCTGGAAGGAAAGAAAGAACTTGGAATATATTTTTTTAATTGTTAAGGTAAAAAATATGCTAAACATTATAATTGTATAATGGCAACAACATAATTAAGAAAGCTCTGGCCTTGGAAAGCAGCAAAGTCATCATTAGAAGGTATTGACCTTCAGTAATTAGTACCTTATGACCTTGAGTAACGAATTCAGAAGTTATGAATGCCTTGCTTTATGAGTTGTGGCTGTAACTTGAAACTTTTGATTGAGTAAACAGCTACAAATCACATTACCAGTGCTCAAGTGAAGACTGTTTTCTTTTAGTTTGTAAAATGAGGACAAACAGCGACACTGTTTGGCAATGTCAAAAGTCACATTATGGGAAATTATTGATTTTCATATGTCTAGTATTTAGAGCTTTAATGTTTCATTTCTAGAACAGTTTTGTTTTTTCCCATCAATAGCACTGAACTATATTCAGGAATTTGATATAAAGCTTTCATTCTATGTAGACCTAGTTGAAAATCTGCTGAAGTAATTAAATCCAACTCTCCCTCTCTGTCTCAATCTCTGTCTGTCTCTCTTTCACTCTCTCTTTTCCCTGTTTCTCTCTCTGTCTCTCTGTCTCTCTCTCCCTTTTGTCTCCCTCTCTCTGTCTGTCTCTCTGTCTCTCCTTCTTCTCTTTCTTCTCGTCTATCCATAACACTCCCCCAACACACACATGCACATGGAGAGAGAGAGAGAGAGAGAGAGAGAGCTTCTACTGAAGGCAATTTTGATTGCTGAATAATAGGGGATTGGGGAGGTTGGGAATGAAAAGTTGTATCTTCAGACCCACTCTCTGATTTGAAACTTTGTGATTCCAGGTCAACTTTTTTTCCCCAGGCATAGATATAAAGTCAGAAAATGTGTCCTCACATCTTTTCAATAGAGAGAGTCTTCATGATAAGGAAATGAGTTCATCCTCCAGAGGTCCAGCTTCCTTTTCAGTCATAGGTATGTGCTCAAGACAGCACTGCTTCAAAGAGTAATAACCGCTGATGATGTTGCGTACAACTGTGTGACAAAGTTATCAGTTAGGAACCAAATCATGAAGAGTAAAAGGAAAATAATTGATACCCAGTGTTCAGTGGCACATAAATGCTTATTCCCTCCCTCCTTCTATAGTGGTCAGAGTCAGCAGTCATAGGATCACAGGTTCATAGATCGAGAGATAGAAAGGTCTCTAAAGTCCATCAGGTTCAACTGTTTCATTTAAGAGAGAAGGAAAGTGAAGAATAGACAAATGAAATATTTGCCAAGCAAATAAGCAACTATGGTGAGATTTGATCCAGATCTTATTGATTCTAAATCCAGTGCATACTGGTTGGAAATAAGTGATAAGAAGTTGTCTTTTTTTCTGTGGATTTTCTTACTGATATTAAGCTCCCAACTTTCTTTCCTTCATGTTCCCCACAATGTACAAGAAAGGAGCATTGGATTGCCTGTGGCATAGAATCTATGCTAAAGTCACACTGCACACTGGACTAGATTTCCTGATTTGCATATGGGCATTGCTCCACCCACCCTGATTTTATGTGTGGTGCATGTGTTCCCATTCTGTGCTGTGCCTGGGGCTTGGAACTTGAGCCTGTAGTTTGAGTAAAAAGAAAGATATGAGTAACAAATTCAAATAATTGAGAGGTCAGGTAAATTCAAGACATTAACCATTCATATGTCCTTCCTTTTTTCTTCTTTAATTTGTTTTGCTAATTTTATTTTGGTTTGCTATGCTATATAGTTCATTTCAAATTTATGCACTCCTTGAAGGTATTAGTGATATTCCTGACCCATGACAGCATGGCATTAAGTACCATATATAGAATCTCCATCTCTCCTATCCCTACATCTGTATTAATCAAACATCTAGCAAATAGAAGGAAACTATCCCAAACAGCCACCTCCATGATCTGTCAACACAACCCATCTATTTATTTCTCATTGCAATACTGACCACCCTTTCTTGATATTTCCCATTCCACATTAAAAAATTCGCTTTGCCTTGGGCTACTTTCTGTCACATTGCTTCTGTCTCCTAACCACCCCCCTGAGATGTGGCTTCCCCATGACAATATTATATCTTTGGACTTCTATCAAAATGTTCCCTGTGCCTTCAACAACACTCCATCATACTTGTGGGGGTTGGGAAAGGGAAGTGGGTAGAATAAGCATTTTCATTAGCATCTACTACATATTGAACGCTGTGCTAATATCACACATATTATCTCATTTGATCCTCACAAGAACCCTGAGAAGGAGATATTATTATCTTCATTTTATAGCGGAGCAAATTGAGACAAAGATTAGGTAATTTACCCAGAGTCACATAGTTAGTAAGTGTCTAAGACAATATTCAAAGTCCTGATTTCAGGTCTAGAACTCTATCCCTTGTGTTTGGGTCCAGGAGAGAAAGTCAAAATGTTCTTTGCTCCCCACTGTAATTCATTCTCTTAGATTTTCCCTTTAATAGTCACCCTGTGATCTCCTCTCCTTTAAGGTTAACAGCATCAAAATTTTTCATATGTTGCTTTATAGGTATACCTAATCATCCTCCCATCTTGTTTTGAATAACTTTTGACCTTTTAAAAATATGAATTAGGGAAAAACAAGAAAGATTGTTTTTCTATATACAAAGGAGAACAGAAAAAAGGATGATGTATCAAACTGGGGATCTCAATTATGTACAACTTGCTTTAAAATGTATGTAATGAATGCAACCTGTTAAAGTTACCTCCCTTCTCTGTTTTTGTCTGAACTTCTTTTCTATCCTGTTCATTCATTAAAATGTTTCAGCAATCCTTTCTTGTTTCCTTTTAGTTTTGGAGTTTTTTAGTGGGCAAAACAATATTGCTAGTTCTCTCCTCTCTCTTCAGTGACTCACTAAATAAAAAGAAAAAGAAAGAAATTTACTTTAATGAATAAGCAGCTCAAAAAAAATAAATCCACATATTTCCATGTCCAAAAATGTATATTTAATACTATCCCATCAGGCCATCTCCCTTCTTTCAGAAAGTGGTTAGCATATTGTATCAAAGAACCCTGTAAAAGTGATTGGTTATTGTGTTAACCAGAGTTCTTAAGTCTTTCAAAGTTGTTTTCCTTTGTAGGTTTTTTTTTTAGTGTGTGTATATATGTATGTGTGTATATACATATATGTGCATGTATGTATATGTATGTATGTACATATTTGCCTTGTCTGCTAACTTCACTCTGCAACAGTTTGTAAAGTTTTCCTAGGTTTTTGTTTCTGAAACCAGCACTTTCATCATTTCTTACAGTGCAATAGCATTCCATTGCATTCATGAAACATATGTCCACTCATTATTCCTTGATGGAAAACCCCTTTCTTGACAGTTCCATGCTACCACTAAAAGATCTACTACAAATACTTTGTACATAAGCATATTTCCTTCTCTTTTTTATCTCTTTAACATATAGGCACATTAGTAGTATCAAGAGGTCAAAGGGTATGCACAATTCATTAACGTTTGGAGATGAGCTCCAAATTGTTTTCCAGAATGACTAATGCAATTCACAACTGCATCCACCGTGATTTAGTTTACCTGTCTTTCCACACCTTTGCCCTCAATGTGGTGGCATTCCTCTGGCTTCTCTATCATCACTCCCTTTCGAGGCATTTTGTCAACTTTTTAGCTGCTTTTTGTGTATTGTCTTCTTCCATTAGATTTGAGATCACTGAAAGCAGAGATTGTCTTTCTTTTTCATATTTGTATTTCCAAGACTTATCACAGTGCCTGGCTTTATTAGGTATTTAATAAATATTTATTGATTGACATAACGATGATCTGCGCTAATCAAGTAGGTGTGAATTTCTCTAATTATCCATGATCTGTAGGATTTTTTATTTGCTTTTGAGAATATCCTGTTCACATAGTAGGACCATTTTTCTATTTGGGAATAGATAAATATAAATTTGAATCTGTTCCTTACATATCTTAAATATCAACTCTTTATCAGAAAAATCTGCTGCAAAAGATTTGCCCCAGTTAGCCATTATTCTTCTGATTTTAACTGCATTGATTTTGTGTAAAACCTTTCAGATTTCTATAAAGTATCTATTCTAACTTCTGTGATCCTTCCTATCCCTTTTCTGATCATAAACTCTTTTCCTATATGAGGTTGTGAAAGATATTTTCTTCTTGATTCTCTAATTTGTTTATGATGTAACTCTGTAACTGTCATATATCCATTTGCAGCTTTTTGTGTGATATGGAATGAGAAACTGACAAAAATCTAATTTTGTTACAGTGATTTCAGATTTTTCTAGCAATTATTTTGTGATAAATTAGGTCCTTATCCCAGCATTTTTGGTCTCTAGGTTTATCAAGCTCTGTATTACTATTCATTTGCTTGTGAAAACTGTGGTCCTAATCTAGTCTATTTATTTTTTCTCTATTTTTAGTGAGTATCAAATTGTTGTAATGATTATTACTTCATATTACAGCTTGAGATCAAAATTTCCTTAGCACTTTCTGGATTATCAAGTGATTTTACATAATGTAAAGTGTAGTGGGATACAGTGGGAAGGTCGTTGGGTTAACCATAATACCTTAGGTATGTTGTCCTACATCCCTGAACATGACATACCTAAGCTCAACATCCATTCAATTACCTGTACAATGAGATGATTGGGCTTCAGGTCTTGTATATCTCTGACACTGTTACGCTAGCATTATTTCATTGCGTTTTCACAATAACCATGGAAATAGGCAAGTCAGATATCATTATTTCTATTGATAATGGACAAAGAATTTAAGGGAAGTTTCCAGCATAATAGATTGTTCATGGGAGATTTTTTTTAAGTAAATAGAAATTCTCAAGAAGAGAAACCAATAGAGGCGGGGTGGTACTGGAATTTTATAGGTAGAGGTAATACCAATGATAGTGAGATCAGAGACTCACTGAAAAATAAAATAAATGAATGGTGAAATTATGAACCAGAGGGTTTCATAGCTATGAAAGACTAATACTATCAGTTGAACACAGTTCATTCAACATCTAGAGTAGTAGGTAATTTTGTTGACCATGGTATGAGATGTCATGGAAAGAACACCAAATGTGGAATTAGAGACCTGTGTTTGAATCCAAGCTTTGGCTATCTCGTGTCTTTTACCCTGGCCAGGTAACACTGTATCTCTCTCTCCTCTCCCTCCCTCCCTCCCTCCCTCCCTCCCTCCCTCCCTCCCTCTCTCTCTCTCTCTCTCTCTCTCTCTCTCTCTCTCTCTCTCTCTCTCTCTCTCTCTCTCTCTCCCCTACAGTTTTCTCCTCTGAGAAACAAGGTACTTAAAAACATTGATATTTAAGGTCCCTTCCAGCTTTCGACACTGACAAAGAAGGGGACTCTTTATTTACATTCTATCTAGGGAATCTCTCAGGTGAAGAAATAGCCAATGTAACACTCTTTCCTTTTTGAAATCCTCTGTCAAGTAACAAACACTAGAATTTGAGGGAGGGCATGTGGTGGGGCAGTGACAGGAGGAGACAGAGACAGAGAGAAAGACAGAGAGAGAGAGAGAGAGACAGAGACAGAGACAGAGAGAGACAGAGAGAGACAGAGAGAGAGAGAGAGAGAGAGAGAGAGAGAGAGAGAGAGAGAGAGAGAGAGAGAGAGAGAGAGAGAGAATGAGAGTGTATATGTGCGATTTTCTGCAAAACTTTCTCAAGTCTAACAAATGTTAATGCAAAACCTATGGCAACAGTATGACCTGGCATCTTCCCAACCTCTGCACCTGCACAATTACATCTGAGCTTTTCTGAACATCTCTTCCCTAACAGTTTGTTTTGTTTTCATGTGTATGTGTGCGTGTGCACATGCTTGAATGTGGGAGTCTGTGTTCTTATTTTGAATACTTTAGAAATCATTTTTCCAGAGATTTTATTTGTTTGTTTGTTTTGTTGGGGTTTTTTAGGAGGAAGAATTTTTTTTTGGAGCTAATAAGATATGCCCCTAGAGAAGCATAGCAAGACTGGCCGGTGCAGAGTCAGGGGCAGAAGCTGCCACTGAAAAATCCTCAGCCACCTGGCTTGCCTGAAGGGCAACAGAAGATGCTGTTCAAGGAGTGGATGATGAACAGCTGTTTTGTTTTGTTTTGCTTTGTTTTTTTACTCTGACCACTTCGACAGTTCCCCTTGTACCAGTAAAGCCAGAGTCATCAATCACAAAGTGAGATGAGCCATGAGTCTACCATCTCCCTTCCCTACCCCATATTACTCACTCATCTTATTTCCCCAAACTATCCAGTCTTGTCCCACCACTACAAAAGGGTTTGGAAATAGGAACCAGGGCACAGAGTACAAGTGTTTTCACGAGTCATTTTGCTAAATACTCAGACCTGTCAAAGGAAGAAAATGAATAACAACCAATTTTTAATTCCTCTATAGCAGAACTGTTTCCAAAACTGGAGACAGAAGGAAGGAGGGGTTACATTATCTGTCTACATATTTAAGTGCTTTGCATGCAAAAACTACTTTGTTAAGTGGGACTATAGACATTAAAAAACAAAAATTTCCTGCCCTCCAAAAGCATATGCTCTATTGACCATATATAATATGTACATAGATAAGTACATTATACATATACAAAACTCTATAATATATTACAAATAATAGATGAAAACCTAAATCTGAGCTTTCTTTTGATTGGCAAATTGTAGAATCTACCATTCTGAACCTTGTTGTTTGTCAATACTTCTTTTTAATTAATTTATTTTTCATTTTCAACATTCAATTTTTATAAGATTTGGAATTCTAAATTTTCCTTCTTCCCTCTCCACTCCCCACCCTAAAATGGCATGGAACCTGAAATAGGCTGTACATGTACCATCATATTAAACATATTTCCACATTAATCACATTGTGAAAGAAGAATTGGGACAAAAGGGAAAAATCATGAGAAAGAAAAAAAGAGAGAAAAAATAGTATGCTTCTATCTGCATTGAGACTCCATAGTTCTTTCTCTGAATGTGGACAGCATTTTCCATCATGAATCTTTTGGAATTGTCTTAAATCATTGCATTGCTGAGAACACTTAAGTCTATCAAAGCTGGTTATCACATAATGTTGCTGTTAACTATGTACAATGTTCTCCTGGTTCTGCTCACTTCACTCAGCATCACTTCATGTAAGTCTTCCCAGGTTTTTCTGAAGTCCACCTGCTAAGCAGTTCTTATGGAACAATAGTATTCTATGATATTCATATACCACAACTTGTTCAGTCATTCCCCAATTGATGGGCATCCCCTCAATTTCCATTTTTTTGCCAACACAAAAAGAACTGCTATAAATATTTTTGTACATATGGTCCATTTTCCCTTTCTTATGATCTCTTTGGGACAGAGACCTAGAAGTAGTATTGTCAGATCAAAGGGTACTCACAGTTTGATAGCCCTTTAGGCATCATTCCAAATTGCTCTCCAGAACTGTTGGATCAGACTACTCCATTAACAATGCATTAGAATTCCAGTTTTCCCACATCTTCTAAAACATGTATCATTTTCCTGTTTTGTTATGTTAGCCAGTCTGATAAGAGTGATGTGGTACCTCAGAGATGTTTTAATTTTCATTTTTCTAATTAATAGATATTTAGAGCATTTTTATATGATTGCGGATAGCTTTAATTTCTTCATCTGAAAACTGCCTGTTCACTTTGCACATAGTAGGAACTCTATAGACTTTTGCTGAATTTCGTTAAATTGACTCCAAATTCAATACATTTCCCATTACATGACCCTATTTGTTTACAGAGATATCAAGAAAGTGATTGTCACTAAGAAGAAGTAGGTAGTAATGTCATTTAATTACTTGGTAATAGGAAAACTTGAATGATGGAAAATAAATCAATATTAGAAGCAAAAGTAGGGTAGTACTATAGATGTCAATTCAGATTTTTGCTTTTCAAGTTCCTGCAGTCAACTGTTATTCACAGACCTCTTGATTTCACATTAGAGGTCTTGGATTTGATTCTAGGCTCACTATCTATATTTCTTTCATCAAGTGACTTGAAGACTTAACTTTTTCATCCATAAAATTGGGGACTTGGACTAAATAAACTCTGTCAAATGTAAATTAGTAAAGTAGTTAGCTCATACAGTGGAAACAGGAAGACTCATCTCCCTGAGTTCAAATCTGACCCCAGACACTGTGTGACCCTGGGAAAGTCCCTTAATCCTGTTTGCCTCAGTTTCCTCATCTGTAAAATGATCTAGAGAAGGAAATGGCAAACCACTCCAGTAGCTTTGCCATGAAAACCCTAAATGGGGTCATGAAGATTTGGACACAACTGAAAAATGATTGAACAACACATATAGATTGATTTTCCTTCCTGGAAAATTTTGGATCCTATTTAGTGGTTATGGATAGATACTTTTCTGGTCTGTGCATTGTAGAAGCAACGTAGAACAAAGAATTTGGACTTTAGCAGTGTATTATTTCCATGTCCCTCCTTGAAAATCTTCATGGATTCATCAAAATAATTTCATTTTGTTGATTTATTTATATTGTTGACTGTAATGCAGAGTAGAAGAGAGCTGATGGAGAAGGGCCACCTCTGGAGGTACACAGCCAGGCTGTATCTCACCATATGCTATTCAACCACCTTACTGATCCAAAAAAGCAGAACACATGTAGCATGCGTGGAGTATGAAAGAATGGGGAGGAGCTGCCCCACTTCATTTCCTTCAATATATTTGGGGACAGGGTAAAATTCAAACTTCCATTAGAAGATAAACTCTTCAATGGCAGAGATTATTTTCCCTTTTTTCTTTGATTCTTTATATCTTCAGTGTTTAACATGGTACCTGTCATATAGTAAGTACTTAGTAAATGCTGATTGATTGATTGACATGAACTGTAATGTTCTTCTCTGAGGAATGCTTGATTCAATATAATATAAGAATGGTAGATCAAAAGTTGGAAGTCACTTAGAAGCCAGTCTAGTCCTCTCATTTTAGAAATGAAGATACTGAGACAAAGGGTGGTTCAATGATTTGGTCAAGATCACACATGAAAAATGTCAAAGGCAGGATTTGAACACAGGTCCTATGATTCCAAAGCCACCTCCCTTGGGGTCCTATACTCTGAGTCCTTGTGCTGCTATTTATTTTCTGTGTGAACATGGGAAAATGATATCACCTCTCTATAGTCCTCAGGTTCATGCTTAATCAAATTAGATGTGGGAATGGCAGGGTAAATGGGAGATTAGATTAGTTGATTGCTAAGGTATTCTCAAGCTTTAAAATTCTGCAACTCCATGTGAACTCATCTTAGCTTAGTCAGTTCCTAAGTATAGGTAAAGATTCCCACTCACTGTGACCAGCAATGCCCCAGTGCTTCTCAGACACAAAGACAAAGTGCTTGAAGGTAGTGAACATTAATCAACAGCACCTTCATCGAGCTTGCTGACACCGAACTTCTGACACCCACAGATGACACAGAAAGTGAGTGGAGGGCCCAGCTTGATGGCACAACCCAAGATGACGGCTGTTGCAATTGGCCCTGTCAGGCAGAAATGCCAGCTCTGATTTGATGAGAGTGATGATTTTAAAAGAACCTTGTTTGCTGAGAAACAGAGGGCATTTAACAGTCTGCTTTCTGGTCCCAATCTGTTGCAAAGAAAGCACATTATAAAAACATTAGCTCTCAAGCAAAGCTACAGCAACCTAGGAAGGGCCTGGGAGGGCAAAGCTGATGAATCAGAGCCTGGGAAGGCAGCCCCTGTGGTGCAACAGAGTAAGACTCCAAAGCCCTGGAGGGGGGTCCCCAGCCTCACTCAAACAAAGGCCAGAAGCCTGCCCTCCATCTGTGCACACAAAGCCTACTGATGTCAGGACAAGTTACTCGCCTGGTTCAATAGCAGAGTGTGAGCTTCAGATTGTGCCTCCAAAGGAACCAGATGGTGCAGGCAGTCTTAAGAGCAAGGAAGAGATGGCAGAGATGCAGGAACATTTGGATAAAGGGAGGAGTTAAGCACTGATCTGTCCTGACTGGCCAAGGGCATGCAACTGGACCCTCATAATAGCAAAAGGAAAGCCTCCGAGGGGCATGAGTGGGGAAGGTCTCTCACATACTTTCTTAAAGGTCAAATTGAGACGTTGATCTTATCTTTTTTTGTATAGATGCCCTAAGTTCATCAGCATTTGCATAAATAGGTAAATGAAGCTTTGAGCTTCTTCCATAATTTCTGGTAACATTAATATTAAATGACATGAACACATCTTTCCATTAGAGAAGGTTGTTACTGTACATCAGACACTTGGAACACAAATCTTCAAAGAATTAGCAAGAAATATGTAATGGACAGCACATCGGGTGGGAGCAGGCTGAACCCTATTGCTTAGGAGGAACTTTTAAGAAACAAGAGTGAAGATGTAAATGGGGACATGTAAGATATGAAGAGAAGACAGGCTGATCATGTGCTAATGTTGTTCTTTGATATCTTTGATCTATCTGGAAAGACATGGACAAGAAATGTACATAATGTACAGACATGGACGGTTACTGTCTGCTTCCCTAAAGACAACATCCAAATTGATGAGATCACGAATTCATTTGAGTCTTATGGAAAGCAGAGTGGTACATTGAAAGGATTCTCCAAACAAAGAAAATAACTTTCTAACAATCACAGCTCTCCAAAAACGGAATAGGCTGCCTCATAAAGTAGTGAAGTCCCTCCCCATACAAGAACTCCAAGTGAAGGCTAGATAAGCACTTACAAGTAACTCTATGGGGGATTTTTGTTCAGGGTATGAACTGGACCAGAGGGCCTCTGAGGTACCTTCCAGCTCAGAGATTTAGGTTCCTATTCCAATGGTCTTCACTTCTAGACCTTCATTCTTACTTCAGTTAACCCTTGAACATTCCGACTTTCCCTAGCGTGGTTTCATTATATCAGAGGTTGGCATAAGAAATCAAATGGGAATTTGGGGGGAGTTTTGCTGAAACCACAGACCACATATGAAGACCAACAGGTACTGCAGAAGTTTAGAAACTCAGAAATGCATTATATATATAGTATTGTATAGTATCAACACATTATCTTTTAATACTATAATAATTCAAACTTCTTTTCTGGTACAAAGGGGGAACCAAAACATTTTCATGAATTTTACGGAATGTGGAGGGGGTGCTACACCATTAATACTCATACAAGGGATAACTGTAGTTGTAAAAAATCACAATACTACAATGTATAACTGTCCATTCCAATGCAGAAACCTGATCTGAGAATAAAATTATAAATAGTTATAGGTTACATTTATAAAGAAAACTCTTGTGATACAGATACTGCAAGCATCTATACTGTTACTTTACAGTTTAGGAAACTGAAGCTAAGAATGTCTAAATGACTTTTTAATAGTATGAAAGCTAGCAAGTGTCAAGAACAGGAATTAAATTCATGTCTTACTGACGCCTAGTCCTTCAGTTCATGCATAATATCTTGATGCTTTTACTACAGTGTTTTGTACATTGTAGACATTAAATAGATATATTTTTAAAAATTTTCACTTTTTAAATTTTTCAAATAAATTTTTAAATCATTAGCAGAAGGTCAATGAAAATGTTGATAATTGTCTCCTGAAAGTAGAAATGGCACTGAAAAGTATGTGTTCTACTACTATTCCTGTCACTATTTTTTTTTAATTTAGATATTTTATTCAATCTCTCTCCAGACCTACTACTTATTATAACAAGTGAAAGTGTTAAGAGATGGATGATCTAGCTCTCTCAGCTATATAAACAAGTAAAAAAAAATCAATAAATACATAGATGGGGAAATAAATAAAAGAAAAAGAAATTAATAGGTCCAATATTTAGTGATGTGAAGTAAGGAGGATAAGAGTGGTTATGCCATTTCTCCGACTGTTGCAATATACTCTATCTATCTTATAGCCTTTTTTCCTGGTAGCTGCTAGTGATTTGTAAAGATTTGCAAAGCACTTTGACAAATTTAAATTAAGACCTAAAATTGTGTCCTGTGGTTTAGGGTTAAAAAAAAAAAACATTAACTTTTTCCTAAATGCAGGTTTCACCATACCATACCTTTCACAATAAACTAGTGGTTCCCTATGGACTATAAACTCGTTTGGGGTCATTTAAATATTATTTTCTAATTCTGAGTTCCAAATTGTCCTTCTCTCTTGCCTCTCCCCCACTCAGAGAAGGCAAGTATCCATTATACATGTGAAGTCATGTGAAATATATTTCTATATTAGCCCTATTAAAAATAAAAACGAGAAAAATAAAAAAGTGAAAAACGATATACATTAATCTCCAGTTGGAGTATATCCGTTCTCTCTCTGTTAGTGTATATTATTTTTTCATCAGGAGTCCTTAGGAATTGCCTTGGATCTTTGTATTGATCAGAGTAGCTTAGTCTTTCTATTTTTATCATTATTAATTAATGTTAATCATCATTACAATATTGCTGTTATTATGTACAATATTCTCCTGGTTCTTCTCACTTCATTGCATCAGTTCATATAAGTCTTCCTTGGGCCATGTTAAGCACTTCACAACCAGGACATTCCAGTATTATTGTGCATTGTCCCCTCTTCATGTGCAGTTTTTAAGCCCAACTAACTTTGCTTCTGTTTCTCATGTATGGTACCCCATCTCCTTTCCTATATGTGTTTGGCACAGTTTTAGACACTGGGAATATAAAGGAAGAAAGAAAATATCTCCTGCCCTCAAGGAGTTCTGTGGGACATGACTGGGAGGAAATACTTCATTATCTTTCTCCCAAAGTAATCATAAATATTATCTCGTTCTCTTATTCCTCTTTGGCTCCAACTCTTTCAATCTTTCATCTTCTTCAGGACTCAGTTTGAATGCCACCTTCTATGTGAAGCCATTCATGATCCTTACCTGAGCTACTAGTGACTCTCCTCTGAAATGATCTTGCTTATATTTTGTACAAATATGTATATGCTGTGAATCTTGAACAGATGGTAAACTCCTTGAGGGCTAGGGCTTGTTTTCCTTTTGTCTTTGTATTCTTGGTACCAAGTACACTACCTAGCACGTAGTGAATACTTTATAAATGTTCAATTGATTTATGCGCTGCATTGTAGAGAGAGGTAATGAGAAATATTTTGAAAGTGCTTTTAAAATTAGCAAGCACATATAGTGAACTTATGCTATTAGCAATTGGATTTGGAAAAATACCTCTCACTCATTAACCCTTTCATTAAACTGTAGCATCAAGACTGAATATATGAGAAAGGACTTTATAGGTGATAGGTTCCTACCTCTTATGACTTGGAAGAATGGTGAAGTAGCTTACCACAGGACACAGAACTAGAAAGCAACAGAATCAGTATTCAAACTCAAGTCCTTTGACTTATGTTCTTTCCAATATATTGATGACCCCTTTCAGGGACTGGGATTCCTAGCTACTACTTTTTTTTTCCTCCTAGTTATACTTCAGTTATCAGAGAAAATAGTTCCATTAGTAGTGGTAACATTCTCTCTTAACAGTTATGAACTATAGGCTTTCTCTGATTGCTTTAAGACAAAGTCAATGCTTACCTCAGAGATCCTTCAAGACAGACACTGTTTTCCTTTTTGCTTTATAGCTCCAGGGACTATTACTGTGTCTAATACATACCGGTGCTTAATAGATGTTTATTTAATTAAATTGAATCGTTAGTTTGCCCATTTAGAATGTTACTTTGCTAATTTGTATATGTATTAGAATATTATTGCACCACAATAAATGATGAAAGGGGACGTTTTAGAGAAAACTAAGAAGATTTGTATGAACTGATGCAGAGTGCAGTGAACTGAGCTAATGGATCAATTTATACAATAATAGTATAAGAAGAATTTACAGACCTAAAACTCTGATCAATAAAGTTATTAATCATGAATCCAGAGCACAAAAATGAAAAAAAAATGCTAACCAATTCCAGACAGAGATAGGTGATGCATTCAACATACAGAATGAGACGTGAGTTTTCAGACATGACCACATGGCCACATAGCCAATATGGGAATTTGATTTGTTTGACAATGCATATCATTTACAAGAGTTTCATTTTTTTCTTTTCCCTTTATTTCAGGAGTCAGGAGAAGTGAAAGAGAAAATAAATATTAACTGAAAATATAACAAAAAGAATGTTATTTGTAAAACATTTTAGTAAATCATGTTAAAAATGTGACATTTGTTATGGCCATAATTTTTTTAAAAGTAGAAGGGAAGCAACTGGGGATATGTCTCTCAGAAATTTGCCTTAGGGCAATATATTTGCTTTCTCTACACAAAAAATCCAGGTATGAGGAAGTACTACAAAAATCCTGCATTTGATTCACAATTGCTAAGTCAACCATCTTTATTTTTCCAAAGAAAATGTGGGCTCTTGGCAATAGTTAATCACTGTGAGCCTTCACAGCTTTACCCATTATTGGTTTCCTGCTGTACCTTTCAGCAGATTGGACACACAAGGTGTCACTCTATTTATAAGTTCATGCTGAACATTTTGCTCAGTTGGAGAAGATTAAGAGCCATGAACGGCACAGCGTTTTGAGCATCTGTTCAGGTAAAAGGGTGATATGAGTGCCCCCTCTAATGGGCACCCTGCTGCTGAAAGACAATTCAGGCATTTCTCTGTCCACTTCATGGGAAACATTTAAAATGAACCACATTACATCTCTGGATTGCAATTTCTCTACATTGTATTGTTTCATTACAATGGTCCAAGCTGCCTACACAAAAGAAACAGGAACCTCTCATCTATTCCTGGGAAGGGAAATTCTCCTGCTTGCTAAATAATAGACCACCTGAGTTGGGTTAACAATACTTGTGTCTGTGTAACACACACATTCACACACATGCACACACTCAAGCTTGAAAAGCATTTTTTGAAAAGGCTCAATGCGTGGTTGCATATGCACAATGTGAAATAAATAATTTGATTATTTTTTCAACGAATTTAATAAATACAATGTGTTGTTTCCATGCTGACACAGTATGAGGGGTTTTTTTCCTCCTACTCCTTGTACTTCTTTAGAAAGAAGTGGAGACTTTGGAATACCATTTCAGATACAATTTTAATTAGCATAGTATTCAGACACAAGACATTCTTGGTTGCCTCTTTGAGCAATCTGATCACATAAGGCCAGTGTGGCAGTCACTTCCCTCTGCCCACAATTAAGTCCATTCCAGCAGATTATCCCACCAGTAATCCCTACTTCCCCAAAATCATACACAGAGTTGTCTCTCCTCTCTCTCCAGACAAAACCAATAGGGAATATCCCATGGGGTTGCTATAAATTATTACAGTGCATGGTACAAGAATGAGCAGGAACCCCATTCTATGATAGTCTATGATTTTCCTTGAGGCATCAGTCCTGCAAATATAATCATCAACAAAACCATATAATTTATCTCAGCTTAGCCATAGTAATTCTGCAGAGGAAAGACACCAGCTTCAGATCAAGTTTATATCACAAGTTGAAATACATGCTACTATTGGCTTTTATAGATTCTGATAACAACTCTTGACAGATGGGGCCACCAAACACAACTGCTGCTCTTTGTCCCTACTGTACCTGTGGGGTCATTCTCTCTGGTCTGGTGTACTTGACATCATTTTCCTTTTTTACTCAAAATGCTTCCTTTATGTGACCGAAGTCCTATTCTTTATCTGGTCTTTTGGTTGCCACCTGGGCTGCTCATACTCTTGGGTAGGTGATCATTATGGTGATTATCAGAGATAATAATAGCTAATATTGATAGAATTGTAACTTGATTTGTGTCTATAAATAAGATGTATAAAACAGGACCTGCATTAATAATGATTCTGCACTTATAAGATTAGTTGCGAGATGGCTTTTGCTTAAGCCACAACACCCCTACCCCCATTAATGAAAGTGGTACTCTACAAAAGTGTGTTGGGAATTGAGCTCCTAGCCCTAAGCTAGGAAAGTGTCATTCCTTTTGTGTGTCTCCTATTGTGCCCTTATGTCATAAACAAAGAGGCATACAGCAATACAAGAACAGGTCAGTCTCAGATATTTATAAGAAATAACATTAAATCCAGCAAGTATATTCTTTAACAGAATTTTCCAATCAACATGTAGTTACAGTAGTAACCTTAGTAGCCTGAAGTAAGGTCACATGTATGTTCCTCTAAGCTGGCTTGTTTCACTCCATACTCCTGGTACTAGGGTGAGTTCCCACAATAAAACCCACACAGTCACTCATTCCTCCTAGCTCATCCATTTAGTTAGAGGTCATCTGTCATGGTTTTACAGAGAGGAGCTGCATATGGGGCAGACACAGGCTGCTACAAGTTGGTTTAAACCCAACCTCAGAACCTAACTATTTTTGTGACTATGTGACCACCAAATCTTCTTCATCCTCATCTTTCTTGATTTTTTTATGCCATTGACCTTATCAATCACTCTTTTCTCCTCAATACTCTCCCTTAACCTCTGTCTAAGTTTCCTCAACTGTAAAATATGGATAATAGCACTTACCTCAAAGAGTTGTTGTGGGGATCAAATGAGAAAATATTCCTATAATACTCTATATTATGGGATAACATAGAATATTATAGAATATTCTATGATACTCTTATGGTGTAATAAAGAATATTATAGAATATTCTATAATACTCTTCTCCTTAATTTTCTCACTTAAGCTCTGACTGTCTCCATTTCTTCAACTGTAAAATAGGGATAATGACACTTACCTCACAGGATTGTTGTGGGACTCAAAGGAGATAATATATCTATAATGCTTAGCAGAGTGCCTATCATATAAGCACTCAATAAATGATGGTTCCCTTTTTCTTCCCCGCCTCAGTTCTGATGCTGCCATGGGACAATTAACCAGGATATCACTGCCTTTCCTGTCTTCTTTTATTGCAGAGAATCCCAAAACTCTGGTCTTCTCTTTGGATAGGTGGAAATAAAAGCTTGACCACTACTACCCCCTCAACTTCAAGAGATAATTTCTTATTAGTTTCCTCTTTTCCCAAAATAAAAAGAAGTACAAAATTCCAAGGCAGCTTGAGGTCAGCCAACACTTTCCCAGAGGTTATTACAGTTATTTTACTATGTACTGTGAATATTGTTTATTCACTGTCCAGCATATGTATTTCTGTAAAGCTAGTCCTTTGATCAAATGCCAAGCAGAGCGGGCATTGAGCAAGGTATAGTGAGTTAAATGTGATCCATTTCCTTAATTAGTCTTCACAAGGGGAAAAAATATTTTTACTCACATGAAAATATCCACTGAAAATATACTTCAAGGATATATGATTTTCTTACTGCATCCTTCAAATGGTACAAATTCTACTCCATTCTCCTACTTCATTAGTTGAAATAATAGCTAGAATTTATATAGGGGCTAAGGATTTGGAAAGCAAATATTTTCTAATTCTATCCTCATAAGAATCCTACAAGGTAGGTACTGTTACTATACCCATTTTATAGATTTGGAAACTGAGACAGAAATTGAGTGACTCATCCAGAGTCACACATCTAGGAAGTATGTAGGTCTCAATCTGAACTCAGATCTTGCTGACTCCAGATCCAACACTCTGGTTGGTAGATAAATGGTCCTTATCTTGATCTCTTGATGAACCCATTCAATTCTATACTGTCTTCCTAAGTTGTTTTCCCATTATACTGATTCTGATTTTGCCAGTCTTAGTCACAGCCTTGGATTATTCCCACTATCTGCTGTCTTCATTTCTATTCAGATATTGCTGAATAAAGCTAGAGAAAACCATGAAACTCTTCTGCTTGGGTCCACTTTAGGATTGATAATCTCAGTGGGGTCCTCAGTGCACAAAGGCAAGTATTTTATAACTTCCTTATTGATTTACTGTCCCATTTGCCATTGCAGCTTTTCCAAACCTTTACATACTGCCTCAAACTCTCTACAGCTCCTCTTCCTCCAATCTTCTCAGTTCAGAACCTTGCCTCATATTTCATTGAAAAAAAAATGAGATCATTAACTGTGAGTTTCCTTTTATTCCTTGCTCCTTGTCTCACATCATTTTGATGCCTTCTACCATTATCTCATATGAAGAAACAGTCCTTTAGCCAAGGAAATTCCCTCTACAGAAACAAGTGATCCCATTACATCTTTTTGTTTAATTTGTAGAATAAAACAAGCATTTCCATAACATAGTGCAATAAATAAGATGACTGCACATGAAACTACAAATGTACAACTTGCTATTCCTTTCAAATATACAGCAAAATTATCATGTAATTTTTTCCCTCCCCCTCCACCCTAGAGATGTCTACCATTACAAGCAAATAGGTGTGTATGTATATATGCACACATATATACATAAATATATACATATATGTGTGCGTACATATGTGTGCATATATATATATACACACCTACATATAAAATTATTTTATACATACTTCTACTTGTCAGTTCTTTCCCTGGATGTAGATAGCATCTTTCTCCATATGTCCTTTATAGTTAATTTGGATATTTATAATATACAAAACAACTTATTCCCTCGAAGTCATTCTTGAAACAATATTGCTGTTATTCTATACAATGTTCTCTTAGTTCTGTCCATTTTGCTCTGTATTACTTCATACAAGTCTTTCCATGTTTTTTTTTCTAAAATCCTTTAGCACATCATTTCTTATAGCACAGCAGTAATCCATCACATATACCCCAACTTGTTCAGCCATTCCCCAACTGATGGCCATCTTTACAATTTCTGTTCCTTTGTCACCACAAAAAGAGCTGTCATAAACATTTAGAACATATTGATTATTTTCATTTTTCTCTAATCATCTTTGAAAATAGACCAAATAATGACATTGCTAGGGCAAAGGGTTTAAGTAATTTAAAAACTCTTTGGGCAAAATTCCAGATTTTTCACCAAAATGGTTGGATCATTTTACAATTCCACAGACTATTAATTAATGTCCCAATTTTTCTGCATCCTCTCCAGCATTTGTCACTTTCCCCTTCTATCATTTTAGCCAATCTGGTATGTTTAAAATATCCCCAAGTCACTTTAATCTGCATGTCTCTAATCAATAATAATTTAGATCACTTTTCCATGATCATAAATTGTTTTGGCAAATTGAACCCTAATTGGCTATGGATTAGGGATTGGTTGAACAAGCTCTGGTCCATGAATGTAATGGAATATTACTGTACTATAAGAAATGAGCAAGTGGATTTTAGAAAAACCTGGAAAGACTAACATGAACTGATTCTGAGTGAAGTGAGAAGAATCAGAACCTTGTACACAATAACAGTAACATTGTGTGATGATGAGCTATAATAGATTTAGCTCTTCTCAGCAATGCAATGATCTAAGACAATTCCAAAAGACTCATGATGGAAAATGCCACCCACATCCAGAGAAAGAATATAGAGTCTGAATGCAGATAGAAGCATACTATTTTCACTTTTTTGGTTTTTTTCCTTTCTCATGACTTTTCCCTTTTGTTCAGATTCTTTTTTCACAACATGACTAATGTGGAAATATGTTTACCATGATTGTACATATATAACCTATATTAGATTGTTTGCCATCTAGAGGAGGGGAGTAGGGAGGTAGAAAAATTTGGAAGTCAAAATTTTACAAAAGTCAATGTTAAGAACTATCTTTACATGTAATTGGAAAAAATAAAATACTATTAAGGAAAAAAATAACTTTCAGGTAGTCTGACAATTCTTAAATTATCTGTCTTGACCAGTTGTTTTTCTAAGGAGATGTTTCAGATTCTCTTCTATTCTTTTAAATTTTATTATATTTTGGTATCTTACAATGTCATTTGATTCCATTTTCTCAGTTACAGTTTTCAAGGAGTTATTTTCTTTCTTAAGATTTTGTATCACAAGGTTTTGAGGCGCTGCCAGGGTTGGACATGCCCTTGGGTCCTGATCTACCCTGGGCCTCTGTCCTTGGGCCTTCGGGGCTCCAGTTCGTTCCTTCCCCACTGTGTGTAGCTCACCCAAAGCTCAGGCCCTAGCTCCCAGGTCCCCTGAGGCCTATCTGGTCTATGGGATGTACAGGCTGGCAGGCTAAGCAGCAGTCACCTGTGGCCAGTTCATTTGACTAGCTCTAACTGAGTAGCCTGCCTAGCCATCAGAGGGAATCTTCACGGTGACTGGGATCAATTTCTGCAGGCAACTGTAGCTGTTACAATTTTGAGGCCCAAGACCATTAAGGCATCAACACAATCTATAAACTGGAAATGTGTTTCAACTTTTTTTATCATGTAAGTTCCTTCTCAACCCTTCTATCATGCAAGAAGGCATGACTCAAGCAGTGAAGAATGGTACTGTTTTTATGTCAACTCCATGACCCCTGTCACTTTAGGAGGAGCCAGATTTGGAGCATCATCTATGTGGAAAGTTGTCATGGATAACTGCTTTGACTCAGCTAACCCAATGGCAAGCTCTCAGTGCCCAGGCCTGGACTCTCCTTGTATGAAAATCACTAGCTCTTTCTCCATTAAGACTGTGGGAATATTGGTCCTTGATGGTACTACTAGAGTTGGCAGAAGCTAGAAAACTTAATTCTGGTGGATAGGTGGTACTTTCTGGGTCCTCAAGGCCACACATTTTATAAAACATTTTAATCTTTCTTTGGAGCTCAGACCTCCCCTCCTAAGGAGAAAACTGCCCCAGAATCAAACTGTATAACAGTAATGACCCTTGATGGTACTACTGGTGTTGGAAGAAGCTTGAAAACTTATTCTGGTGGATAATTGGTACTCATGGGTCCTCAAGATGACACATCCACAAACTATTTTTTGTCTCCTCTTTGGGCTTGGACCTCTCCTCCTGGAGAGGAAGTTGTATAACAATAATGGCCCTGATGATCCTGCTGAAGTTGGAAGAAGTTAGAAAAATCTGTCAAGACTCCCTGTTGCTTAGCTGACCCTACATTATGAATGTCCCTCCTCCCCCTGACAACCTGCCATGGGGCAGATTATGGCAAGGCTGCCCACTCTCCTCCTTCCATCATGCTATTTGACCCAGAAGAAGTGTCCATAAGTGTATTTATGGAAGCCTTTCTTCCATATTAAGGTAAACCCCATTCAGAGAGGACTATGCTTTTGACTAGACTGAAAATTCCATGATGTTGCAATACTTTAATGAAATTGTTATAAAGTTTACTTCTAAAAAAAGATTTTGTTATCTCCTTTTCTAATTGCTTTACTTTATTTTCATAATTTTCTTGGATTTTTATAATAATTTTTCCTTGTTTTATTTTTGAATTCTTTTCTATTTTCTTTCTTATGATTTTGTATTTCTTTTTCCAATTGTTTAACATTCTTTTCATAATTTTGAATTGTTTTTTAAAAATAATTTCCCTCATTCTCTCATATTTGATCTTTTTTATTTCTTTTAAAGTTCTTCCAAGATTTATTTGACATTATTCTTTAGAGTAGGAGTGGCTATTATTTTTAACCTTACTCTCTTCCTCTGAATATAAACCTAGATCTTCTTTTACACCAAAGTAGCTATCAATGGTCATATTCTTTTTCTTTTGATTACTCTGTCATTTTTACTTTCTTATTTTATTTTTAGCAGCTTAATATTATTATTATAAAGTTTTAGTTACAAGTTGCGGGTAATGTTGTCTGTCCTAGGCCTCAAGTTCTTTTTATCACTGTTTTCTAAATTCTGTCCTGGGGTTCAATCTCAAAGACTTCTCTCCTCCTTCCCTAAGCCCCAGCCACACTGTTCCAAAATTGTTCTTGCTCCCTGTGGTATGGCACTCACTGGGCATGTGATCTGCTCACTGCAGTATCCCACTAGCCAGGCGTGTGCTCCCTTCTTCTCACTCACAGCCATAGCTGAGGATCACATTTATTCAGCCCTGCTAGGCCTGACCTCTGGAAACAGTAGGGATTGATCTTCTCTTACTCATCTGTCCATTGTTCTTTACATGAAAGTTTGTGAGGTGAAAGTTCCTGAGGTGAAATTAATTGAGGCCATGAATGATATGAAAGCTGAAGTGAAATTTCTTGAGGCCTAATCTGCTTACCTCAGAGTCTACTGATAGTTGATTCTGCGGAGTCAGTCTAGAGGTGTTTATATTTCACTCAGACCAAACCCTAGCCCCTGGAGTCTTCTGTGAGATCCTCTCAAGGTGTCTTAGGAGGATAACTGCTTTATTCCTTTATTTTTTCTGCTATACATTTATTTCATGGCAATTTCCTGTTTGTGGAGAAGTCTGGTGAGCCTGGAAACTTTTGATCTACTCCACCTTCTTCCCAGAATACCCACATTTTTTCCCTCCAGTATGTTCCTCCTTCTATTATCCCTACTCTTTCACTAATCTATTTCTTCCTGTCTACTCATTACTTCATTACTACCTACAAAAACGTCTATATCTCCTCCATCCTCAAAGAAACACTATACTTGTTCTACCCATCCCTACTATCTATCATCCTCTATTTTTATGATTAATCTCATTGAGAAAACTGTCTACCATAGATAGCTCCACTTCCTTTCTTCTCATTCTCTTGATTTTCTGCCATTTGGTTCCTGACCTCATCATTCAACTAAAAAAGCTCTCTCCAAATTTTCCATTGATGCCTTAATGACCAAATCTTTTCTTAATTCTTATCTGACCTTGAATTCTTTTTGTTACCTTTAATCTTGTCAATCACTCTCTTTAACTTGATATGCTTCTTTTCTAGATTCTCATCATACCTCTTTTCTGGTATGCTTCCTATCTACCTAACCACTTCTTTTCAGTCTCCACTATTCAAATGTTCTCCAGTTTGTATCCACTAATTTGTATCCACTAAATGGGTACCCCTACTCCAAGAATCTGCCCTATGCCTGTTCTCTTCTCCCTCTATATTTTAATTTAGTGATATCATCTGTTCCCATGGATTCATTACCATCTCTTTGCTGATGATTCTCAGATCACCCAGACTTAATTTCTCATCTGACCTATAGTTTCATACCTCCAATTTCCTCTTGGATGTAACAAACTGGATGTCTAATAAACACCTCAAACTCAGCATATCCAAAATTGAACTTCTTATCTTTCCCCTAATCCTTCCTCTTTTCCTAGGTTCACTATTGCTGCTAAAAGTATCCCTATCCTCCCAGTTACCCAGATTCACAATTTAGGTGTTCTCAACTTCTCACTCTCTCAGACTCCACATACATTTATTTATCAGATTTTGTTATTTATATTTTCATGCTATCTCTCCTATATGCCCCCTTCTCTTCTCTGACACTGCCACCACTTGGTTGGGCACTTATCGCCTCATGGCTGGACCACTGCAACGGCCTTCTCATTGATCTCCCTGCTCTAGCCCATCCTCCACTCAGCTATCCAGTGATCTTCCTATAGTGTTACATGATATTACGTTACTCCTCCCTCCAACTTTATAAACTCTGGGGGCTCCCTAATAATCTCAGGATCAAATGTAATAGTCTGTTTGTCTTTCAAAGCCCTTTGTAACCTTGTCCTTTCCTATGTTTCTAGGCTTCTGATCCCTTACTCTTTTCCATATACCTTGAACAAGGCACTCCATCTCTCAGTTTGGTGAATTTTCACTAGCTGTCCCCTGTATCTGAAGATCTCCCCATTGCCATCTTTTGGCTTATCTCCTGACCTTTATGCCACCTTATTCAAGAAGCCTTTCCTGAACCCCCTTCATGCTAGTGTTTTCCCTCTGAAATTATCTCCAGTTTATCACTCTATCTATATGTTTTTTTACTGTAGTTGTTTGCATGTTGCCTTCCACCCCATTAGAATGTGAACTCGAGTAAGAACTATTTATTTACCCTTCTTTGCATTCCCAGTGTTTAGTTTAGTGTCTAGTACATAATAAGTGCTTAATAGATGCTTGTTGACTTCAGTTAGTTTTGATGGTCAATAAATTCAATAGCTAGTAGCCAACACTGCATGGCACATAGAAGGTGCTTATTAAATGTTTATTGACTTGGCTTAAATTTTTGTGATAAATATTTCAAAAATATAGCAGGAACAATACACAAACATTTTTCTTAGCACCTCAGGGACAAAATTGCCTCTACATCATTTTGTTAACTGGGTGATGGTGAGGGTGTGGTAATGGTGGTGTAGGTTAGACTTAAATCTTATCTCCCTTCCTGTCTAGCTTTGGTTACACCAAGTCCATATCCAAAGATAAATTCACTGACCTCTATCCAGGATTCCCTCTAGCAATTCTTGCATGGTATAGAACAAACTATTGGCTGGCTGACTGAATTTTTCATTTTGCTTTAGTCTGTTTTGACCAATTACTGCATGACAATTCAAATAATATCATAAATTCAGTTCTTTCACATTAATCATGCCAGATTCTCAGCGGGGGGTTGGAGGGTAGATATCTTTTAGAACTTAAGCCTAGGGGTGAACTACCTTCTTTGTTGGTGAGCTAGTACAACTTCATCTAGTCTACTATGCCTATCAGGTCCCAGACCATTATCTGTTTCGCATAGCATCCAGTAATCCACCCTGGCCATTTTACTATATGCTGTAACATTAACTTCCCTCAACTTTATGCTTTAAATCCCCCTGCTCTAGGCAGTTATCAAATAAATTCTACTGTAACTTCTAAAAATGGAATGTCAGTTAGTTGCCTTATATCCTAATTCATAATTCCTAAACTTCTTCACACTAAAACACTATTCCCTGGCTACTACTATCCTAAATGTCATGTATCCCTCTATTGGAATGTAATATCCCAGAGGACAGGGACTGTCTCATTGTTATTTGGATTTCTAGTGATTAGCATAGTGTGTGGAATATAAGAAATGATATTATATTGATTCTTAATTAAATCCTAATCTATCCTTATTAAGTTATGTCTTTCATAAAACCAATCACAATATAATGCACATGTTTTATATTTGATCAGTTCATAGATGTTGACTGAGTCCTAAAATAAAACATGTAAACTTTTGTTGATTATTTATGAGTTCATACCTACAATTTCCCATTGCTTTGTCTTTTAATGCCTTTGAGTATTTATCTTGAAATTTTACTTTTATAATAGGTGTGAAAATTCACTATTTTCAGTGAGAGTAAGTTTGTGTACTAGAATATAAGGTCAGAAGACCTGTATTTGAATTATAGTTCTGGTATTTGCCACCTGTGTTATTTTGGACAAGTCTCATAATCTCTCTTGCCTTTGGTTTTATTTTCTATTTAGAAGGATAGTCTAGATGATTTCTATGGTCCCTTCAAATTCTAAATTCTATGGCTTATTTTGTTTGTCAGGATCCAAGGCACAGCACAGGCTGCTGGCCAGGGTTCTGATATTTGTGAGAAATCAGGCATTCTTAAACCAGGCTATTACAGGAAAATAAATGATTCTCATGATACCATTCTTACTATTGAGGAGTACTTAGATGGCACAATGTTGTAGAGATATGTTGGCTCTAAGAATCAACATGAAACTTTCTTCTTTACCTAATTAATATGTTTAACTTTCTACTTCCCATATGCTTGTGATTTCCTAACTATATCTAAGTGGTTTGATTGAGTATAGATAAATATAGGATTTTTGTCCCTCAGAGCACTCATTGTCAGGGAGAGTATGGGGAGGGGATATTCATTTCACTTCCAGTGTTGTTCTTTTTGTGATTCATCAGCAAATGTAAACCATTACTATTGTCCCAAGATATGATTGTTATGTATTTTGTCATGTTTGCTATGAAAGATAGCATACCTATCATAGAGAGTATTCCTGACTTCAAGTCCAGCCCTCTCTCTACTGCACCAACTGGCTGCCATTGATTGGCTATTAAAACTTAACAATAACAGAAAGATAATGGGCCACAAAGAGGTAGAATATTTACCACTCTCTCTTTTAAACTCAAGGTTCCTTTTGGTTGTGCAGTCCAGACAAAGTTCAGTCTTGGGGTAGCCTCCTTTTCTTATGCTCTTTCTTTAACATTATCAACAGGGCAGCTAGTCTGCAGCTAGTCTGAACAATGGATAGAGTAGCATGCCAGGAATCAGAAAAACTCACTTTCCTGAGTTCAAATCTGTCCTCAAATATTTATCTGTATGACCTTGGTCAAGTCATTTAACCCTGTTTGCCTCTGTTTCCTCATCTATAAGATGAGTTGAAAAAGGAAAATGGCAAACCACTCCAGTATCTTTGCCAGGAAAACTTAAATGGAGTGATGAAGACTTGAACACTACTGAAAATAACTCAGCAACTTAGTTCATTAAGTCCATAACTTAGTGCCCTGGGAGGAAATTGTTTAAGACTTAGGTTTTGTTTCATGTCTGTGCCCTTCCCACAGCAGAGGGCAAAAAAATACTCAGTGTAAAAAATAAATCTAGCATGAGATAGATATTTTTTTCATGCACTCAAAAGTAAGGTTCAACACAAAACAAAAGCTCATACTTGTGTACTATTGGGTGGAATTATTTCCTTTCTGGATCTTTCTGTTCATTGACCAGTCATCCACAAAGAACTTGACTGCTTATCACATATGGGCAGCAAAAAACAACCTGGGAATTCATCATACCAAAAATGTCCAACCCTGATATGGCACAAATGGTTTGCTGGAATCAGTAAGGGTAGTTTGGCAAATGTCCTGTACAACCATTGGTTACAAAAGCTTTGAATCATAGGATAATAGATCTGGAGCTCATAGGGACCTAAAAATCCCACTACTCCAACTTTCCTATATTACAGATAAGGAAACTGAAACCCAGGGAGGTCACATTGTTCTATTCTTATTTTTAAATAACTTGTCCATGGTCACACAAGAAATAAAGAATTGAACTTGGATCCTCTGACTCCAAAGCCATTATTGAAACAAAGAAAAGAAGTAACTTGTTCCTTAGGATTGTAAATCTAGTTTGTAAAACTAACAGATGAAGGTTTTGCTTAGCATACACATTAGTGCTGCTTTAAAAAAAATTCAGCAACAAAATTATTAAACACTCAAACATGCTATTGTGTTGTTCTTTCCAAGATACATTTAATGCTGTAAGAAAAATTGCTTTTGAAATGTCACATAACTCCTACGACTTTGATGTCTTGGGTTTCAAATTTCATAAGACTTTTCTATTTTTTGTATGCGCCATTGTTTTGAAAAGCAAATTTAATTCATAAAGAATGCATTCTAAATGAGGACTAGGCAAGCAGTGAAAGGAAAGCATTCTCCCTTGAAGATTGAAGAAATGGTAAACTTCAAATCTACTGAAGCTCAGGGTTCAGAAAATTGGGGTTCTCTCCCAAAACCTGAGTAGGTAGTTTAAAGCAGTTCCCATTACAAACATGAGGAGCCATGGCAGCCTACCCATCTGCACAGGACACTAGGAGGAAACTGGGATTTTGAATCAAAGACCCTGTGTTCAATGCTGGTTCTGTCATTTACTTCAAATGTGAGTCTAGAATTGGGTGAGTCTAGAATCTCTAGAATCTCTGCTTCATCAATTCACTGAGAGAATTAGATTAGGTGATATCTAAGGTAATTTCTAAATTCTATATCCTAAACTGGAGTCTTCCAATTATTTTTTACATGCCAACTGGAGATTAGCTTAGAAGAAGGCTTTGCTGTACTAAAGACTAGATTATTAAATTAGTTTGAACATGTCTTTAAGCCATTGAATTTCACATATCATCACAATATTTATTTACATAATACATATGTCCATATATATGTATATATATATATATATGCATCTGTGTATGTATGCGTGTATATCTCTGTGTGTGCTTCTATGTGTATGTGAGTGTGTATTTGGAGTCTGGTTAAGCTCACAGTCCCTTTCTCAGAATGTTTTTAAAAGTATAAAATAAAATCCATTGAATTGCAAAAAGAAACTGATGATCTTGAAAGTTATTAATTTAAAAAATTCAGCTCCACAGACCCCAGTTAAAACATTTCTACTGTAGTAGAAAGAGGGCTAGTCTTTGAATAAGAATACTGTGTTTGCATCTCGGATCTACTTTTTATTTTCTATATGATGGGCAAGTTCCTTCACCTCTATGAATCCCTGTTGCATTATCAGTAGTAAGGAAAATAATACTTAAACTCAAAAGAGTTGATATTGGGAGAGTTATTTGCAAACCTCAATAGTAGTAGTAGTAGTAGTAGTAGTAGTAGTAGTAGTAGTAGTAGTAGTAGTAGTAATAGTAGTAGTAGTCGTAGTAGTAGTAGTAGTAGTAATAGTAGTAGTAGTCATAGTAGTAGTAGTAGTAGTAGTAGTAGTAGTAATAGTAGTAGTAGTAGTAGTAGTAGTAGTAGTAGTAATTGTTGTTACTGTTGTAATAGTAGTCATGTACTCATACCTGAAACAATTCTTACACTTTTAGGCTCTACATCCAATATATCCCTCTTTTCTCATTCCTACTATTCTCATTCATTCCCACCAATCCAAAGGATCCCCAAGAGGAAGTAGACATGCCTGTGTAGAGAGTGATCAGTACAGTGGATAGAGTGCCAGATCTGGAATCAGGAAGACATGAGTTTAAATCCAACCTCCAATACTTACTAGCTATGTAACCATAGCAAGTTATTTAAACTATTTGCCTCAGCTTCCTCTTCTATAAAAGGTGGATAATAATAGTACCTACCTCCCAGTGTTATTGTGAGAATCAAATGAGATAAAAATTGCCAAGGACTTAGCACATTGCCTGGTACATAGTAAGTGCATAGTACTTAGTACATAGTAAGTAAATGTTCATTGTTATGATGATGATGATGATGATGATGATGATGATGATGATGATGATGGTGATGATGATGACAATTAATAATACTGAGAGGAGATACCTCTGTCACCCATAGGGCTGGGTTTTTAAGTGTCCAAACATATTCCTGATGCTGTGATTGGGAGTGAGATTCATCCTACAGCTGGTCTTTCCTTCTTGTTACTCTCTTCCCACTAAAAATTGGTTCTCCATCCCTTTAGCAGTATTTGGACAGGAAAGTAATGAATCATTTGTAATTAAGAAAGAATGGGGAGAGGGTGGTTATGAGACTTCAGTCAACTCTAATTTAAATCTTGACCTCTCCGATACCCCTAATCTGGATGCTGAACATTAGGGAGACCTTAATTAGGACTTTGATTATTTGGTGGACCTTATTTGCAATCCTATCCTTGAGCCATAATCATTTGGTGGAACTTTATTTAGGTCCCTTTGCTGATCTCAGTTTTAGTTATCTGAAGTTAAAAATTACCTTCATAAGGGGCTGTCCCCACCACATTTGTAACTTTCTCCTTTCTGTCAGGGAGTAACTAGGTAGCTCAGTGAATAGAAAGCTGGACCTGAAGTCAGGAAGACTCATCTTATTGAGTTAAAATCCAGCATCAGATTCTTATTAGCTCTGTGACCCCTGGGCAAATTACTTAACACTGTTTATAATTTCCTCCTCTGTAAAATGAGCTGGAAAAGTAAATGGAAAACCATTTCATTGTCTTTGACAAAAAAGGGTGGGGCAGATCATGAAGACTCAGACATAACTAAACAACTCAAAGACAACAAAAAACTACAACCACCACAAAAACTTTTGTCAGCATTATCATCTTTAACCTGTATATTGAGATAGGTATATTCATTTCCATTAAAAGTCATTCAAAGCCTGGAACTCTGGGGCTCTGAAACTGTCATTTTTTTCTCTCACCTGGTTCCAAGATGACTGTTTAGACTATCTTCTTATGTGCAACCATACAGAATCGGTAGCTTAGATTGAGAGAAAACTCTGATCTGTACCTTGAGTTCTTTTTTGTCTCTGCTACAAATTCATAATAAGATCTTGGAGGGTTACTTTGTCCTCTGAGTCTCAGCTCCCTCTCTGGTGAAATGAAGGGTTTAGCTTTGAGTTCTAACGTCTTTTTCAGCTCTAACATTCTAGGAAACTCAAAACAGCAGGAAATGTCCTGCTAATACAGAAGAAAAGTCCTTGCTTCTGCAGGTTTTTTTCCCTTAATTTGAAAGACATATATTCTGGCTTTGAGAACTAGGTACAACACCCATCTGTGCCAGATTGATGTGGGAGGACCAGGAAGTATAGATAATAATAAATATTTAAATGTGTATTTGTTGTAAGTAATGGATTCATAAGCTGATTGAACATAACAATAATGTACATGAGCAGTGAATTTGTACTCCAGGAAGAACAAGGTGGGGTTCGCCTACCTTGTCAGGATTCTTTCAGAAGACCTCACATTCACCTTTCATGAGAAACTCTTGTGCACCTGTCCTTATTTTGTGTGATAGTAAGACATTTTACATCATTTTGAATTTGCGCTTTTCATTTTTCAAGTGTGTACAGAAATGGAATTTGCTATGACAGAAAATGGAGATAATTTGGGTGTTAGAAGACTGGGGGTCCATGCCCAGCTCTAAAACTTGCTACGTGTCTGTGGACAAGTCACTTTATCCTCTGTGAATGACCATTTCCTCAATGGAAAATGGAGATAACAACAATTACACTACCTACCTCATCGGACTGTTATGAGTTTATTGTTTCTGGGAAGCATAAATTGTTATCCAAATATGAGTTTTGTTAGCCCCACAAAATTAAACTCTAGATAAGGGAATTCTCTCTGCTATTGAAGATCAAATCAATGTTACTCAGCTTATAAGAAAAACATATAGCAAAACAATAATAAAAACTTAGTATGATAGAGGTAGATCTGGAAGGAAATTTAGAAGCCATCTAAGTCCCTCCCTTTGAAAATGAGGAAATTGAGTTCCAGGGAGGATTGATCAAAATTATACAGATTGTAAGTGACTGAGGTAAGATTCAGATTCTGATCTCTTGATTCCATGGTCAATATATTTTCCCCTGAACCTCTAATTTTAGAAAATAGATGAGGACAGAGAGCTAAAGAGTTAAAGAATCATGCCCAGAATTGCAAAGTCAATGAAAGTCAGAGGTAGGACCTGAACTCAGTTCCTCTAATTTCTGGACTGGTTTTATGTATGTGTGTATGCATGTATGTATGTATGCATGGATATATGCATGGATGCATGTATATTGGTACTTGTTTCTATCAGTGTATTCTGACATTGTGCCCACTCATTCCACTGTAATTATATTTAATTATGGAAGAATGTAACCCAAATTTATGAGGGGTAAGGTTTTCTAATTAAGATACTTGTGTTTATTATATATGTGTGTATGTGTGTGTATATTAAAACAAGCATATATATGTGTATATGTAATGTAAACACATGCATTATATTAATATAAATTAATGTGTGTATATATTGCTATATATATACATACACACACACATATATATGCATGTACATATACATAAGAGATAGATTTGGAAATTGCATGCAAGTAGTAAATGTATAATATGTGTGTATATGTATGTGTTATACATATAAATGTTAATATCATGTGCCTGTTAATATGTATATTAATGTAAATTAATATATATCTATGTGTTGCCACATATGTATAGATATGTATGTGCATGTGCGAGTGTGTGTGTGTGTGTGTGTGTGTGTACAATATCTGGAGAGATAGATTTGGAAATTGCCTTTGTCTTCCAAAGCACACAAGTAATGAAAACACTGTGCAAAATGATTGGGAATTAATATGATCTGAGTGAGAAAATATAATTGGGGATATTATCTTTTTATCTAGTTATTCTATGAAGTATAATGATGGTGTAAGTCTATTGTGTTAAACTGAATAACATAAAGTTTATCAAATCCATTTTTTTTGTACTTTTTGTTTTATTATTATTATTTTATTTGTTTTCAGTGTTCTACAATCACTTCCATATATCTTAGATTTTTCCCCTCTCTCCCCTCTTTCCCCCCTACCTCCACACTCCTTCCCTGATACAGCATACAGTTTTATATAGCTTCTACACATACATTCCTATTAAATACAGTTTTCACCTTAGTTATGTTACATAGAAGAATTAAAGTGAATGGGAGAAATCATGAAACAAACCAAAACATAATAAAAAGAAAATGATGTGCTTCATTCTGTTTGTCATGTGTGTGTGTTCGTCCTTCATTGCCCAAGAAGACTATGCCATGAGAGAAATATTGATGTGTCTTGCACTTGACTTTTGTTTTGAGTGAAGGAGGACTGTGCAGGTCACCAGCCTCACTTCTCCTCCAGAGCCATCTGAATCCAGTGACCAGATATTCATCAGGATGACTGGAGATGACCCAGGGTGAGGCAATTGGGGTTAAGTGACTTGTCCAAGGTCACACAGCTAGTGAGTGTCAAGTGTCTGAAGTGAGATTTGAACTCAGGCCTTCCTGACTCCTGCACTGGTGTTCTATCCACTGCACCACCCAGCTGCCCCATTCTATTTTGTACTTTTTTTAATGGGAGAGTTTATTTAATATCTTGTTTCTGCAAAAACGAATTACATCATTACTATTAAGCATGTGAGGCTGGAAGGGTAAGGCATTGTTGATCAGTACATTTTATCAAATAATTTCTCATCACATTAATGAGGGACAAGTAATGGAGACAATGAGATATTGAATGAAGTCACTGAAAAGCACTTTCTCCTCTCACCCCTTTTTGAAGTATGCGTATATTATCCTCCAGTCAAAATCAATGAAATCAGAGAGCTGCTAGTCAAGACTCAGACATGAACCTCTTGACTCTTTACAAAGCAGGAGAGCATCTCTCTGGAGTCGATCAGAGTTGTAGATAGATAGAAGTGGTATGAGTTCTGGAAAAAAAAATCAGCTACAATAAAAAGAACCTAGTCCTTGTGAATGAATTATTCCTTGTCTGCAGTGCAAGGGGTTTCTCTACCTTTTTACCATTCATGGAGTCTTGCAGTGGAGCCTTTAGGAGCTCCTATATCCAATAAAAGGTAAACCCAACAAGTCAAGGTATGAGATAGGAGGTGCTTTGTCAGTAAAAGAATGGAGGAAACTGCTCTGAGGAATGTGAATATTGTGAGTTGAAAAGAGACCAATCCCTAACCATCATAAGTTGAACTGTGAAAAAGAACAAATCCAGAAATCCAGTTCAGTGATATGACCAGCAAGGACTGAGCTAAAGAACATGGCACCATGAGCATGCCATGAGCAAGGAAGGATGTCAGGAGTCTTCTAGGACCAGACATATGAGTTTCCTTGGATGCTTGTATCCCCTAAATTTGTGCTTGTATTCTAAATGTATGCCAACTCTTACCACTGTAATTGTGTTTAATTATGGAAGAAAGTAACTCAAATTTATGAAGGGAAAGTGCCGTTACTAAGATGCTTATGCTGCCAATCTCAGTAAATGTCATTATTTTGAGATACTTGTATTATTACAGGTGATTATTACAGGTAAGTGTGTGCTAGGAAGCCCATAAATAAAAAACCAAAAACTAAGTACTTGCTATATGGCAACCTCTGTGCTAGGAATTAAGGATACATAAAAAGCAATCAGAGAGCCTGCCTCCTAAACCAATAGAAGTCAACACATATAAGAAGAGGTAGAGCTGGAAATGAGGGGGGACAGAACAAGGAAACTCACTTAGTAGCATGATTTGGAGATGACCAGGATGTGACATATTTCTTTAGCAAATAAGGGGAAAACTCATTACTCAGAGCTCAGTACCTTAGGAACCAAACCCTCTTGGGAGGAGATAGAGGGTCAGAGTGCAAGAGACATGGTTTGGATATGTTTAGAAAGTGGCATGACGTACAGAGCCAGGTAAGGTAAAATCTTACATATTAGAGGATGAGTTATAATTTTTGGAATGCAGAACCACAGAGTACCTTAATGTAGGTGGCAGTAGTCATTCCATATGGACCTGATTGCCAAATATCAATGAAAAAGGGTAAAGATAATGCTATATATGTTTTAAGGATATTCATTAAACCCTACTCTGAATGACTTCTCTATTGCACAGCAGAGAATCAGCTTCCCAGTTACAAAATGAAGAACATTTCCTATCTGTCTCACTGTAGGACTCATGGCTAAATCACTAAGGCCGGTAACTGACAAGGACCAAGGGCCTTCTCACAGCTGATAGGAGTTTAGAGCTAAGGAGACTCTGTTCTCAAGCCAATGTAGAGGTGTGATAGGAGGATGAAAAAGGAAAGCTTTTGTCCACAGAGAAATTATAGAGTTAGAGTTGGAAGGAAGCAAGGAGGTCACTTTGTCAAGTTCTTTGACTTCAGTGCATTTTGGGTACACTTAATGAATGAGGTCACAAAGGGAGTAAATGGAAGAATCAAGATTTGAACTCAAGACCACTGACTCCAAAATCAGCACAATGTCTCTTTTTTCAAGACTCCTTTTCAAAGGGGGAGGAGCCAAGATGGTAGAGTAGAAAGGCACACATATGCTAGCTCTGAACCCACAGCCCATAAAATATCTGTAAAGAAAAACTCCCAACAAATTCTGGAGCAGCAGAAGCCACAGAACAATGAAGCAGATGAGATTTCTGTTCCAGAGAGACCTGAAAACCTGACGACGCAAAAAGTTCGTGGCACACCAGACCAGAGCAGAGCCCCGCCCTGCCTTGGCCGCACAGAACCGAGAGGAGCAGAGCCAAGCAGGCTTCAGGGACAGAATCTCCAGTGGCCACAGAGGTCCCTCCACCCACAGGTGACAAGGGTTGGTGAGAGGGTCTCTTTGGCTGCTCGAGAGGGGAGTGGGGGGTCCCCATAACTCAGGCCCCCTCAGGAGGCAGCAGTGGGGGCGGCAGCGGACAGGGACTCCCAGAGCAGGTGGGAGCCCAGATTCATTGTTGAAGGTCTCTGCATAAACCCCCTGAGGGAACTTAGCCCTGTGAGACAGCCCTGCCCTCACCCACCTGAGCAGCTGAACTTAATCTCACACTGAATAGCAGCCCTGCCCCTGCCCAAAGCCCTGAGGCTGGGAAGCAGCATTTGAATCTCAGGCCCCAATTGCTGGCTGGGCAGATCTGGAGATGTGGTGGTTGTGGAAAGAAAACTCAGAAGTCAAGTCATTGGCTGGGAAAATGCCCAGAAAAGGAAAAAAAAATAAGAATACAGAAGGTTACTTTCTTGGTGAACAGATAATTCCTCCCTTCCTTTCAGATGAGGAAGAACAATGCTTACCATCAGGGAAAGACACAGAAGTCAAGGCTTCTGTATCCCACACATCCAAAATAAATATACCATGGGCTCAGGCCATGGAAGAGCTCAAAAAGGATTTTGAAAATCAAGTTAGAGAGGTGGAGGAAAAACTGTGAAAAGAAATGATAGAGGTGCAAGAAAAGCATGAAAAGCAGGTCAACACCTTGGTAAGGGAGACTCAAAAAAATGCTGAAGAAAATAACACCTTGAAAAATAGGCTTACTCAATTGGCAAAAGAGGGTCAAAAAGCCAATGAGGAGAGGAATGCTTTAAAAAGCAGAATTAACCAAATGGAAAAGGAGGTTCAAAAGCTCACTGAAGAAAATAGTTCTTTCAAAATTAGAATGGAACAGATGGAGGCTAATGACTTTATGAGAAACCAAGAAATCACAAAACAAAACCAAAAGAATGAAAAAATGGAAGATAATGTGATCTCATTGGAAAAACAACTGACCCAGAAAATAGATCCAGGAGAAACAATTTAAAAATTATGGGACTACCTGAAAGCCATGATCAAAAAAAGAGCCTAGACATCATCTTTCATGAAATTATCAAGGAAAACTGCCCTGAGATTCTAGAATCAGAGGGCAAAATAAGTATTCAAGGAATCCACAGATCACCGCCTGAAAGAGATCCAAAAAGAGAAACTCCTAGGAACATTGTGGCCAAATTCCATAGTTTCCAGGTCAAGGAGAAAATATTGCAAGCAGCTAGAAAGAAACAATTCAAGTATTGTGGAAATACAATCAGGATAACACAAGATCTAGCAGCTTCTACATTAAGGGACTGAAGGGTGTGGAATATGATATTCCAGAAGTCAAAGGAACTAGGACTAAAACCAAGAATCACCTACCCAGCAAAACTGAGTATAATACTTCAGGGGAAAAAAATGGTCAGTCAATGAAATTGGGGACTTTCAAGCATTCTTGATGAGAAGACCAGAGCTGAAAAGAAAATTTGACTTTCAAACAGAAGAATGAAGAGAAGCATGAAAAGGTAAACAGCAAAGAGAAGTCAGAAGGGACTTACTAAAGTTGAACTGTTTACATTCATACATGGAAAGACAATATTTGTAACTCTTGAAACTTTTCAGTATCTGGGTAGTGGGTGGGATTACACACACACACACACACACACACACACACACAGACAGAGAGCACAGAGTGAATTGAATAGGATGGGATCATATCTTTAAAAAATGAAATTAAGGGGCGAGAGAGAAATATATTGGGAGGAGAAAGGGAGAAATGGAATGAGGCAAATTATCTCTCATAAAAGAGGCAAGCAAAAGACTTTTTAGTGGAGGGAAAAAGAAGGGAGGTGAGAGAAAAACATGAAGTTTACTCTCATCACATTCCACTAAAGGAAGGAATAAAATGCACACTCATTTTGGTAGGAAAACCTATCTTACAATACAGGAAAGTGGGGGAGAAGGGGATAAACAAGGTGGGGGGGAGGATGGAAGGGAGGGCAATGGGAGGAGGGAGCAATTTGAAGTCAACACTCTTGGGGAGGGACAGGATCAAAAGAGAGAATAGAAGCAATGGGGGCAGGATAATAT
The DNA here is from genome assembly GCF_028372415.1 of Notamacropus eugenii. Lineage (NCBI taxonomy): Eukaryota > Metazoa > Chordata > Mammalia > Diprotodontia > Macropodidae > Notamacropus > Notamacropus eugenii. The sequence continues at coordinate 553,129,484 of NC_092872.1, forward strand.
GGAGGGAAATATAGTTAGTCTTACACAACACAACTATTATGGAAGTCATTTACAAAACTACACAGATATGGCCTATATTGAATTGCTTGCCTTCCAAAGGGAATGGGTGGGGAGGGAGGGATGAAGAGAAGTTGGAACTCAAAGTTTTAGGAACAACTGTCTAGTACTTTCTTGTTGCTAGGAAATAAGAAATATAGGTAAAGGGGTATAGAAAATTATCTGGCCCTACAGGACAAAAGAGAAGATGAGGACAAGGGAAGGGAGGGATGATAGAAGAGAGAGCAGTCTGGTGATAGGGGCAATTAGAATGCTCGGTGTTTTGGGGTGGGGGGGAGGGGACAAATGGGGAGAAAATTTGGAACCCAAAATTTTGTGAAAATGAATGTTAAAAGTTAAATAAATTAATTAAAATTAAAAACTAAGACCCCTTTTCAATCTCAATATTTGCTCTTGCCTTGTAAAATCATGCCTTGGGGTGGGGAGAGGGAAACTTGAGTTGAGCCTGGCTTCCATGCCAACCTTACCCATAGACCCTAGTGACTCGTTAGTGCTTTCTTCTAATGAATCAGATTAGTTACCATCAACTGACTGGTAATGCTGGCTTGATGTCTGACTTTTCACTACCAGAGAGTGAAGAATGAGAGAAAGAAACTAAAAACATATGTGTATATGTGTACATGTACATGTGTGTATGTACATGTGTGTTCATCAACATTTGTTGTTGTTGAGTCCTTTCAGTCTTGTATGACTTCATGATACCATATGGGGTTTTCTTAGCAGAGATATTGCAGTGGTTTGCTATTTCCTTCTCCAGTTCATTTTACAGATGAGAAACTGAGGCAAACAGGATTAAGTGACTTTCCTAGGGTCACTCAGCTAATAAGTGTCTGAGGACAGATTTGAACTAAGGAAGATCAGTCTTCCTGATGCATTTTAATCTCCTAAAGTAAAAAAAAAATAATTGCAGGCTATAAAATACAATAAAATAGCTAAGTAGTGTATCCATTTCAGTTTTCCTTTATGTTTCACATCTCTCTCCAAACCTCCAACCCTAAACAGCTTAAACATTAAAAAAAACAAACTCTGCATCTATCTTTTAGATTCCAGATTCTTATTGACCTTTTGCCCCAGCATTTGCCCTCCACCATGGAAGGGGAAATTCAGTCTGTATCAGCATCCATTATGAACTTGGAGATTGATTGTATGTGTCAACTGAAGACTCATCTAGGAGGATGGGGAACGACTTCTAATTGCCAAAGGTGTGATCACCAAGTAATTTACAGGGTCTGTGTACTAAGCCATGTAGGGACTGATTTTTTGTGGGAGTGGGAGGGTTGGGGGGGGTGGAAGGAACAAGACAAAGTTGAGAACACCTAGCCTTGGTATATTGAATTAAGTAATTAGATGTCAGTGTATAAGGATAGCCTCAGAGATGTTTCTAGGAAGGTATTATATAATAATTACCAATTCTTGCTATTTTTTTAAACTTTCACTTAGCATTCAGTGAATACTAGCAACATTCAAATTAAGATTCTATTGGGTAGAAAGGGGAGCTAAAATGCCTCCTGTTTATACCTTTTCTGAGAGACAAGATGGTGTAAGATGAAAACTTTTTGCAATATAAAAAACCTTAGAGAGCTGACTGAAGCAGTGAAGGGTCGAGTGACTTGCCCCACCTCATAAAGCTACTATATGCTGAGGATCGACTTTAGCCCAGGTGTTCCTAACTAAAACTAGTCTCTTCTTTACTACGCCATGGTGCTTCTCTAATCTTTTTACATTATAAGCACTAAATAAAACTTTTTTGAATTAAATTGACATGGAATGCCAGAATCTGTGGATTAATTCATGTGAAGGCCCATTATAACATGGATTTTAAGCACAGCCTACTTTCTGTTTTCCTGATTATGTATGTGTGTATGTGTGTGCATGTGTGTGTTTTACAGGTAAAACAATTGAGGATAGAAAGATTAAATGATTTGTCCATATTCGCTCAATGAATTAATGGCAGAGCAAGGATTAAAGCCCATAATTCATTGTTTCTGGTGGAGTGTTTTTTCAACATACCATAATGTCTTTCTACAATGATTCAATGTTAATTCAATAAAATAAGTCACATTAGTATACCTTAATCTGATATGTGCTATTGTGTGATAGGATATGATACCTCCTTGATACTGACTAATTTTATTTTTTACATTAATAACCATATCATAACTAATTAATAAGAGCTAACAAATTTTATAGCTTCAGGTTTTCAAAAGCATACAACAAATATTATTACCTCATTTTAGTACCACAAGAACCCTGATAAGGAGATACTGTTATTATCTCCATTTTACAGATGAGGAAACTGAGGTTTAAAGAAGTTAGGTAACTTGCCCTGGGCACACAGTTAAGTAATTGAAGTTGGTTTTGAACTTAGGTCTTCCTGACTCCAAGTCCAATGTGCTATCCACTGTACCAACTAGCAGTCTTCCTGATAATGTTTTAAGGCTTTCAAATTTCTTTCCACATAATAACCCTGTAGAATCGATAGTTCAATTATTATGTACATTTCACAGATGAGGAAAATGACACTGAGAGACTAACTGATATGCATATACATAGCTAATAAGAAGTAAAGTCTAGATTCCAACCCAGCTGTCCTGACTTTAAATCCAATGATCTATTTATTAAAACATGCTTCTTTGGAGCAACTCCTGAGTATGATTAGATTGTAATGTGGTAAAAACACTATAGTTATGTCATCCATTACTTACTTTTTTAAGGTAGAAATTAAAATGGTAGACTTGTGCCTGATTTTTTGAGCAACAGATATATATATATATATATATATATGTGCATATATATATGTATGTATATATATATATATGTGCATATATATATGTATGTATATATATATATATTATTTTTTAAATTTATTTATTTATTTAACTTTTCAACATTCATTTTCACAAAACTTTGGGTTCCGAATTTTTTCCACATTTCTCCCCTCCCCCCACCCTAAAACACCGAGCATTCTAATTGCCCCTATCACCAATCTGCCCTCTCTTCTAACATCCCTCCCTTCCCTTATCCCCATCTTCTCTTTTGTCCTGTAGGGCAAGATAACTTTCTATACCCCATTATCTGTATTTCTGTTTCCTAGTTGCAAGAACAATACTCTACAGTTGTTCCTAAAACTTTGACTTCCAACTTCTCTTCATCTCTCCCTCTCCAACCATTCCCTTTGGGAGGGCAAACAATTCAATATAGGCCATATCTGTGTAGTTTTGCAAATGACTTCCATATTAGTTGTGTTGTGTAAGACTACCCATATTTCCCTCCATCCTATCCTGCCCCCCATTGCTTCTATTCTCTCTTTTGATCCTGTCCCTCCCCAAGAGAGTTGACTTCAAATTGCTCCCTCCTCCCCATGCTCTCCCTTCCATCATCCCCCCCACCCTGATTATCCCCTTCTCCCCCACTTTCCTGTATTGTAAGATAGGTTTTCATACCAAAATGAGTGTGGATTTTATTCTTTCCTTTAGTGGAATGTGATGAGAGTAAGCTTCATGTTTTTCTCTCACCTCCCTTCTTTTTCCCTCCACTAAAAAGTCTTTTGCTTGCCTCTTTTATGACAGATAGTTTACCCCATTCCATTTCTCCCTTTCTCCTCCCAATATATTTCTTTCTCACTGCTTAATTTCATTTTTTTAAGATATGATCCCATCCTATTCAATTCACTCTGTGCTCTCTGTCTCTGTGTGTGTGTGTGTGTGTGTGTGTGTGTGTGTGTGTGTGTGTGTGTGTGTGTGTGTGTGTGTAATCCCACCCAGTACCCAGGTACTGAAAAAAGTTTTAAGAGTTACAAATATTGTCTTTCCATGTAGGAATGTAAACAGTTCAACTTTAGTAAGTCCCTTATGATTTCTCTTTGCTGTTTACCCTTTCATGTTTCTCTTGATTCTTGTGTTTGAAGGTCAAATTTTCTTTTCAGCTCTGGTCTTTTCATCAACAATGTTTGAAAGTCCTCTATGTCATTGAAAGACCATTTTTTCTCCTGAAGTATTATACTCAGTTTTGCTGGGTAGGTGATTCTTGGTTTTAGTCCTAGTTCCTTTGACTTCTGGAATATCATATTCCACACCCTTCGATCCCTTAATGTAGAAGCTGCTAGATCTTATGTTATCCTGATTGTATTTCCACAATACTTGAATTGTTTCTTTCTAGCTGCTTGCAATATTTTCTCCTTGACCAGGAACTCTGGAATTTGGCCACAATGTTCCTAGGAGTTTCTCTTTTTGGATCTCTTTCAGGCAGTGATCTGTGGATTCTTTCAATACTTATTTTGCCCTCTGATTCTAGAATCTCAGGGCAGTTTTCCTTGATAATTTTATGAAAGATGATGTCTAGGCTCTTTTTTGATCATGGCTTTCAGGTAGTCCCATAATTTTTAAATTGTCTCTCCTGGATCTATTTTCTAGGTCAGTTGTTTTTCCAATGAGATATTTCACATTATCTTCCATTTTTTCATTCTTTTGGTTTTGTTTTGTGATTTTTTGGTTTCTCATAAAGTCATTAACCTCCATCTGTTTCATTCTAATTTTGAAAGAACTATTTTCTTCAGTGAGCTTTTGAACCTCCTTTTCCATTTGGCTAATTCTGCTTTTGAAAGCATTCTTCTCCTCATTGGCTTTTTGAACCTCTTTTGCCAATTGAGTTAGCCTATTTTTCAAGGTGTTATTTTCTTCAGCATGTTTTTGAGTCTCCCTTACCAAGGTGTTGACCTGCTTTTCACGGTTTTTCTGCATCTCTCTCATTTCTCTTCCCAGTTTTTCCTCCACCTCTCTAACTTGATTTTCAAAATCCTTTTTGAGCTCTTCCATGGCCTGAGCCCATTGAATATTTATTTTGGATGTTTGGGATACAGAAGCCTTGACTTTTATGTCTTTCCCTGGTGGTAAGCATTGTTCTTCCTCATCCAAAAGGATGGGAGAAGATATCTGTTCACCAAGAAAGTAACCTCCTATAGTCTTATTTTTTTCCCCTTTTTTGGGCATTTTCCCAACCAGTTATTGACTTTTGGGTCCTTTGTCAAGAGTAGGGTATATTCTGGGTACCTGTAAGATATCAGTTCCTCCAAGGTGGCCCAATCAGGTGTGTGCTGGTCTGGGTGCAGGGAAGCATTTTTGTGCCCAGAATCTCAGCAGTGTTTCCTTTTCACAGGCACCTGACCTCCAGTTCTGCCAAGCTAGCACTGGGGGGGGGGAGGGGGGGGCTGGATTCAGTCAAGCTGCAAGGGCAGGGCCTCCATTCAGTGTGAGACAAAGACCAGCTGCCTCAGGGTGTCTACACAGGGCTGAGGTAAGACTCAGCTCTTCAGTGCCCCCAGGGGATTTTATGATCCAGCTATGGTGTCAGGCTGCTGTAGGGGCTGCCCTGAGAACTCCTGCTGCATGCCTGATGTGAAGGCCCTCCTCCCTTCCTGGCCAGCTGAATAAACCCCGTCATTGACCTTTGGTACCTATGGGTTGAGGGATCTTCAGACCCTCTGCTGCTGGGACTGGGGATTCTATGACTGGAGATTCCACCCCTGAGGGCTGTTCACGAGCCAAGGCCTAGCAGTTGAGGCTGGGCTGGCACTCTGAGCTCTGTTCCACATCTGGTGCAACTGACAATTCCTGTGGGTCTTTCAGGTCACCCTGGGCTGGAAATCTCCTCCACTCTGTTGTTCTCCACTTCTGGCTGCTCCAAAATTTGTTGAAAGTCCCTCTCTACAGGTGTTTTATGGGCTGTGTGGGGGCAGCCTCCGTATGTGTGTCTTTCTGCTCTGCCGTCTTTGCTCCGCCCCCAACAGATCTATTTTAATACATCATTCAAATAAAATGAAGATGGATATGTAACTTTAAAGTAGAATCAATAACACACATGATGATTTCAAAATTTCTTGGTAAAAATAAGGCAGATGTTGTTGTAGTTGGGTCATTTTCAATCTTCTCCAGTTTTTTGTGACTCCATTTAGGATTTTCATGGCAAAGATACTGTAATGGTTGCTGCTTTCTTCTCAAGTTCATTTTATAGATTAGGAAACTTAGGCAAACAGGTTAAGTGATTTGCCCAGGATCATACAGCTAGGATGTGTCTGATGCCAGATTTCAAATCAAGAAAATGAGCCTTCCTTACTCCAATCCTGGTACTCTATCCATTCTACCACCTGAGTGCCCTGGAAGCAGAAGCTATCTATTTAAAAATTTTGCTTAGATCCCCAATTGATAAATGGTCAAAGGATATGAACAGGCAATTTTCAGAGGAAGAAATTAAAGATATCTATAATCATATGAAAAAATGCTCTAAATCACTATTGATTAGAGAGATGCAAATCAAAACAACTCTGAGGTACCACATCACACCTATAAGATTGGCAAACATGACAGAACAAGAAAATGATAAATGCTGGAGAGGATGTGGGAGAGTTGGAACACTAATTCATTGTTGGTGGAGCTGTGAGCGCATCCAACCATTCTGGAGAGCAATTTGGAACTATGCCCAAAGGGCTACAAAAATGTGCATAGCCTTTGACCCAGCAATATCGCTACTAAGACTATATCCCCAAGAGATCATAAAAATGGGAAAGGGTCCCACATGTACAAAAATATTTATAGCAGCACTCTATGTAGTTGCCAAAAACTGGAAGTCAAGGGGATGTCCATCAATTGGGGAATGGCTGAATAAATTATGGTATATGAATGTAATGGAGTACTATTGTGCCATAAGAAATGATGAACAAGAAGACTTCAGAGAGGCCTGGAAGGACTTATATGACCTGATGCTGAGTGAAAGGAGCAGAACCAGGAGAACTTTGTGCACAGCAACGACCACAGTGTGCGAGAGTTTTTTCTGGTAGACTTGGAATTTTGTAATAACGCAAAAACTTCTTATAAAAAAAAAAAATCCCAAAGGTGGTTCTCAAGGCAAAATGCCTTCCACACTCAGAGAAAGAAATATGGAAGTCATTCACAAAATGTAGCAGATCATGTTTGTGTATGTGTATGTGTTTGTGTATCATGTTTTGATTTGTTATATGATTTCTTTCATTTATTTTAGTCTGACTACATGGCATGACTATAGTGAAAATATACTCAATAGGAAAGTATATGTAGAACCTATACAGAATTGTATGCAGTCGTGGGGAGGGAGGGGGGTAGTGGGGAGTAGGCGTGGGGGGGATAAAATCTCAATTGTATGGCAGTGATTGTTAAACATTAAAAAATAATAATAAAAAAAATGTGGAGGTGAAAAAAAAATTTTGCTTAGAAAGCAAAGGTGATTGAGTGCAGAATTATATGCACATGGAGTTTTTGTTTTGGTATTTGATGATCCTCAGAGCGAATCACATAATCTTAGTATATCTGAACCATAAGCTCATTTAGTCCAACCTCTTAATTTTATAGATAAGGAAAATGAGACATTGACATACCTTCCATAAAATCAGTTTTGTCATTAGAATAATCCCAAATTTCTGACTCTCAACTCCAATGCTTTTTTCTTATAGCAAATGTTTTGAACATTTACATCCTTAAACTGTTGCAATAGTCTAGTGTCATAATTGTGATGTGTGACCTTAACCTAACTTCTCTAGATTTCAATTTCCTTCTCTATAAATTTAATGAGTTGAGCTAGATGGCCTCAGAATTCCTTTTCAATGTTAGACCTATGGTTTGATCAATCAAGCACCTACTGTACTCCAAGTACTATGACCTGACAAACCTCTTTTCCCTTCTCCACATTAAGGGGATTGGAATACATGTTCACTAAGACTTCTTTCAGACTTTTGTTTGATTTTTTTGTTTTGTTTTGTTGAAAGATTGAATCTCCCTGTCTTGCTCACGTTGCAAGTAGAGTGGCCTAATCCCAATGCTGATCACAGAGTCTTTAATTTGTTCCATTTTTTCCAGTCTGGCCAGCTTCCCTCCTCCTTAGACTGATGGTTCCATATCCCTGGGAGTGCACCGAATTGGTGCCAGATTTAGTATACTCATTGGATCTGTTTAAACCATACTGAAAATCTTGGACTCAAGTGATCTGCCAGTCTCAGCATCCCCAGCAGCAAGGGCTACTATGCTATGTCATCCTTTCTAGTTCTAATGATCCATGATTCTGTGCAATACATTGGTCACAGGAAAAGAGTAAGGGAAAGAAAGGTACAGCATTTATAAAATACCTACTATATACCAGGCACTGTGCTAACCCACTGTATAATTATTATCTCATTTGATCAGAGAACAATTATCAGTATTTCTTGTTGACATTTTGCTCTTGAAAACATGGAAAGTAATGAGGATGGGTGTCAGCAGCATAGGGACAAGTATAGCATTCTTTTCATTTTTCTATGTGCCATAGTCCAGCCAGGGTAATAAGGTGAAATAAGGTATTAACAATTTGATTGGGGTACCACAGAATAATGTGAGGAAAGAACATTAACTGAAACCAAATCTTTCTCCCTCTTCCCTCACAGTCTCTTGGAGGTGACCAAACATATGTCTCTCCACCCCCATAGTAGCAGTCAGCACTGCCACAGCTGTGTTCTTTGATGTGTAAGACAGCTCCGGGGTATCAAAGGGGAAAAGTGAAAAGACTCTGTTCAACCCCAATTGCCATAGCAACATCAGCCTTGGTTTTGTTTTACTGTGCTTTTCCTTTCTCCCTTAATGCCATCCCACTCATGCCAATAAGATATTACAGGCCCAGGAATTAGCAGAATCTAATGCTAGCTTGAAGTCCTCTTCTTACTAGCTATGTGTCTTATGTCACTGAAACCTCTCAGAGCCTCAGTTTCTTTCTGTGTCAAATGAGAAGATTAGACTGGGTCATAAAACAGTTCCAAATATCTTTTGAGTTTATATGTCTATACCAGAGACTCACTTGTCTTTGCTGATCAAGAGAGCTTTGAAATTAACCAGAAGTTCAGTTCCTCATTGCCTTAAGAAAAAAGAGCAGGGGCTATAGGGAGGGAGGAAGGGAGGGAGAGAAAGAGACAGAGACTGAGACAGAGACACAGAGAGAGACAGACTGGGACCGGTGACACTCTCAAATCTTTTTCTTTTTTGTTCCTTCAGCTCTCCATGTGGCGAATAGTACTTTAATGAGGGGTAGAGGAGGGAATTTTTTCCCCCTTTACCAACTAGTTATGACCAGCACACGGCAGCTAAAGCACAGGACTCATCAGGTAAGTAAACCTGATCTTGCCTAGGTTTTAGGTTCTATCTTCTATGATTACTTTATACAAAATAAAAGAAAAAATAGCAAACGGAATATCACCATGACCCTTCTCAGTAAACTGGCAGCTCCAGCCTCTCCTGTGTCATGGTAAGAGACTTCTTCATGTCATAGCCCCCCTCCACCAATACTGTTCTTGTACCCTCCCCCCCACACACACACACATACACTCTATCATGATAATGAAAGCACAGGAACAGTGGAGCCTGGAATCTCTCTCAGTTGCTTCAGGAATGTGCTAGGTGGCTACTCCAATACTGGAAGCAATCCACCTTCCCTTCTATTATCCCACCCCTTTCTCTTACTCCCTTTCCCTCCTATTTCCCTCTTGGATAACTTAGATTTCTAGATACAACGGAATGTGTACATATGTTTTTCACTCTTTGAACCAATTCTGATGAGAGTGAGGTTCAAGCATTGCCCACTGCTCCCATCCCACATTTTCCCCTCTATTGTAAAAATTCTTATATACCACTTTTATGTGAGAAATTTTTTTTGCCATTTCAACTCTTCCTTCCTCCTTCTCATTTTGGGTGGATGGGGGAGATCATTGCAACAATTCACACTCATGCCCTTTGTCTGTGTAAACTCCTTGTAACTGTCCTAATAAAGTTCTTAATATAATTATATATCATATACATATATAATTATATATAATCAATTATAATATATAATTCTAATAAAGTTCTTAGGAGTCAGATATATCAACTTCCCATGTAAGAATGCAAACAGTTTAATTTTCTTGAGTCTCTTATGATTACTGTTTCATGTTTACCTTATGCTGTTTCTTGAGTCATCTTTTTGAATGTCATATTTTCTATTCAGCTCTTGTTTTAAAGTCCTCTATTTCATTAAATATCCTTTTTTTCTGAAGGATTACATTCATTTTTTTCTGGGTAGGTTATCTTGGTTATAATCCTAGCTCTTTTGCTTTCTGGAATATCATATTCTACCAACAGGTTCCCAAAGTGAGAAATATCATCTCATGGAGGGGCACTGGAATGATCCAGGGGGCAGTAGGAAACTCAGGTACAATGGGGGGGAGGATTAAATAAAAATAAGTGGACAGTAGAAGCAAAAGTAGGAGCAATGGGCAATGCTGGAACCTTACTCTCATTAGAATTGTTTCAAAGAGGGAGGGCATATTCAGTTATGTCTAGATATCTAACTTACCAAAGAAGGAAACTGGAGAGAAAGTGGATGAGAGAAAAGGGTGGGACAATAGAAGAGAGGGTGGATTAAGGGAAGCAATGCTTAGAAGCAAAATAGATTTTTGAGGAAAGAAAAGAGGAGGATAAAGAGAGGAGGAAAGAGGGGGTAGGGAAGCAGGGAAGGAGAAAGAGAGAGACAGAGAGAGAGAGACAGAGAGAGAGAGAGAGAGGAAGAAGAAGAAGAAGGAGAAGAAGAAGAAGATGAAGAAAATAGGATAGAGAGAAATACAGTTAGTATTGTATAATATGTAATATAAGTAGAGTATAGTAGAAGAGAAGTCATTTGTACATTAAAATCATAGTGATGACATTATTTTCCAAATAAACACACAAAATGAAAGTTATAACTGGTCAGTGGTCAAGTCCACCATCTTAGCTTTTTAATAAATGAAAATGGACCACAAAAGCAAGCTACCTACCTCCGAGAAAAGAAACAGACAGACTCTAGCTGGCAAAGCTATATAGATACAGATTATTCTTCCAACATCTTAATGATAGAACTTAAACCTTATTTATTCCTTTGTATATTTTCAGCACTCATAGTTCTTCAAAGAATTACGATAGAAAAATTTAAAGTGGGTCTCTTAAAAAATCTCTTTATCTATTTCTCTCCACTTTTCTCCTGCCCCTAGTTAATTTTTATTATTTTAACAAACAAAAACAAAAATTTGTTAATTATTTACTTTCCCTATTTTCCTTAACATAAATTTAATCAATTCAGTTTAAAATAGTGATTGTCCCATTCTCTTTGACATAACTTTTGGATTGGTTATCACTGAGTGTCTCAGAGAACTTGGTTGTTGCTTGTAAATTGATTGCAGCAAGAAACTAGGTGTAAACCAATTTTTTGAGGGGGTTGAGCTTCAAGGCTGGCTGCATTATATTTCATTTTATATGCAGCTAGATAGAAGCAATATGGTGTAGTTGAAAGAATACTGGATTAGAAGCTATTTGGCACCACAGGGTGTTTACTTTGAGTCCTCAAATCCAGCCTCAGATACTTATTTGGTATGTAACCTTGAACAAGTCACTTAACCTCATTCTGCTTTGGTTTTCTCATCTGTAAAATGGAGTTAACAACACCTACCTCAAAAAAAAAATTGTTGTGTGAATTAATGAGCTAATATTTATAAAGCACTTTGAAAAACTTAAAGCACTATGAAAATGTCAATTATTATTATTATTACTATTATAAATCATGATCATTATCATTATTAGATATGAGTTCAAGTATTATTGACTTTCTATATGACCTTGGAACAAGCTCCTTCTTAAATCATAGGATCACAGCTTAAGAGATGGAACAATACCTTCTCTCCCCTCCCCCCCCCATATGTTTTTAGCCTCCTTTTATGTATGTTTCCCCTTTAGAATGTGAGGACATAGAATCTTAAGGACAGAGACTGTTTTTCTGCTTCTATTTATATTTATAGCACTTAATGCAATGATTGACACATATTAAGGACTTAATAAATGCTTGCTGACTGAGAAACCAATGAGTCCAACTTCCTTCCTTTACATATGTGGAAAGTGAGGTACAGACTTCCCAGGGTCACACATCTAATAAGTGTCTGAGGTGGAATTTATTGCAATTTCATGATCTCAAGTCTAGACCTTTGTTCATTGTATTGTTGTTCAGTCATTTCAGTCATGTCTGGCACTTTATGACCTCACTTGGAATACTCTTGAAAATTTCATTCTTCAGCTCATTTTGTAGATGAGGAAACTGAGGCAGGGTTAAGAGACTTGTCCAGGGTCACACAACTTGTGTCTGAGGTCATATTTGAACTAAGGGAAGTCTTCCTGACTCCAGGCCCAGTGCTCTATCTACTGCACCACCTAGCTGCTCATCAACCTCCCTATGACTTTCTAAACCAAAGACCCATCCCAAGCATTCCAATTTATGCAGTCTCCTCCAAATTCAAATGTAAGCTTCTTGAAGGGAGGACTATCTTTGATTTTGTACTTATATCTCTGGTATATATAAAAATATATATAATGTAATGGTTGGTACTAAGTAAGCACCTAATACATAATACTACCTATTGCTACTAATAATTGGTAGCATTTATATAGTCCTTTAAGGTTTACAAATCACTTTACATATAATACCTCATTTTAACTGCTTTGAGTTAACTCATTCTGCCACTACCTTTACTTGTTGTGGAACCCTGGACAAGCCACTTAGGTTTTTCTTTTTTGAACTTCTTTTTAATAAAATAAGGAGTTCCATTTCTCTAATATCACTTTTCTCTCTAAAATCCCATGACTTGCAGACAAATGTTTTCATTTATTTTTCCACTCTGTATATGATTCTGGAGATACAGACAAAACAAAACAAAACAGTCATCCTTACTCTCAAGAAGGATACTTATGCTTTCATAAAAGCTTTGTCATGACTTCTAGATGCAAATAAAGGAAAACAAGAGAAAATGCTGAGATTATTGAATCTTCCAGGAAGAAAAACGTTGCTGAGGTGGAGCCAAGAGGGTGGAGAAAAGGCAGCCACTCTCCTAAGTTATTCCCCCAAACACCTTTAAATAATATCATAAAAGATGTCTGGGGGCAGAGCCAAGATGGTGAAGTAGAAAGATGGATCTGTAGAAGCTCCCCTTCATAGCCCATAAAATACATCTGAAAAATGATTCTAGACAAATTCTAGATCAGAAGAAAAAAAGATGACGGAATGAAAGAGATTTCCAGCCCAAGAGAGCCTGGAAGGCCAACAGAAAACGTCTATTGCACTGGGCACATAGCAGAGTGCAGCCCAGTGTGGGCTACACAGCATGGCAGGAACAGGACCAGAACAGGCTTCAAGGCACCAGAAGCAGTAACAGTTCCCAGACTGCTTAACCCACAAACACCAAAGACAGCTTCAAAGGTCAGTGATAAAGCTCTTTCAGCTGAGTGAGAAAGGAACACAATCTGGACCCACCAGCAGCAGGCATTGCAGTGACAGTGTCCATTTTTGGAGCTCTCTGATTAATGACCCTGGGGAAACTGAGTGACTGATATGGATCTCAGCCCTGAGTGGTTCTCCTGGGTTGCTGAAGAGTGCTGGCAATGGAACTGTGAGTGGCTCTAGGGAGGGAACCCTGCTGGCAGATCCTGGGCAGAACAGAGTGCTTCTGGTTGTTCCCAGACCAGAGCACAGGCCAGGAGAGGAGTAAACTCCTCTCCCTTGATTGTGCCACCTTGGAGGAACTGAGAACTTACAGGTCCCCAGAGTATACTCACCTCTTGACAAAGGACTCAAAAGTCAAGTAACTGGCTGGAAAAATGCCCAAAAAAAGGGAAAATATAAGACTAGAGAAGGCTACTTTCTGGTTAACAGATATTTTCTCTCATCCTTTCAGATGAGGAAGAACAATGCATACCATCAGAGGAAGTCAAGGCTTCTGCAGCCAAAACTTCCAAAATAGATATGCAATAGTCTCAAGCCATTGAAGAGCTCAAAAAGGATTTTGAAAATCAAATAAGAGAGGTGGATGAAAAATTGGAAAGAGAAATGAGAGTGATGCAAGAAAATCATGAAAAGCAAGTCAACAGCTTGCTGAAGGAGATCCAAACAAAGCTGAAGAAAATAACACCTTTAAAAATAGACTAACTCAATGGCAGAAGAGATTCAAAAAACCAATGAGGAGAAGAACACTTTAAAAAGTAGAATTCACCAAATGGAAAAGGAGATTCAAAAGCTCACTGAAGAAAAGAGCTCTTTTAAAATTAGAATGGAGCAGATGGAAGCTAGTGACTTTATGAGAAACAAAGAAATTACAAAACAAAACCAAAAGAATGAAAAAATAGAAGATAGTGTGAAATATCTCATTGGGAAAATCAACTGACCTAGAAAATAGATCCAGGAGAGACAATTTAAAAATTATGGGACCACCTGAAAGTCATGATCAAATAAAAAGCCTAGACATCACCTTTTATGAAATTATCAAGGAAAACTGCCCTGATGATCTAGAACCAGAGGGCAAAATAAATATTGAAAGAATCCACTGGTTATCTCTGGAAAGAGATCCAAAGACATACTCCTAGGAATATTGTAGCCAAATTCCAGAGTTCCCAGGCCAAGGAGAAAATAATTCAGGCAGCCAGAAAGAAGCAATTCAAGTGTTGTGGAAATACAATCAGGATAACACAAAATCTAGCAGCTTCTACATTAAGGTATCAAAGGGCTTGGAATATGATATTCCAGAAGTCAAAGGAACTAGGGTTAAAATCAAGACTCACCTATCCAGCAAAACTGAGTATAATACTTCAGGGGAAAAAATGGCCAGTCAATGAAATAGAAGACTTTCAAGCATTCATGATGAAAAGACCAGGGCTGAATAGAAAATTTGTTTTTCAAACACAAGAATCAAGAGGAGCATGCAAAGGAAAACAGGAAATAGAAATTATAAAGAACTTTCTAAAGTTGAACTGCTTACATTCCTACAGGGAAAGATAATATTTGTAATTCTTGAAACTTTTCTCAGTATTTGGGTGTAGGGATTATACACACACACATACACACACACACACTCACACATAAATATGTATATGTATAGACAGAGAATACAGGGTGAAATGAATAAGAAGGGATGATATCTAGAAAAATAAAATTAAGGGGTGAGAGAGGAATATCTCGGGAGGAGAAAGGGAGAAAGGGAATGGGGCAAATTATCTCTCATAAAAGAGGCAGGAAAAATCTTTTTCAATGAAGAAGAAAAGGGAGGAGGTGAGGGGTAAAAAGTAAAGCTTACTCTCATCATATTTGGCTTAAGGAGGGAATAATATGCTCACTCAATTTGGTATGAAAATCTATCTTACACTACAGGAAAGTAGAGGAGAAGGGGATAAGTGGGGTGGGGGTGATGATAAAAGGGAAAGCAAATGGGAGGAAGGAGTAATTAGAAGTAAATACTTTTGGGGAGGGACAAGGTCAAAAGGATAGGATGGAAGGAAATATAATTAGTCTTATACAATATGATTATTATGGAAGTCTTTTGCAAAACTACACATATGTAGCCTATGTTGAATTGCTTACCTTCTCAGTGGAGGTGGATGGGTAGGGAGGAAGGGAGAGAAGTTCAGACTCAAAGTTTTAGGAAGGAATGTTGAGAATTGTTTTTGCATACAACTGGGAAATAAGAAATACAGGTAATGGGATATAGAAGTCTATCTTGCCATACAAGAAAAGAGAGAAGGTGGGCATAAGAGAAGGGAGGGGTGTGATAGAAGGGAGGGAAGACTGAGGGAAGAGGTAATCAGAATGCAGGGCATTTTGAGGTGGGGGATGGGAAAGAAGTGGGGAAAATTTGGAACCCAAAATTTTCTGGAAATGAAGGTTGAATACTAAAAATAAATAAATAAACATTAAAAAATAATAATACCATAAAGCAATTCCTGAAGTGGCAAAACTCAAAAAAGGATGGGCTGAAATAATTTTCCAGCCAAAGAGAACTCAGAAAAAGTCTGTTGCATCTATGTGACAGTGGAGCATAGTGCAGCACAGTCATGCCAGAGCAGACTAGGACCCAGAAAACCAGAAGCAGGCTTTGGGAGTAACTGAATCAGCAACTGCAGTGACTGGTTCCAGAGCTTTCAGACCACAGATCAAAAGGATATTTACAGAGCTTTCTTTGCTGGCACTGGGAGAAGAACTCTGTTACTTTGCCAATACTCAGTTATGGGTCAAAATTCTGGGTGGCTCTCCCAGTGTGAACAGAACAGTAGCACACCAGAGCTTGGAGCCACAGAGAAGCAGTAACTTCATCACAGTTCCAGGGTAGAAAAGAGTGATTGTGGTTACTCACAGACCAGAGTACAGGCCAGGAGAAGAATAAACATGCCTCTCCTTATATAATAAAACCTTGAATTAACTAAAAACTTATAGATCCAAGGAAGTATCTCTAAATACAGTTGCACAAAACCCTTGAAACTTGGGACCGCATGCTCTCTACCCCTGAAGCAGAGCCACACTTTATAAAAAGAGTTTGAAGTGAAGAAATAAGCTAAAACAAAGAGAGACAAAACAACAGAAAAATAAGCTGATCATAGAAAGTTACCATGGTCACAAGGAAGATCAAAACACACTCAGAAGAAAGGAAATCCAAAGCTCTGATTTCTAAAGCCTGCAAGAAAAAAATGAATTAGTCTCAGGTCATGGAAGAGCTCAAAAAGTATTTTGAAAATCAAGTAAGAGAGATTGAAGAAAAATTGAGAATAATGCAAGAAAATCATGAAAAAGAGCCAATGATTTAGTAAAGGACACATAAAAAATAC
This sequence comes from Notamacropus eugenii, assembly GCF_028372415.1. Classification (NCBI taxonomy): domain Eukaryota; kingdom Metazoa; phylum Chordata; class Mammalia; order Diprotodontia; family Macropodidae; genus Notamacropus; species Notamacropus eugenii. Next base: position 553,146,226 of record NC_092872.1, read on the forward strand.
CAAAGAAAATAAGAACCTAAAAATAGAATGGGACAAATGATAAAAAGAGGTACAAAGAGCCAATAAAGAGAAGAATGCCCTAGAAAGAAGAATTAGCCAAATGGAAAAAGAGGCATAAAAATTCACTGAAGAAAGAAAGTCCTTAAAAAGTAGAATAGGCCAAATTGAAAAAGAGGTACAAAAGTTCACTAAAAATTAAAAGTTAAAATTAAAATTAAAAGTTCCTTAAAAATTAGAATGAGTAAATGGAAGTAAATGATTTTATGAGAAATATAGAAACAATAAAAATCAAAAGAATAAAAGAAATCAGAGACATTGTGAAATATCTCATTGGAAAAACAAAAAAACTTGGAAAATAGGTCCAGACAGAAAATATAAAAATTATTGAATTACCTGAAAGTCATGATCAAAAAAAAGAGTCTAGACATTATCTTTCAAGAAATTATCAAGTAAAACTACCCTCATGTTCCAGAACCAGAAAATAAAATAGAAATTGAAAGAATCTACTGATCACCTCCTGAAAGAGATTAAAAAATGAAAATTCCTAGGAATATTATAGCCAAATTCCAGAGTTTCCAGATTAAGGAGAAAATATTGCAAGTAGCCAGACAGAAATAATCCAAGTATGGTGGAGCCACAGTTAGGATAACACAGGACTTAGCCCCTTCTACATTAAAGGATCAGAGGGCTAGAAATATGATATTCTGGAGGGCAAAGGAGTTAGGGTTAAAACCAAGAATCACTTACCTAACAAAACTGAGTATAATCCTTCCAGAGAAAAGTGAATATTCAATGAAATAGAGGACTTTCAAGCATTCTTGATTAAAAGACCAGAACTGAATAGAAAATTTGACTTTTGAATAGAGGACTCAAGAGAAGCATAAAAAGGTAAACAGGAAAGAGAAATCATAAGGGACTTAATAAGGTTAGACTGCTTACATTCCTACCTGGGAAGATGATTTTTGTAACTCATAAGACCTTTCCTATCATTAGGGTAGTTAGAAGGAGTATATATAGACAGAGGGCACAGGTGTGAATTGAATATGAAGGGATGATATCTAAAAAAATAAAATTAAGGGGTGAGAGAGGAATGTCTTGTAGAAAGAGAAAGGGAGAGGTAAAATGGGGTAAATTATCTCACATAAAAGAGGCAAGAATAAGCTTTTACAGTAGAGGGAAAGGGGGAGAAATGAGTGGGAGTGAACCTCACTCTCATCAGAATTGGCTCAAAGAGGGAATAAAATACATATTGAATAGGGTATAGAAATCTATCTTACCCTACAGGAAAGGAGGAGGGGAAGGGGATAAGAGAAAAGGGGGATAGTGAGAGAAGGGAGGATAGATTGGAGGAAGAAGTAGTCAGAAGCAAAACACTTTTAAGGAGGGAAAGAGTGAAAGGAGAGAGAGAATAAAATAAACTGGGGGGCAGAAATAGGATGGAAGTACATTTAGTAATAATAACTATGAAAAAATAACAATGTTTCCATGATAAAGGCCTAATTTTTTCAAATGTAGAGAGAACTAAATCAAATTCATATAAAAAATAGGAACCATTCCCCAACTGATAAATGATTGAGAGATATGAACAATTTTCAGATAAAATTAACAAAGGTATTTATAGCCATATGAGAATGTGTTCAAAATTGCTATTTATTGGAGGAATGCAACTTGAAATAATTCTGAGGGAGTACCTCATACCTATTAGATTGACTAATTGGACAGAAAAGGAGAATGGCAAATGTTGGAGGCATGCAGGAAAAATGGGACATTAATACACTGTTAGTGGAGTTGTGAACTGATTCAACCATTCTTTAGAGCAATTTGGAACTATGCCTAAAAGGCTATAAAATTATGTATAAACTCTTTGACCATCAGCACCACTCCAAGGTCTTTATGGAGAAAGAGAGAGAGAGACAGACAGACAGACAGAGACAGAGAGAGAGACAGAGAAAGAGAGAGAGAGAGAAGAGAGAGAGAGAGACAGAGAGAGAGAGAGAGAGAGAGAGAGAGAAGGAGAAAGACCTATATGTGTTGAAATGTTTATAGCAGCTCTTTCCTGTTGGCAGGGAGTTGAAAATTTGGAGGATGCCCATCAGTTGAGGAATGGATGAACAGATTGTGCTATGTGACTGTGATGGAATACTATTGTGTTGTACAAAATGATGAACAGGATGCTTTCAGAAAAACCTGGAAAGACTTACATGAGCTGATGCAAAGTGAAATGTACTGTGTACAAAGTAACAGCAATATTGTAAAATGATCAACTGTAAATGACTTAGCTATTCTCAGCAATGCAATGATCCAACATAACTCTGAAGGACTTATGATGAAAAATGCTATCCATCCCCAGACGAAGAACTGATAGAGTGTGAATACAGATTGAAGCATATACTTTTTTAACTTTATTTTTCTTGAGGTTTTTTTTTTTTGGCTTTGTTTTTTGTCACAATATGACTAATATGGAAATATCTTCTGAATGCATGTTTAACCTATATTGAATTGCTTGCCTTCTCAGTGAGGGTGTTGGGAGGGAGAAAGGAAGAGAATTTGGAACTCAAGAGCTTTAAAAACCAGTGTTAAAAATTGTTTTTACATGTGATTGGGGAAAAAATAAAATACTAAATAAAAATGTTAAAAAAAAAAAAGAAAGAAGTTACTGATGTGTTGGTGTAAGTCTCTGTATTCTCTGTGCACGTCTGAAGGTAAATTAGAGGAAATAAAGATAATGGAATATAGAATTTGAAACAAGGAAACTATCGCAATGAAATCTTCCTGAGTTCAAATCTGACCTCAGATACTTACTAGCTATGTGACCTGGACAAGTCATTCAACACTGTTTACCTCAGTTTCCCCTTCTGTAAAATTATATGGAGAAGGAAATGGCAAACCACTTCTGGTATCTTTGCCAAGAAAACCTCAGATGAGTCACAAAGAGTCAGACATGACTGAAACAGGCAGAAGTTAAATAGTGCCCTAAAGAAGCAGACTGACATACCTTTCCAGTAGTAATTGTCAAAGCAGAAGTAAACAGCTATACTTACCTCTTAACCTAAACTTTAGAAAAGATCATCCTCCTCCTCAGCCCCATGATCCCCAAGAAATTTTGCCAAATATTGCTGGAGGTACATGCCTCTAGCTACATACATGCCACCCCTTGTATCCTGCATTGTTCATTACCCCATTATTTTTTATTTATTTATTATTTTATTTTTCCTACTTACATGTAAAAATTATTTTTTATATTCATTTTTAAAACTTTGAGTACTAAATTCTCTCCCTTACTCCCTCCCCTCCCCCCAACCCAGCATTCAGAAGGAAAGCAATTCTATACTGGTTATACATGTGTAGCAGTGTAAAACATATCCATTATAGTCATTTTGTGAAAGAAAACATAGATCAAAAAAAAACCGCTCAAGACAAATTAAGAAAGTTAAAAAAAAAGTTTGCTTCAATCTGTATTCACACACCATCAGTTCTTTCTCTGGGGATAGATAGCATTTTTTATCATAAGTCATTCAGAGATGTCTTGAATTGTTGTATTGCAAGAATACTGAAGTCACTCACAGCTGATCATCCCACAATATTTCTGTTACTTTGTTCACAGAACATTCCACTTTGTATCATCCCATGCAAGTCTTTCCAGGTTTTTCTGAGAACATCCTGCTCATCATTTCTTACAGTACAATAGTACTCTATCATAATCACTAACCACAACTTGTTCAGCCATTCCTCATTTGATGGACATCCCCTCTATTTCTAATTCTCTACCACTAGAAAAGAGTTCATGTAAATATTTTTGTGCATATTGATCCATTTCCTTTTTGTATTTTTTCTCTCAGGATACAGACCTAGCAGTGGTACAACTAGGTCAAAGGGTATGCATGGTGTTTTAACCCTTTGGGCATAGTTCCAAATTGCTCTACAGAATGGTTGAATCAGTTCACAACTCCATTAAGGGTGGATTTATGTCCCAAATTTTCCTACATCCCTTCCAATATTCATCATTTACCTTTTCTGTCCTGTTAGACAGCCTAATAACTACGATGTAGAGCTTTAGAACTATTTTAATTTGTATTTCTCCAATCAATGAGTTAGAATATATTTTTCATATGGCTATAGATGGCTTTGATTACTTCATCTGAAACCTGTTCACATCTCCTGATCATTTACCAATGAGAGAATGGCTCTTATTTTCATAAATTTGACTCAGTTCTTTGTGTGTTTGAAAAATGAGGACTTTTGCAGAGAAAGTTACTTCACTTTTCCCACAGTTTCTATTGCTTAATGTATTTCCCCCACCTCCATTTGTTCTATTTTCTTTTACATTTCACCTTATCACTCCTCAAAACTATTTTGCTTCCAGCTACCCCCTCCCCCAATATGCCTCCCTTCTCACTCTCACTTCTCTTATCCCCTTCCTCTCCTATTTTCCTGTAGGGTAAGAGAAATTTCTGTATCCAATTGAGTGTGTATGCTATTCCCTCTTTTTTTTTTTTTTTTGAATTAAATTTATTTATTTAACTTTTAACATTCATTTTAACAAAATTTTGGGTTACAAATTTTCTCCCCTTTTATCCCCTCCCCCCCCAAACACCAAGCATTCTAATTGCCCCTATGACCAATCTGCTCTCTCTTCTATCATCCCTCTCTGCCCTTGTCTCCGTCTTCTCTTTTGTCCTGTAGGGCCAGATAGCTTTCTATACCCCTTTACCTGTATTTCTTATTTCCTAGTGGCAAGAACATTACTCGACAGTTGATCCTAACACTTTGAGTTCCAACTTCTTTACCTCCCTCCCTCTCCACCCCTTCCCTTTGGAAGGCAAGCAATTCAATATAGGCCAAATCTGTGTAGTTTTGCAAATGACTTCCATAATAGTTGTGTTGTATAGGACTAACTATATTTCCCTCCATCCTATCCTGTCCCCCATTACTTCTATTCTCTTTTGATCCTATCCCTCCCCATGAGTGTCGACCTCAAATTGCTCCCTCCTCCCCATGCCCTCCCTTCTATCATCCCCCCCACCCTGCTTATCCCCTTATCCCCCACTTTCCTGTATTGTAAGATAGGCTTTCATACCCAAATGAGTGTGCATTTTATTCCTTCCTTTAGTGGAATGTGATGAGAGTACGCTTCATGTTTTTCTTTCACCTCCTCTCTTTATCCCTCCAATAATAAGTTTTTTGCTTGCCTCTTTTATGAGAGATAATTTGCCCCACTCCGTTTCTCCCTTTCCCCTCCCAATATATTTCTCTCTCACTGCTTGATTTCATTTTTTTTTTAAGATATGATCCCATCCTCTTCAATTCACTCTGTGCACTCTGTCTCTATGTATGTGTGTGTGTGTGCATGTGTATGTGTGTAATCCCACCCAGTACCCAGATACTGAAATGTTTCAAGAGTTACAAATATTGTCTTTCCATGTAGGAATGTAAACAGTTCAACTTTATTAAGTCCCTTATGACTTCTCTTTGCTGTTCACCTTTTCATGATTCTCTTCATTCTTGTGTTTGAAAGTCAAATATTCTTTTCAGCTCTGGTCTTTTCATCAAGAATGCTTGAAAATCCTCTATTTCATTGAAAGACCAATTTTTCCCCTGAAGTATTATACTCAGTTTTGCTGGGTAGGTGATTCTTGGTTTTAGTCCTAGTTCCTTTGACTTCTGGAATATCCTATTCCATGCCCTTCGATTCCTTAATGTAGAGGCTGCTAGATCTTGTTTTATCCTGATTGTATTTCCACAATACTTGAATTGTTTCTTTCTAGCTGCTTGCAATATTTTCTCCTTGACCTGGGAACTCTGGAATTTGGCCACAATGTTCCTAGGAGTTTCTCTTTTTGGATCTCTTTCAGACGGTGATCTGTGGATTCCTTGAATACTTATTTTGCCCTCTGGTTATAGAATCTCAGGGCAGTTTTCCTTGATAATTTCATGAAAGATGATGTCTAGGCTCTTCTTTTGGTCATGGCTTTCAGGTAGTCCCATAATTTTTAAATTGTCTCTCCTAGATCTATTTTCCAGGTCAGTTGTTTTTCCAATGAGATATTTCACATTATCTTCCATTTTTCCATTCTTCTCGCTTTGTTCTGTGATTTCTTGCTTTCTCATAAAGTCCTTAGCCTCCATCTGTGCCATTCTAATTTTGAAAGAACTATTTTCTTCAGTGAGCTTTTGAATCTCCTTTTCCATTTGGCTAATTCTGCTTTTGAAAGCATTCTTCTCCTCATTGGCTTTTTGAACCTCTTTTGCCAATTGAGTTAGGCTAGTTTTCAAGGTGTTATTTTCTTCAACATTTTTTTGGGTCTCCTTTAGCAGGGAGCTGATCTGCTGTTCATGCTTTGACTTCATTTCTCTCATTTCTCTTCCCAGCTTTTCCTCTACCTCTCTAACTTGATTTTCAAAATTCTTTTTGAGCTCTTCCATGGCTTGAGCCCATTGGGTGGGCTGGGACACAGAAGCCTTGATTTCTGTGTCTTTGCCTGATGGTAAGCATTGTTCTTCCTCATCAGAAAGGAAGGGAGGAAATGCCTGTTCACTAAGAAAGTAACCTTCTATGGTCTTATTTCTTTTCCCTTTTCTGGGCATTTTCCCAGCCAGTGACTTGACCTCTGAATATTCTCCTCACACCCACCTCACCTCCTGATCCTCCCAGCCAGTGTTTGGGGTCTGAGATTCAAATGCTGCTTCCAGCCTCAGGGCTTTGGGTGGGGGCAGGGCTGCTATTCAGTGTGAGATTAAGTTCCAATGCTCAGGTTGGGTCAGGGCCGCCTCTCAGGCTCAGTTCCCTCAGGGAGTTTATGCACAGACCTTCCACAATGGATCCAGACTCCTGCCCCCTTGGCGAGCCCTGGTCTGCAGCCTCCTCTCAGCTTCTACCTCCCGGGGGGGCCTGAGTTATGGGGGCACCCCACTCCCCTCTCGACCCGCCAAAGAGACTCTCTCACCAACCCCCATCACCTGTGGGTGGAGGGACTTGTGCGGCCGCTGGAGATCCCGTCCCTGAAGCGTGCTCGGATCTGTACCTCTCGGTGCCGCGGCCACAGCAGGTCTGGGCTGGGCTCCGCGTCTGCAGCGCGACGGACCTTTTGTGAGAGGTTTGCAGGTCCCTCTGTGGGTGGAGGGACCCACGTGGCCACTGGAGATCCTGTCCCTGAAGCCCGCTCGGATCTTTTCCTCTAGGTGCCGCGGCCGCGGCAGGTCTGCACTCAGCTCCCAGTCCCGGCGCCGCTATTCCCTCTTTAAGCCAATTCTGATGAGAGTAAGGTTCACTCACTCCCCCTCATTTCCTCCTCTTCCCCTCCACTGTAGATTATTCTTGCCTCTTTTGTGTGATATAATTTATCCCATTTTACATCTCCTTTTCTCTTTCTACCAGGACATTCCTTTCTCACCCCTCAATTTTATTTTTTTAGATATTAACCCTTCATATTCAATTTGCAGCTGTGTCTCTGTCTATATATACTCCTTCTAATTACCCTAATGGTAAGAAAGGTCTTATGAATTACAAAAATCATCTTGCCATGTTAGGAATGCAAACAGTTTAACTTTATTAAGTCCCTTATGATTTCCCTTTCCTGTTTACCTTTTTATCCTTCTCTTGAGTCTTGTATTTGAATGTCAGATTTTCTATTCAGCTTTGTCATTTTTATCAAGAATGCTGGAAAGTCCTCTATTTCATTGAATATCCATTTTTCCCCTTAAGGATTATACTCAGTTTTGCTAAGTAAGTAATTCTTGGTTGTAATCCTAAGTCCTTTGCTCTCTGGAATAGTATAGTAGAAGTCTTCTAATCATATAATATAGAAGCTGCTACATCTGACTGTAGTTCAACAATATTTGAATTGTTTCTTTTTAGCTGCTTACAACATTCTTTCCTGGACCTAGGAACCCATGAATTTGACTATAATATTCCTGGGAGTTTTCATTTTGGGATTTCTTTCAGGAGCTAATTGGTGGATTCTTTCCATTTGTATTTTACCCTCTGATTCTAGAATATCAGTCATTTTTCCTTGATCATTTCTTGAAAGATAATGTCTGGGCTCTTTTTTTTATCATGGTTTTCATCTCTCCTGGATCTATTTTTCAGAGCACTTGTTTTTCGAATGAGATATCTCACATTGTCTTCTATTTTTTCATTCTTTTGGTTTTGGTTTATTGCTTCTTGATTTCTCATAAAGTCATTAACTTCTATTCTAATTTCTAAGGAATCATTTTCTTTAGTGAGCTTTTGGACCTCTTTTGCATTTGGTCTACTCTGATTTTAAGATGTTATTTTCTTCAGCAATTATTTTGGTATCTCCTTTGCCAATCTGTTGACTTTTTCCGATGATTTTCTTGTAAACTCTCATTTCCCTTCCCAATTTTTCTTCAATCCCTCTTACTTGATTTTTAAAATCCATTTTGAGTTATTCTATGGCCTGAGACCAAATCATATTTTTCTTGGAGGTTTTGATGTAGGAGCTTTTACTTTTCTGTATTCTTCTGAGTGTGTGTTTTGATCTTCCTTTTCACCACAGTAACTTTCTATAGCTATTTTTTCTGCCGTTTGTCCATTTTCCCAGCCTATTAGTTTACTTTTAGCTCTTTGTTAAGGTAGGGTTCTACTTTCAGGGTGTGCAGTTGTTTTCAAAGCTTTCATAGAAGAGTTTTCACATATACTTCTAGAGACTCATAAGTTTTCAGTTCTTATAAGGTGATAAGATCTAAGGAGAGGTACTTACTACTCTCCTGGCTTGTGCTCTGGTCTGTGAGTGACTACAACTACTGTTTTCTGTCCTGGCCCTATGAGTATGATCTCCCCTCCACTGTGGTTGCTAGTTCTACTATACTAGTGCTCCTCCTTCCCCTGGGACTGCCACCCAAAATTGGGACCTGGTTCTGAGTATGGGTAAAGCAACAGAGTCCTGCCTCAGTGCTAGCAAAAAGATCCCAGTAATCTCCTTCTGGCCAGTTGTTCAACCCCCTTATTGTCTGTGGGCTGAGATCTCCAGGAGCAACTGCTGCTGCTGATTCAGTTACTCTCAAGACCTGCCCCTGGTTTGGTAGGACCAGGATTGTTCTAGAGTGGCCACTGCTGGACTGTGCACCATTCTCACCCAGATGAGAGAGACCTTCCTACTGACCTTCCAAGGTGTCTTGGGCTGGAAATTTGTTTCACTCCATTGTTTTATGGGTTTTGCTGCTCTGGGCTACTCTGTTTCTTCCACAACACCCCAGGAGTCTGATTTATAACTTTATTTTCTTAGGTTTCTTCTTCATCTCCCATTTAAGAAAACAAAAATGGAATACCATTCTGTCCCAATGAGTAAAATAAAAGGAATCAATTATGAAGCATTTCTCTATGCAAAGCATTAATTGACAACCAGGTAACACACACAGGCAGAGCTGGTCTAACTTATCTCATAGGAACCTAATATATATCATGACAACACTGTTGCAGGCAGGCATAAAAAAGACACAGAGGCTTTGTCAATATGAGGGCACTTGGATAACTTCAAGAAGTTCTATTTTATTAAGTTCCAGCCAAATACAAGGCCTTGTAATCAGCACAGGAGATAACAAAAAGATACGACAAAAGTTATGCCCTCAGAGTTCACATCTTTTTATTAATTAATTTTTAGTTTTCAACATTCACTTTCACAAAATTTTGAGTTCCAAATATTCTCCCCATCTCTCCACTCCACCCACCTCAAGACATCATGCATTCTGATTACCCCTCCCCCAATCTGTCCTCCCTTCTATCACAGTCCTCCCTTCTCTCACCCCATTCCCTTCTGTTTTCTCATAGAGCAAGATAGATTTCTATACTCATCTGTATATCTTATTTTGCAGTTGCATGTAAAAACAAGTTTTAACATTTGTTTTTAAAACTTTGAGTTCCAACTTCTTTCCCGTCCTCCCAGCCCCCATGCCCAGTAAGAAGGCAAGCAATTTGATAAAGGTTATGCATGTGTAGTCATGTAAAACACTTTCATAACAATCGTGTTGTGAAAGACTAACTATATTTCCCTCTATACTATCCTGCTCCCCATTTATTCTATTCTCTCTTTTGACACTGCCCCTCCTCAAAAGTGTTTACTGCTAATTAGCTCCTCCTCCCATTTGCCCTCCTTTCTATCATCCCCATGGCTACCCTGCGTATCCCCTTCCCTCCTACTTTCCTGTAGTGTAAGATAGATTTTCATACCAAATTGAGTGTGCATGTTATTCTCTCCTTAAGTCAAATGTATGAGAGTGAGCTTTACTGTTTCCCCATTCACCTCCTTTTATTTCCCCTCCATTAAAAAAGTTTTTTTCTTGCCTCTTTTATGAGAGATAATTTGGGCCATTGCATTTCTCCCTTTCTCCTCCCAATATATTCCTCTCTCATGTCTTAATTTTATTTTTTGGACATCATCCCTTGCTATTAAACTCACCCTGTGCCTTTTGTCTGTCTATCTAACTATGTGTGTGTGTGTATGTGCGTGTGCGTGTGTGTATAATACCTCCAACTACTCAAATACTCAGAAAAATTTCAAGAGTTACAAATGTGCTCTTTCCATGTAGGAATGTAAACAGTTCAACTTTAGAAAGTCCCTTATGATTTTTCTTTCCTGTTTACCTTTTCATGTTTATCTTGATTCTTGTGTTTGAAAGTTAAATTTTCTATTAAGCGCTAGTCTTTTCATCAATAATGCTTGAAAGTCCTCTATTTCATTGAATGATCATTTTTTTCCCTTGAAGTATAATACTCAGTTTTACTGGGTAGGTGATTCTTGGTTTTAGTCCTAGTTTCTTTGATTTCTGGAATATCATATTCCCAGTCCTTCAGTCCCTTAATATAGAAAATGCCAGATTCTGTGTTATCCTTATTGTATTTCCACAATACTCAAATTGTTTCTTTCTGGCTACTTGGAATATTTTTTTCCTTGACCTGGGAACTCTGGAATTTGATTATAATACTCCTAGGAGTTTTTCTTTTCAGATGTCTTTCAGAAGGTGACTGGTGAATTTTTTCAATATTTATTTTACCCTCTGGTTCCAGAATATCATAGCAGTTTTCCTTGATAATTTCATGAAAGATGATATCTAGGTTCTTTTTTTTATCATGGATTTCAGGTAATCCCATAATTTTTAAATTGTCTCTCCTGGATCTATTTTCCAGGTCAATTGTTTTTCCAATGAGATATTTCACATTGTCTTCTATTTTTCCATTCTTTTGATTTTATTTTGTAATTTCTTGGTTTCTCTTAAAGTCATTAGCTTCCATTTGCTCCATTCTAGCTTTTAAAGAACCGTTTTCTTCAGTGAGCTTTTGAATCTCCTTTTCCATTTGGCTAATTCTGCTCTTTAAAGCATTCTTCTCCTCACTGGCTTTTTGGGCTTCTTTTGCCGTTTGAGTTAGTCTATTTTTAAAGGTGTTAATTTCTTCAGCATTTTTTGGGTCTCCTTTAACAAGCTGTTAGTTTGCTTTTCATGATTTTCTTCTGTCAATCTCATTTCTCTTCCCAGTTTTTCCTCCATCTCTCTTACTTGATTTTCAAAATCCTTTTTGAGCTCTTCCATGACCTGACACCACTGTATATTTATTTGGAGGTTTTGGCTGCAGAAGCCTTGACTTTTAGGTCTTCCTCTGATGCTATGCATTGTTCCTCCTCATCCAAAAGAATGGAAGAAAATACTTGCTCACCAAGAAAGTAACCTTCTATTGTCTTATTCTATTTCCCATTTTTGGCCATTTTCCCAGCCAGTTACTTGACTTTTGAGCTCTTTGTCAAGGGAAGGGTATACTCTGGGGACTGTGAGTTCTTAGTTCCTCCATGGTGGCACAACCAAGAACCTGCACTTTGGTCTGTGATCAGGATTCCCTCTCCAGAGCCTCCACTAGCTCCACCTCACCAGCACTCCTCCTCACCCCAGAGCAGTTACTCATGGCTGAGAATCAGATCAGCTGCTCAATTCCTCCAGGGACTTTAGCCTAGTCTTCCAACAGTGGATTTTGCTGCTGTCTGGGGCAGGAACTAGACCACTGTGTTCCCTTCTCACCCAAGTGAAAGAGCATTCTCACTGACCTTTGAAGCTGTCTTTGGCATTTTTGAGTTAAGGAATCTGGGACTCACAGCTGTTGCCATTGTCATAGTGCCTTGAAGCCCACTCCAGTTCTGTCTTTGCCATGGTGTGGCCCACACAGGGCTATATTCTGCTCTGTGCCTGTGCTGGGCTGTGCTCCCTGGATTAGTCTATTTTCAAGGTGTCATTTTATTCATCATTTCTGGGGTCCCCTTTGGCAAACAGTTGACTTGTTTTTCGTGATTTTCTTGCATCACTCTCATTTCTCTTCCCAATTTTTCTTCCAGTTCTCTTACTTAATTTTCAAAATTCTTTTTGAGCTCTTCCATGGCTTGAGACCAATTCATATTTCTTGTAGGATTTAGATGTAGGAGTTTTGACTTTGTTGTCATCTTCTGTTTGTATATTTTGGTGTCCCTTGTCACCAAAGATTCTATAGTCTGATTCTTGTTCCAGTTTTTGTTTATTTACCCAGCCATTTACTTGATTTTTGAGTTTTTTGTCAAGGTAGTTTTCTACATCCAGTGGGCTTGATGGAGGGGGTGTACTGTCAGCCACTCAATCACCCCACAATCTGTGAGCCTAGAGCTCCAGAAATAGCTGATTCCTCTGCCTCTGCTTCTGTGACTGCTGGGGGCTCCTCTACCCCCTCTACTGCCCTGGGGCAGGGGCTTGGTTGACTCTACTCTCTCATATGATCCAATAGGTATTTTTCACTGAGCTTCCAGTTTGTCTACAGTGTTTTAGGGTCATGAAGTCTGGAATCCACCACAAGTACCAGTTCCCTGAGGTCTGTTCATGTTCCATCTGTGTCAGAGTGGTCCATGCTGCACTGTGCTATCCTCCCAATGTGGTAGATGCTTCCTCTTGATCTACCAGGCTGTTCAAGGCTGGAGATTTGCTTCATTTCATCATTCTGTGGGGTCTGCAGCCCCCATGTTTATTTAGAGTCATTTTTTACAGGTATTTGACTGGGTTTGGAGAAAGAATTCTTATCAACCCTCTGCTTCTAGTCCACCATCTTGTCTCTGCCCCCCAGAGTTTACAGTTAAATGAATCAGATTCATAGAGTCTATATCCTTCTAGAAGTCTTCTAAAAGAAACCTCCTAAAGTTCACCTTTGGTTCAAAAAGCCTGGCTGGATAAGAAGCACTGGTACTTGTTGGTAACAGCAATAAGCCAGTAATCAGGAGAGACTTGGATTTGAATCTTAGCTCTGAAACTTGCTATGATATGACCCTGGGAATGTTGCTTCATTTTCTGTGGGGTTCTATTACATGAAAATGCTAATATGTGAACTGTCTGCCTTGCAGATTAGTTGTTTTGAGGATTTTTTTTTTAATCACTCAAGAATGCAGGATTTTAAGGAATTATTATGATCAGAGAAAACCCCCTTCCAGGATAGATCAAAAGTTTGGGACTGTTCAGAAAACACTTAAGTTACTTTCTAGTTGTAAAACAAGGCTCTAATAAAACTAAGATTCAGAGCAAATGGCTTTACAAGATTCTGTATTTTTTATTATCTATGTATGTATGTATGTATGTGTATACACGTATCTGTTTATATATGTATACATCAATAATGTTGAATATCACTGATTGTCACAAAGTCCTTCACTGTCATTTACAATTGATGACTGATAAAACCAGGTCAAAAGTAAATGAACAAATTTTTTTTGTATGTATATGTAAGGAAAAGAAGGGGATATTTATTAAGCACATAATATATTCTAGGTTCTATATTAAACACTTTATTATGTACATGTATATGATACTGATATATATGTATATACACATACATACATATGTGCACACATATATGTATATATTTAAGTGTTCATTTATTCCAAAGATCACATATTTAGAGCTTAAAGAGACTGTAGACATCATTTTATACCACCCTCTTCTTTCTATAATTGAGGAAACTAAGGCTTCAAAAGATTCAATTTAAGGTGATAACAGACAGGGATTGATCAAAGGCTGTATTGGTTCTTTGGTCATTTAACTCCATGGCCAGTACTCTTTCTATTGTCAGTTAGCATATACATGCACACATACATGCACATGCACACATGCATATCTATGTGTCTGTGTGTTTTTAATGCAAACACATACCATCTACATTGCTCTGTTGTTAATATTCTATTTTACAGATGGATATTTAAATTTACTTGCAAAGTCAAGCTATGAGCTTACTCCACAAGTTGAGTGCTAAACTATTTAACTTGCCTCACACTTAAAAGATGAAGAAAATCTAAGGCAGGGCAACCAAGACAGTGAGGGTTTCGAGTTCACAGGAAATAAGTATTAGTTAAATGAAATGGGCATGTTAGCCATGAGAAGAGAAGTTTTATATGGGGCATGACACTGTAGCAGTCCTCAAGTATTTGGAGGCTTATAATTGGTAAGAAAGATTAGACTCCAGAATGTCCGTAAGGATGAAACTAGGAATAACAGGTGTAAGTTTCAAAGTCTTGAATAAATGTGATAGGTTTCTAAAGCTCCAATGGGTTGCCTTGAAAGATAATGAAATGGGTCTCCTTCTCTCTGTTTCTGTCTCTCTGTTTCTCTGTTTTTCTCTCTCTCTCTCTCTCTCTCTCTCTCTCTCTCTCTCTCTCTCTCTCTCTCTCTCTCTCTCTCTCTCTCTCTCTCTTTCTCCCCAATTCCAATTACAGACTTTCAATCAGTAGCTCCATGACCACTTATTGGGAATGACGTGAAAGACGTCCTTTTTCAGGGATCAGTTAAATGGACTTAATAACCATAGATAACCCTAGCAATTTCGAAAATCTGAGATTCTTAGAACATGTCTAGGTGTAATACAAATGTAAATATATATATATATATAAATATACACATATATATACACAAACATATATATACACATATTTGTATATATATTGTATATAAACTATGTAGACATATGTATGTATATGTGTGTGTTTTTGTGAGTATATATATATTTTTTTTCTTTTCCATTTTGGTGTTTTGGACAGAACATCGTTGCCACCTCTCCCCATGTATAAATACATTTTAGTACATTGTCCATTAATGACCTTCAATCTGTTGATTAACAACTATTTTAATTGTTATGGTAGTTTTGCAGACTAATCCTTCTTACAAACTGTAACTTGTTTCCATTGACAAACTCAGAGAGCATGACCATTACCTGCTTTCATTTATCTGACTTGCTGATAAAGAAAAAAAAATGTGGTTTATAATCAATCACTTCTAACATTTATTTTAGTAAAGCCTTCAAGTCAGGTGCCCACATGTGAGATAAACATATTTTAAAATTTGGCAACGTCAGGAAAAAAGGGCAGTAATATAAATGAGAAAAAGATGGATTTACCTCAGAGCTCTTTTCAATAGTGTAACAGATACAGGCATACTCAGAATATTTAACATCAGTATTTTTATTTTTAAGACACATTGAGTCTCTAACTTCTATGATCCTTCATTCTCCCCTTCATTATTCGAAAAGATACACATTTCATCTCCCCTTGTTGCCAATATAAAGTTACATAATTACAATTTAATTTAATTTAATTCTTTTTTGAAAAATTCAACAATAAATTTTACTTAAAATAAAACGAAGATAAGGAAAAAATATCAGATTTCAGACTTTAGCAAACGTGGTAGAAGAAGTATCCTAAGTCATCACTCCTTCTCCCAAACAAGTTATACTAAAATCCTTAAAAGATATTTAAACTGATTTAATTGGCTCCAGAGACTGAAGATCAAGTCATTGACATGGCTTCCTGGTTCCTCAGGTACAAAACAGCCAGGACAGGAAAGTCTGGTGGTGCTCCCTTGGACCTCTGACCTCAGATTAGCAGGAGGATCAACACTAAACAAGAGCACACACTCAGTTGAATTGAGAATATATCCGAATACTGATATCCTATCCTTGCCTGGGATGCCCTCCTGCTAGGTCTAAGTAAACCTCCTTACCTAACTGTTAGATAGACTATGAGTGTCATTGGAAAGTTAATGGTGATTTAAAGGTAAATGATCATCAAAAATATTATTTTCCTAAAAATACAAAACAAAGGTAGGCTCTACATCAAAACGAACTTAGAGATAAGAAACTCTGTTCAATTCCCATCTGTGACATTTGTGTGTGTTCGTCCTTCATTGCCAAAGAAGACCATGTCATCAGAAAAATAATGACATGACTTGCAATTGACTCTGTTTTGAGGGAGGGAGGCCTGTGCAGACCACCAGGCTCACTTCTCCTCCAGAGCTACCTGAATTCAGTGACCAGATATTCATCAGGATGACTGGAGATGACCCAGGATGAGGCCATTGGGATTAAGTGACTTGCCCAAGGTCACACAGCTAGTGAGTATCAAGTGTCTGAGGTGAGATTTGAAGTCAGGTCCTCCTGACTCCTGCACTGGTCCTCTATCCACTGCATCACCTAGCTGCCCTGTCATACTAACAGTATGATCATGGAAAAGTCAAGTAATACTATTAAAGCCCCTTTTAAGTTTGCCTCTATTATACATGATGTTTTACGCTAACTCAATTTGGGAAAGAAATGAATATGGTCTTCAAAGTCCAATACTTCCTCCCTATGATTATTATGATTATAAATTAAGATCATGATTATGATTATAAATGAATGATGTACTGCTTTCCTCCAGAACGTTCCAAATATTAAAAGGAAAATGATTTTAAGTCCTTGAGATTTCCTTTTCTTTTTTCATTTAAAGTCAATTATCACTTTTCTACCCTGTAAGAACTTCTCTCTTCCTATAATACACATTTATATATTCTTTTCTATGCATGGGTATTAAAACATAGCTCTAGTCTCACAGAGAGTTTAACTGAATTCTTTATCCATTGATACATTTGTTATATAAGATTGTTTTGAAGGTCAATGTTAGGTTCTTGAAATCAGTTCTAAAAACATGGATGTCATAGGTAATATCTTCAGTCACTCAAAACGGATCAGACTGAATATCCCTGAGGCAAAAAACAAGGAGCTGGCCAGCACTGGGATTTATTTTGCCTCACTATGCATATCAGTTACCAGGATTTTGTTTTGGTTTTCAGTGGAGACAGGGAGAATGGGAAGATGAGAAAATTAATGTTTATTTACTTTTTTAATAAAAGAAACTTAAAATTGCATTAAAATTTACATCATCCAATACACAGCTTATTTAATCAGTAAATAAATATAATAAATATATGTTGAACAGCATTACAGAAAGCAATTAACAAAACAGAAATGAAAAGCAGGAGATTAGGCTGAGTCATATTTAGGGAAAAAACAGTTTTTAATGATCCTAAGCTACAAAAGCCTATCTTTTGAACACCAAAATACATAATTATACATCCTCAAAACTGGAAGGAATCAGAGAAGATACCTATTTCAGGCCTGTTATTTGACAGATAAGGAAATCAGATCCAGAGAAAATGTGACTTACCAAAAGTCCCACAGGGAAAATGGTCAGAGACTCAGGTCCTCTGACTCCAAATGCAGCTTTCTTTCCATTGCACCATAGTGCTCCTACTGTTCTCTTTGACTGTGAATACTGGACTATGCTTAATTTCAGAAGGATGATAATTTCAAATTTCAGATGATTTAGATGACAATTGAAGGACACATGGTTTAATGATGACATCAGAAGCTGTATAACATAAATCTCTGAGGTCATGACTGACTAGAAATGTGAGGGAGCCAGTTGTGCAGTAAAATAGTCAAAGATGTACCAAACACAATTTAAATAAAGCTCAAACAAAGTCTGGGGCATGTTTCAACTACTCCATAGAAAGTAGATGGAAAAAACAGAACACAACAGGCAAGAAAGAAATACAAAGGAGTAGATAGATCCCATTCTTCATCTATGAAGAGAGATTACCCATAAAGATGTTGTCACAAGTTCACAGACACATTTAGTTGTTATTTACTAAAACAAATGTTCTGGAGCCCCCTATAATAAATTAAAGAAAGAGGTTCCATGCAGAACAACCTCATGTTCCTATCTTAAGGATGAGAGCCCCCAGAACACAAGTGTAAGGGGTTATTTAGTTGAGTGGTCATTTCTCTAGTATTATGCACAAACTTTTTTCTGTCATTAATTCATAATTAATATTCACCTTCCAAATAGTTACTGAGATGATTTTCCTAAAGTTCAAGCCTGCTTATGTTATTATCCAACCAATAAACTCTAATATCTCCTGTTGTATCTAAGCTTAAAAGTAAATTTGCCTGGTTAGCTTTTAAAACCTTTATCAACCTGACCCCTAATATACTTTACACCTTTATTTTATATAATTGCCCTTCCTGATTCCTCAGTTTAGCCAAACCAACTTTCTTACTGTTTCTCACATATGATGCTGTATCTCCTCTTTTTGTGTTTCTGTACTGGCTGATCTTTTATGATTAAAATGAACTCTTTCCTCACCTTTCCATTTTATAATCCCTTATTTCCTTCAAAACTGCCGAAATGAGACTTTCTACAGGAAGCCTTTCCTGATTTTCCCAATATCCCACCTCCTACCCCCACTGCTAGACCTACTCCCCCCAAAAATAACTTGGGTTGACTTGATATCTATTTTGAATATATATCTTTATGCCTCTCTCAATAGCGTTAAACTGTTTCTACTTCGTCTTGCCATACCCAGCACCCAGCAAAATGACTAGCATGTGAGAGGCCTTAAGAAATACTTGCTAATTGATTAATTGATTGACTCTAGAAGAATTCCTCTTCTTTCCCATTCCTGGTTGTTAGAGCTTTTCTATTTAGGGAAGAAGCATCAGATCAATAAATAAGACAAAATTAAGAACACACACACACATATACACACACACTCACACTCACGTACCCCTACATGACATGGTGGACAGAGGGCTGGGCCTAGAATCAGGAAGAGCTGGCTACAGATTTGATCTCAGACACTTACAACTGCATGACTTTGGGCAATCCCTTCTTTTTGCTTCAGTTTCTCCACCTGTAAAAGTGGGATAATAACAGCACCCACCTTCCAGGGTTGTTATAAGGATTCAGTGAGATAATAATTGTAAATCTCTTAGCACAGGGTCTGGTACGTAGTAAGTGCTATATAAATGTTAGCTATGATTGTTGTCAATGTTATTATCAGCACATACAGAGTAAAAGGACTACATCTTATCTGTTAGAGAGTCATGTTGGACAGAAAATAACTGGAGATACTAGAAAAATCCAAGAAAAGTTGAAAATAGAATGCCATTATCTTTAAGACTTTAAGGGAACATTTGATGGTATTTGAAGAAAAAGTGACACACTTACGTCCTTTGGGAAGGGAGCAAGTGATGGTAGCAAAGAGTTTCCTTTAAATAGTTTTTTTTTCCTCTCTGGACAACATTTGGATTTTACAGCTGCCACTGACATGTGCAGTTCCACATTGCTTTTTGACCCCCAACTGTTTCTGGAACCCTACACAGGCCTAGTGGCCAAGAACACCTTTTGCCCTCTGAATCTAGCACAGCAGTTGCCATCTTCTCTGATGTGCAGCTCCCGGCAACAATCCATGCCTCAAGGCCTCCGGACTGGTTCCCGGCAATGCTTTCTACCTGGGGCTACACCTGAAGCCCATATGGAGGCTTCAGCTGCTGCTCCATATAGGGGCCTGCTGACTGAAAGGCTTGGACCAGATGGAACATATGATCCCAGTGCTATGAAGGCTGACTATGCTCTGTTGGGGATTTCGTCTGTGAAAAATGGCCAACTAGAAGCATTTAAATAATAATAACACAACACATGTTGATTTTTTTTCCAAGAAAAAAATACTTTCTGTTTAAAACAAACCAGAAAAAATGTTTAGAAGGATGGGTTATTTTTTTTAAATGACAAAGATTCAAATGATCAAAGTCACATATGAGCAGAAATAAATGATTTAGAAAATATCTTTTCTCTCTGACTTCCCTCTTCAGCTGCTAAACTTTGCCCTCTCTGTGTGGCAATGTCTATTTCTATTCTTTGTACTCCTACTAATTTCAGTTGGTCAGTGTAGAGATGGAAGAAACATTAGAAATACTCACCTGACTGTCAGTCTTCTGGACTAAGATTAAGTGTGTTATTTTACATTTGGCTTAATTATTATTTTTGTTTGATACATGATTTTTAACAATAGCATTTGTTCTTAAAAAAATCATTATTTTTAAAGAAATTATCTGACCCATCACCTTCATTTTCTAAGTGAAGAAGCATTTGTAGATTTCAAGACAGGAGCAGAGACTTCCCCAAGGTTGTACAAGCTTGAAAGAATATATTTGTAATTTCTAACTCGATCTTTTGACAAGTCAGTGTTCTTCTTACTATAACACATTACGTCTTGATTTTACTCTTTCTTGAGGCTTCTATGCTTTTATTCAGATGTTGTCATTAATACTCATGACCTAACTAGCTCCAACCTACCATTGTAGACACTCAATAAGCATTTATTAAGCATCTACCATGTAAGCCCTGGTGATACAAAAAAAAACCAAAATCGAGAGTCACTGTGTTCAAGGAATCTGCAGTCTAATGAGAAGAGAGAACATGAAAATAATAATGTACTAATAAAATATGTGCAAGATTGGAGATAATCAATAAGAAGGAAGGTTAGTATTAAGGAGGATTAGAAAAGGCTTTCTTGCAGAAGGTGGGATTTTAGATTAGAGTTGAAAAATGCTAGAAGGTGGAGATAAGAAAGGAGAACATTCTGGCAAAGAGAGAGGTGGAATAACAGCCAATAAGAGAATTCCAAATTATATGGGAAAAACATGATGCTAGTGAATTTGTGGGTTGTAGCAAGATCAAAAACATGATCATCTCTGTGTGTAGCTGAGTTTGAGTAGAAAAGTAAATCACAGGAAATGAATAAATTGAGGAATGTGGAGGCTGGCGTGTTTGAGGAAACAACAATATTTAAATCGAAAACCAACTATGAGTCAGGCACTGAACTCATTCAGGAACGGAGAGTGTCCTAGATATTGGTAGACATTTGCTACCAGAATTTTGATTGGGTAGTTCATAAGAATAAATAATAATAGATTGCATGACTCTATTTGTTGTGGCAAGTAATTGGAAACTCAGGGGATGCCCTTCAATTGGATAACGGCTAAACAAGTTCTGGTATATGATTGTGATGGAAACTATTGTGCTATAAAAAAAATGATAAAAGAAATGGTTTCAGAACAAACTGATACACGGTGAAATGGACAAAACTAAGAGAACATTGTACACATAACACAATAATGTAACAATAACCAATTGTGAAAGAATTAACGACTCTGATCAATAATCTACAAAAATTCCAAAGGACTCATGATGAAAAAAAATACTTTCCACCTCCAGAGAAAGACCTGATAAACTATGAGTAAATACTGAAGTATATATTTTTTAATTTTATTTTTCTTGCTTTTCCTCCCCACAACGTGGCTAATGTGGTAATACCTTGTATGACTTCATATATATATATATATATATATATATATATATATATATATATATATATATATATATATATATATATATATATATATATATATAAAATGTTTATTATATTTCTCCCCTTATCAATGTGTAGGGAATGGTTAGAGAGAGGGAAGAATTTGGAACTGAAAATAAAAATTAAAAAACATTTAAAAATAACAAAGCTACCTGCCTAGGGTCACACAGCTAATAAATGTTTGAGGCCAGATTTGAACTCAGTGTGCTGTCCATTGTGACACCTAATTAATTGCCTTAAGTGAACCTAAAAGGAAGAAAGGATATTGAGTGGTTGTGGTAAAGGGAGAACCTGGACATGGTAATAGTGATCAAAGAGTATTCCAAATCCCTCCCCTTGAGTCAATGAAATGAGTGAAATGCAATCATTGCTGGAAATATTGGTGAGGAAGGCTGTGTCCACAGGAGAGACCCAGGTTTCATTCAGTCAGAAAATGTGAGGAATGGGAGAGGAAAAGACATAAGATGAAAGCAAGTTTGTTACCTATGGAGCAGGCTTTCCAGAGAGTGCAGTGGAATAATTGGGTAGCTTTAGAGTGGGATATGGGGAGATGGGTGCAGAGGAGGAGGGGAAAAGGAATAAGGGAGTGAGTGGGTAGAAGATGATCATTAACAGGATTTAGTGGTAACACATAGCAGTTCAGAATCACTGAGAAGGGGAATTTATGACTGGATGGAAGTTTGTTATACATTGAGGAATATGTTCAGGTGGGTCATCAACCTCACTAAAAGTATGGCCTAATTGTAGAGTCTTCTCAAGGCATAAAGCTTCTTAGGTTAAAAGACCAATTTGGGGAGCTGATTCAATGACCTTTCTCACTTTCCCCTGAAGTCAGGAGACTAGTGTGTGATAGAATGACCATTTTCTCTTTCCCTCCATAACAGGACGCTAATATTCAATGCAAAGGAGTTTACCCAAGGAAGCTTCAACACTGAAAAAATCTCTGCATGAGGGTCCAAAAAAGGGACTAAGTTTATTTTGAAGCTAGATTCCTTGCCACTATCCTAAGAAAGAGGTCATTGAGTTTAAACTTGATGACATCCAGGCATAACCCACAAACAGGTAGGAGCAAAATTCTTGTTCACAGAGCATCATTACTTAGACCCCTTGTACAATCTTTAAACAGCTTTGCCTTTTACCTGATCAGTCTAAAATGTCAAGGTTCTGCCTTACTGGTCTGTGAAAATCTGGTGACTCATGTTCTAATTTAAATTGGTATACAATATATGCATTAGCTATAGGAAAACCAATCATTTTCTGGCTCTCTACAATTCCTTGTGGCTATACACTGTAATACATCCACTGTACAATGCTTGTCCTAAATGGCTTTACTCAGAAAGAGGCCATGAGAGCTGAGATGTTCAAAACATTCATTGATACTTAGTTTTCAGGATTAAAGAATCATATAGAGTTAGAAAGAACCATACCTGCTCTAACTTGTCATTTTAAATATGAGGAAACTGAGTCCCAGAATAATTAACTTGCCCAAAATTATACAAGTAGTAAGAGTTAAGTTATTCTTAATTCAAATGAAATTCATCAAATGCCTTAACACCCCACCAGCCAATACAAAGGCTTTGGTACTCCAAGAAATTCCCTATAAATAACACATTTGGATAGTCTCTAGACAATAAACAATTTTCAGTCAAATAAATCACTCCATTTTTTGTTTGTTTGTTTGTTTCTACAAAAACAAAGGGGTGGGGAGATTGCTGACTAAGTGTGTTGTGGAATTCATTTAAAATAATTCATGCTTTAATTAAAATGTACATTGATGGGTTTCATTTCCCTGAGAGCAGCACTATGGTAATAAGCCCTTAACTATTACGATCTATTTTGCCATTTCATAAAGTTCTGCAATTCGATCAAACACTTTCTCTAATCAGTAATCAGGACTTTTTGAGCTTTCCGTGCATGGTGTGTAATTTGATTTCCTTCTCTTGTGAGTTGTTATACAACTTAAATGTGTAGATTAAAAATGCATATATTTAGAATCAAGGAAAGCATGGTTCTGTTTAGGTGCTACTCCATGATGAATGGGAGAGGGAGGGATTGTCAAGGAAGTAAATTTTAGGCATGGCTCTGAAAACCCCCCTACCTCAAAAGGAATGACAGCAGCTCTGCAATCATATTTGAAGAGTCAAGTATGGAATGGTAGGATAAGTTGAAGGGGAAGAGGGATTCTTGCCACACATATCTCTTCACCTGTTATAAAAGGATTCCCTATTGGCCTGGTAGCTTCCTGAAGCCTCTGGTAAACTTTCAATATTGTGGATTCCATGTCAAAAATGATCTGTAATTTCATTCATGTGTTGTTAGCTAATTGGTTCTATGGGAGGGGCGGTTGCTTTTTTTACTCTGAACTGTCACTTTAAATTTGGGTTGTGAGTGTCTTTCTTAATAGAAATCACCTGTTGGGTTTACTCCTGGTTGTGTTTGCCTCACATTGTTTTGTGCAGCCTCTGCCTGATTTAATTGTCATGAAGTGCTGGCTACAGTGCACCTGGGTTACTATGGTGCCAGAACATGTGGTTATTGGAAGCCAAGGACCTCGTGTTTGTCTTTGTCTGGGGGACAAAGCAGAGGAAAATTCATTGCTAAGGGGAAATTGCTATGTGACTTATTTCTTGGGAGGAGGGGGATGCTTCTGAGAGGAAAGGAAAAAAGAAAGTTGACTGAAGGTGAAGTAGTTGAGTTTTAAGGATTTGTGGATGTTTTGAACATAGTGCACTGGTCAAAGCTTGGCTTACCTTCTTACAAGCTGTCTATAATAGTTAAGTCCGTGACTGAAGCTGGAAAATTCTGTGGACTCATTTAAAAAAAAAAAGGAATGGGACAATTAGACTTGGGAGAGAAATAGTCTGTTTCTAAGTTATGTTTAGGCTAGATTAAGAAGTGCTGAGCCCAGATCACATGCACTGGTCTTTTGCCTTTGTCTTCATGTGTGTGTGTGTGTGTGTGTGTGTGTGTGTGTGTGTGTGTGTGTGTGTGTGTGTGAGCATGTGGGTGTGTATGTGTGTGGTTGTGGGTGTGGGTGTGTGTAACAAGTAGGTTGGATGGTGGGGGAATTAGGAAGAGATGTACCCAAGCAACCATTAGTACAGTACTCTGACTGACATCCACAAGTCACCGGAGTAAAATAGAGCTTGAAGATGGGGTCAGAGGTGGGAAAGGTTGGGGATTGTGCCTAGCCAAATACCCAGCCCTAAGCCTTCAGTATTTCTCACACAGGTTAAATTCCTAAACCAGCTCTTCCCTGGAAACAGTGTAGGACTCCTAGCCCTTGCCTGATGAGCTTTCACCTTCAAATACTTTTTAAAAGCCTTTCCTTATCTTTTAACTACAATGTGGGGAAGCAAGTCTTTGGAATTTTCTGGTCAGTAAAGCTAACTAATTCATGGCCTTGTCAGTAAGTCCATAAATGTTTATTATGAGCCTATTATGTGCCAGGCGTCCTGGACATACAAAGATTGGCAAAAGATAGCCCCTACCCTAAAGGAGCTTACAATCTAACGGGGGAAGCAGTTGTTTTTCAGTGGAGTCTGACTCTTCATGACCCCTTTTTGGGAGGTTTGTCATTTACTTCTTCAGCTCATTTTACAGATGAAGAAACTGAGGCAAACAGGGTTAATGACTGGCCCTCAGTCACACAGTTAGCAAGTGTCTGAGGCCAGATTTGAACTCAGGAGGATGTCTTCCTGACCAGTAACAGCACTTTATCCACTATGTCACCTAGCTAGCTACACTAAATGGGGGAAGACAACACATGAAAAGAAGCTGTAAATGGGAAGAGGTTGGAAGCAAAGTCCACTAGAGTACAGCCTGGGGGAAAATGATGAGATGGCTACTCTGGGCACCCTCCTTTAAATGAGGGATCTGGGAGGAGCTCGAACTGTATACGATTCACCCTCTCTCATCAGAGGAAGAAAGGGACCCTGGGGCAAGAGTATCTGGAGAAGGTGTGAGTTTCAAGGTTCATGTAATTATAATAGATTCTGAGTTCCTGGTTAGATTTGGAGCTTTTTTCAGGGCAAGGATGGTGGTTTTGTCTCATTTTTGTATCTCCATTGCTTAGCTCAGTGTCTGGAAAATAGTAGGCCCTTAATGAATGCTCATTGTTCATCTTTTATTTTAAAGGACCAATACCATCACTGGTGGTGTCTTGACTTGCACATGAATTGCATTTAAGTGAGGCAGAATTGCACAGTCATCACCTTCATTCTCTCATCTGTAATCATCAGAGGCAAGAAAAAAGTCAGGACCACTGACAATGGCCTGGGATGCAGTAGATGACCTTGACATCTTCAATACCTGAACAAGCTCTAAGTGGCCCACAGCGCCTGCTTCACCAGTCTTCAAGGTCTTTGGAACAAATGGTTCTCATCCACCCATTCTGCTGGGGCAACTCTTCACATGCTTGAGGTAGACATCCCCCTAACCCACCAAAAGGTTTAAAGTCTGTTGGTTACCCTTAATCTGGTTTAGTCTATCTACTGAGATAGTTTTATCAGACAGGGTGTGGCTGATTCACATATTATAGCTTCTTAGGTAAGAAAAAGGTAAGAAAAAATTATACAATAAATTCTTATTGATTAACTATCCAACCCCAACTGGGTGATGAGATTCCAGAGAGTGTGACGTAAGAAAGGTGAAATGGCTGTCCTGGGCACAGAGCTTTCTACTGTCCACTCTTTGTGGGTTCAGATTTCCATCACACACAGTTCTTCATAATTCTAACTGCCATTCCTTCTGACTTCCCTGCTCAAAACACACCTCCTGGTCACTGCTTTACTATGCATGTTGTCTTCTTCTATTAGAACAAAAGTTTCCTTTGAGGAAGGGACTGTATTACTTGTTTTTGCTTCTATCCCTAGCATTTAGCCCAGGGCCTGGGATACAAGGAGTAAGAAATATTTTCTCATTCATTCAGTCTTTCTGCCTTGAAATCTTTATGTCTTCCTTCCTCCATCAAATTAATTGGAGGCCAGTTTTCGATTTAACTAAATGTTTTTTGGCAGTGTTCAATACAATGCTTTGGTTGAACCCCAAGGATAGACAATTCAATTTGATACAGGAGCAACTTATTTAATAAGAACTATCAAACACATGGACTTTTTTGAGATGATAAATATAATTAGTACTGTTTTGGAAATAAAAATGTTTTGAAAAAATATAAAAAGCCAATAAGATCTGGTCTAATTTTATTGAGAAAAAAGTAATAACACGTCAACCCTACTAGATTTTAAAACAAAGTGCCATTTATCAAAACTGTATGACCTATTGACTTAAGGCAGAAAACTTACCACTAGACTAGGAAATAAATTTTAGAAACATATTCAAATTCATTTAACAGTATATGACATACCAATAATGACAACTAATATTTACGGAGTACTTTAAGTTTTGCAAAGTACTTTGTGTATGATTCCCTCGGAGGTAAGGTCTTTTATTATCCCCATTTTACTGATGAGGAAATTGAGACTGAGAGAAATAAAATGACTGTGAGAATTGCACACCCAGTAAGTGTGTGAGGTGGGATTTAAACCCAGGTTCTTCTGACTCCGCCTTAGGTCCTCTATCCACTATGCTAATAGGTTGGGGAATGAACCACTGCTTAACCAGTGTTGGGAGGGGGATAAGCTTGGATACCATAGAATAAAGAAGAATTCTCTTGGTAACAAACTCTAGTAATGACACTTGGATATACTGTCAGATGTTATCTTGTCCTTATGGACATCCTCTCTACCACTGAACATTTCAAATCCCCCTTATCTTTTGGTCCTAATTGATTGAAACTTGCTTTTATCTTTCCTCAAAGTTTCCCTAGAGGGTCTAGCCAATGCACTAGAGGTAGGAATTTTGGTTCTTTTAACACCTTGAGAATATCAGTGTAACAGGTTGTTCACCTGTTGTCTCTCATTCTCTTTCCCTACATAATTGGACTACCTCCATTTTGGATCATGTGTGTTCTTAATAATGTCTTTTATGCTATTTTCTGCACACAAGTCAGTTTATCTCCATTGTCTTTTGGGTGACCTGTAATTTTGATTCTAGAAGACAGAACCAGGAGCAATCGGTGAAATTTCTACAGAGGATTTTTTTTCCTTCTTTTAATAGTATTTTATTCTTTTTCCCAATTACGTCAAAACAATTTGTAGCATTCATTTTTACAAGATTTGGAGTTGCAACTTTTCTCCCTCTCCCTCTCCCCTCTTCCTAGAATGGCAGGCAATTTAATATAGGTTATACATGTGCTATCATATGGAACATTTTCTCTATTTGTCACATTTGTGAAAGAAGAAACAGTTCAAAAGAAAAAAGACATGGGAAAGAATAAAGTAAGTGAAAAAATATGCCTTGATCTGCATTCAGAGTCCATCATTTATTTATCTGGATGTGGACAGCATTTCCCTTAGCAAGTCCTTTGTACTTGTCTTACAGAATTGTGTTGCTGAGAAGAGCTGAGCCATTTATAGTTGGTCATCATACAATGTTGTTGATAACATGTACAATGGTTTCCTGGTTCTGCTCATTTCACTTTTCATCAGTTTGTACATGTCTTTCCAGCTTTTTTGGAAATTTGTCTGTTCATCATTTCTTATTCATAATAGTATTCCATTACATTCATATTCCACAGCTTGTTCATCCATTTCCCAATTGATAGACATCTCCTGAATTTCCATTATTTTGTCACCATGAATAGGGCTTCTATAAATACTTTTGCATATGTAGATTTTTTTCCCTTTTTGTGATCTCTTTGGGATACAGACCTAGTAGTAGTACTGGCTGAATTGAAGTGTATGCAGAGTTTGGTTGCCTTTTAGGCATAGTTCCAAATTGCTCTCCAGAAGAGTTGGATCACTTCACAACTCCACCAACAGTGCATTAGTGTATCAATTTTCTCATATCCTATCCAACATTTATCATTTTTCTTTTTTGTCATATTAGCCAATCTGATAGGTATGAGGTGGTATCTCAGAGTTGCTTTAATTGACATTCTCTAATCAAAAGTGATTTAGAGTCCTTCTTCAAATGCCTATAAAGAGGTTTGATTTCTTCATCTAAAAAGTGCCTGTTCATATTATTTGACAATTTAATAATTGAACATGACTTCTATTCTTATAAATTCAGTTCTCTATGTATCTGGGAAATGAGACCTTTATTAAAGACATTGCTGTCATGAATATTTCCAAGTTTTCTGCTTTCCTTCTAATCTTTGTTGTACTGGTTTTGCTTGTGCAAAAGATTTTGTTTTATTTAATATAATCTAAATTATCTATTTTTTTGTTTTGTAATGCTGTCTGTCTCTTGTTTGATCATGTACCTGCCACTCACTTGACTTCTCCTTTAAGAATTTGGATGATGGGGATGGAGCCAAAATGGCAGTGTAAAAGCAGGGACTTCCCTGAGTTCTTCCCCAGAGCCCTCCAAATACCTGTAAAAATGACTCTAAACAAATTATAGAACTGCAGAACCCACAAAATGATGGAGTGAAAGAAATCCCCAGGCCAAGACAACCAGGACAATTGACAAGAAGGGTGTATTGCTCCTGGCAGGGAGCAGAGTGCAGTCTAGCATGGGCCACATCATCATAGATAAGCCAGAGAAGACCTCAGGGGACTGAATCATTGGCAGCTTTGGCAGTTTCCAGACTTCTCAACCTACAAATGCCAAAAAGTCAGTGGGGAAACTCTTTGGGACCTGGATGAAAGAGGAGCATGTGGTCTGGGCAGGTCTGACCCCAGCCCTAGGGCAGAGGTGGGAGTTTGAGTGGTGGCCAGTGGCTGTGGCAGCAGCATTGCCAGCAGCAGCAGCAGTGCCAGCAACAGCAGCAGCAGGAGAGGATGCTTCTAGAGCTCTGGGTCCCCAGATGGTAGGGGATTGAGAGGTTGATAAAAAATCCCTGAAGCCTGAAACAGTACACCCACTCTCATCACCACCCACACTGGAAGCAGAGTTCTACCTTGACAAAGATTTAGAAAGTCAAGTATTTTGCTGGGTAGATGGGTGAACATAGCAAAAGAACTCAGACTATAGAATCTTACTTTGGTGACAAAGAAGATCAAACATACATGCAGAAGAGGACAAGAAAGTCAAAACTCTTATATCAAAAGCCTCCATGAAAAATATGAATTGGCTGCAGGCCATGGAAGAGCTCAAAAAGGATTTTGAAAATCAAGTGAAAGAAGTAGAGGAAAAATTGAGAGGAGAAATGAGAATGATGTAAGAAAATCATGGAAATTGAGTCAACTGCTTGCTAAAGGAAACCCCCAAAAATACTGAGGAAAATAACACCTTAAAAAATAGACTAACCCAACTGGCAAAAGAAGTCCAAAAACCCAGTGAGGAGAGGAATTCCTTAAAAATCAGAATAAGCCAAATAGAAAAGGAGATCCAAAAGCTCACTGAAGAAAATAATTCCTTCAAAATTAGAATGGAGCAAATGGAAGCTAATCACTTTATGAGAAATCAAGAAATTATAAAACAGAATCTAAAGAATGAAAAAATAGAAGACAATGTGAAATATCTCATTGGAAAAACCACTGATCTGGAATATAGATCCAAGAGAGAATATTAAAAATAACTGGACTACCTGAAAGCCATGATCAAAGAAAAAGTCTAGACATCATCTTTCAGTATATTATCAAGGAAAACTATCCTCATGTTCTAGAACCAGAGGGTAAAATAGAAACGGAAAGAATTCACCTATCACCTCTAGAAAGAGATACTAAGAGGAAAACTCCTAGGAATATTGTAGCCAAATTCTAGAGTTCCCAGGTCAAGGAGAAAATATTGAAAGCAGCTGCCAGAAAAAAAAGAAAACAATCTGAGTATTGTGGAAATACAATCAGAATAATACAAGATTTCAGCTTCTACATCAAGGTATAGAAGGGCTTAGAATATGTTGTACTAGAGGTCAGAGAAGCTAAGATTAAAACAAAAAATCACCTACTCAGCAAAACAGAACATTATGGAATTTCAGTGAAAGATGATATTTGTAACTCATGAGACCTTTCTCTGTTTTAGAGTAATTGGGGGAAATAGATATATGGTAGATAGATAGATAGATAGATAGATAGATAGATAGATAGATAGATAGATAGATAGATAGGCAGAGAGATAAATGGCACAGAGTGAGTTGAATATGAAGGGATAATATCTAAAAATAAAATTAAGGGATGAGAGAGAAATATATTGGGAGGAGAAAGGGAAAGATGGGATGGGGCAAATTATCTCACATAAAAGAAGCAAGAAAAAGGTTTCTTTCACAATGGAGGGTAAGACAATAGAGGTGAGAAGGAATGAATGAACCTTACTTTCATTGGATTTACTTAAAAGAGGGAATAACAGACACACTCAATTGGCTATCTTACCCTACAGGAAAGTAGGGGGAAAGGGGATGAAGGGGGGATGACAGAAGGGAGGGCAGATTGGGGTAGGGGGTAGTCAGAACCAAACACTTTTGAAAAGGGACAGGGTCAAAGGAGAGCATAGAATAAGTGGGGGGACAGGATAGGATGGAGGAAAATGTAACTTGTCTTTCCCAACATGACTATTATGGAAGTTTTGCATAACTACACATGTACAACCTATATTGAATTGCTTGCCATCTCAATGAGGGTGGGTGGGGAGAGAAGAAGGGAGAGAATTTGCACCCAAAGTTTTAAAAACAAATGTTTAAAAATTGCTTTTACATGCAACTGGGAGATATACAGGCAATACAGAAATCTATCTTGCCCTTCAAGAAAGTAAAGGGGAAGAGGACAAGAGAGGGGAGATGATGAAAGGAAGGATAGACTAGCGGTAGGGGGAATCAGAATGCATGTCATCTTGGGGTGGGAGGAGAAAATTTGAAACTCAAAGTCTTGTGGAAATGAATGTTGAAAACTAAAAATAAGTAATTAAAAAAGAATTTGGATGTTGTACCAATTGGTACATAATATTTTTAGTATCGACTTCATTCATTGCCTATGGTACTTTTTAACAGGATGTAGTTTATTTCTTTTTCTTTAATTAGGTCTATTTTCACTTTTGCTTGATCTAAGGTTAGGATTGTGACCCCTGCTTTTCGGTTTTTGGTCCAGGATGCTTCTTTTTTGTGAGAGAGTTCTCCCCATTCACATTCAAAATTATGATTACTAATGATGTATTTCCCTTCATTCTATTTTTCTTCCTGTCTGTCTTCTCTCTCTTTTCACCTTTTCCTTCCTCATCAGTTTTGCTTCTGCCTACCACCTCTCCCAATCTGCCCTTCCTTCTGTCAGTTCCCCATCCACTTTACTTAATCTCCTCCCCTCCTACTTCCCCACTGGGTAAGATAGATTTATATATTCAATTGATTGCATATACTATTATACCCTCTTTGACAGTAAGGTTCAAATGATACCTGTCAGCCCCTTCTCCCATCTTCCCCTCTATTGTAATAGGTTCTTCAAGTCTCTTCATGTGAAATAATTTACCCCATTCTACCCTCTCCCTCCCTTTTGAATCAAGTATACTTCTTTTTCTCATCCCTTAGTTATTTTTTAAGTCATTCCCTCAAATTCACCTTATACCCATACCTTCTGTCTATGTAAGAATTGCCAGTATCATCTTGCCATGCAGGGATATAAACAGTTCAGATTGATTGAATCCCTTATGCTGTCTTTTACCTTTTTATTCTTCTCTTGGGTCTTGAAATCAGAGATCAAATTTTTTTGTTCAATTTTGGTCTTCTCCTTATGGAAGCTTGAAACCCTTCTATTTCATTGAATGAGCATTTTTTCCCTTGAAGTACTATGCTTAATTTTGCTGGGTAGATAATTCATGGTTATAGTCCTAGCTCCTTTACCTTCTGGAATATCATGTTCCATGACCTTCAGTCCTTTAATGTTGCAGCTATTAAATACTGTGTAATCCTGATTGCGGCTCTCTGATATTTGAATTGTTTCTTTCTGGTCACTTGCAGTATTTTCTCTTTGACTTAATAATTCTGAAATTGGCTATAATGTTCCTTGAAGATTTTAGGATCTCTTTTTTGAGGTTAATGGTTGATTCTTTCAATGCCTATTTGTCCCTCTGGTTCCAGGATGTCAGGGCAGTTTTCCTTGATAATTTTTGAAAGATACTTTCCAGATCCTCCTTTTCATTCTGACATTGTCTCTCCTGGCTCTATTTTCCAGGTCAGTTGTTTTTTTCCAATGAGGTATTTTACATTTTCTTCTACATTTTTTCATTTTTCATTCTTATGAATTTGTTTGATTGATTCTCGATATCTCATATTATCATTACCTTCCATTTATCCAACTCAAACTTTTAAGGAGTTGTTTTCCTCAGTTAGCTTTTGTGTTTCTTTTTCCACTTGGTCAACTCTACTTTTTAAGCAGTTGTTTTCTTTTTCCAGGTATCAACTTTTTTTTATTCATAATTCCCTTCTATCACTCTCATTTCTTTTCCCTATTTTGTCTTCTACCTCTTTTATATGATTTTAAAGTCTGTTTAGAGCTCTTCCATGAGCTCTTTCTGGGCTTGAGATAACTTCTCACTTTTCTTTGGGGTTTTGACATTGTTGTCCTCTTCTCAGTTTATGTTTTGATCTTCTCTGTCACCATGATAACTTTCTATGGTCAGATTCTTTTTATGTCATTTTTTTGCTCATCTTTTTTTAGGCTTTTTCCTTTCTTTTAAATTTGAACTTTGCTTCCAAGGTGGAAGGGACAGTGTCTCAGGCTTCTTGTGCTAGTAGCTATAGGTCCTGACTGCTTAAATGGTGCTACATTGATGTTGCCCTGAGGTTCATAGGGGATCCTTGTATCTGGTGCTTCATTAGGGGTGTGGAGTGGTGGTGGCTGATACTTTTGGAGGCCATAGGGGTTTGGCTGCTTACCTAATGCTGAGCTTGGGTCCTAGTGCTGATGTCTGGCATGCGCTGAGGTTGGTGGGGTATTTCTGCATTTTCCCCCATGGTTACACTGAAGTACATCACAGGCTGACCACTGGAGGTTGCCTGTGTAGCAAACACATAGACTTTGGAAGAAATTTCTAGTTCAGTAGCAAGATTAAAATTCATCAGTGTCATCTATTAATTGGAAACATGTTCTTTGACAGGAACCTTAAATTTAGAAGCTGCACAATTCTTTGTGTAAATGGAATGAAAATAGATTACTTCTCCTGTGCCCAGGTGGACCAATCTTCACACCAGACTATTCACATTTCCCAGCTCTAAATCTAGCAGAGAAAGAGAAAGACATGAATGCTGCTGCTAAGTGTTGATCAACCCACCAGGAAAGAACAAAAAGAAAGTACTCAGAACATCTATAAACACAGTTCTCTGCTTCTGGTCTGGTTAATTCAAGTCTCCATGCCTCAGCACCTCCTAGGACTTGAGATCAGTATGCCATCTCCTTTATTCTAAGTTCTAAACTAGGATTCAATGAAATTGTCTCCCTTTTCAAAGAACAATTCAATTTTGAATCAGGGATCTTGACAATAAAAAGTCACCTTCTAAATACAATCACTGGATCCCATATTTTTGTGGCTTGTTGTTTTCGTTGGAGCTTAATGTACAGGGGATGAGACAGTTATTGTCTTCCACAACCCTAATCCAAAAACCTACATTATAACAAGGCATAAGATAACAATGTGTATATGAAATAATTATGATATTACCAAGTATGGCTAAGTAAACAAGTTCTTAACATGCCACAAATGTTTAATGCATTTTCTAATCCACTGAAATGCTAATAGAATAAAAAATATCTTTTTAAAAGCTCTAAATAGTTCATTCTAATCCATTCCCCTGCTTTAGATGGATAAGATTATAGGATCTAGAACTGGAAGGGATCTTTGAGATCATCTCTGCTAACTTCTCATTTTATAGCAGAATGACACAAAGGCCAAGAGAAGATAAGAGACATTAGGGTATTAAATGGACCAAGGCAGCATATCTGCTAAATTAGTCTATAAATCTACTCTATTCAGTAGAACTACTCATAGGGCTTCTTCTCTGCCACTGTAATGCTAATTATGTTCATGAGAATTAAAGATCTTCCCTACCCATTAATGGACCTGCCCATTAAGGTAAGCTTGCTTAGGGGAGATTTAATTTTTTTGTGGGAAGGCCCACACCTTTTGTTAGTTTCTAATGAGGCACTGGTTCTCAAAGGTCATGATGCTCTCTGGCTCTGAAAAGTATACATGTACTCTGTGGTGAGGTTTTATTTTGGGGCTTATTCATTGGAAGTGTTTGGCCAAAGACTATGGGTAGCCGTCAAGAAGCTCCCTCACCTTTGAAAACCCAGATGTTGGTGCTTCTCTCTCTAGTAACCATGTGTGTGTGTATAATGGTGTATTGATAATGCATTTTTGTATTTGAACTGTCTTAGGAAGATTCTGAGGATCACCTGTCAGGATAAGGTACCAGACATTGAAGTCCTTGCTCAAGCTGAACTGCCAAGTATTCAAACTATGCTTCAGAGAGTGCAACTCCAATGGACTGGCCATGTTGTTCAAATGCAAAATGTACGCTTGCCAAAAAGACTATTTTATGGAGACTCACAAGGGGCAGGCGATCACATGGTGGTCAGAAGAAGCAATACAAAGACACTCTCAAGATCTCTCTCAAGAACTTTGGATTTGACTATGTACCATGGGAAATACTGGCACAGGACTGCTTAGCATGGTGTGCCCACATCAGAAAGGGTGTTGTGCTCTATGAGAAAAGTAGAATTGAGACAGCACAAAGTAAATGCAGGACGCACAAATTTGAGATATCCACCCCAAATATTCACATAGACTATCTGTGCCCATCCTGTGGTAGAGCATTCCAAATTCATATTGGTCTAATCAGCCACAGTCGGACACATTGAAATTTCACTTTGTCATGGTGAGGTCATTCTGGTCCTCTTCAAAAATGAAGGATAACAAGCAACCAATTTGATATAATTTTGCTTCTTAATGGGAAGATCTTCTCCAGCCATTAATGGGCCTGAACATTAAGGGAAGCTTGATTAGGTGAGATTTGTTTATTGAAAGGCCCACACTTTTTATTAATTTTCTAATGAAGCACTGGTTCTCAAGGGTTGTGATGCCCTCTGGCTCTAAAAAATGTACGAAGACTCTGAGGTGAGGTTTTTCTTTGGGGCTTACTGATTGGAAGTGTTTGTTTGGTCAGACTCCAGGCAACCACTAAGAGCCCCCTGGCTTTGAAAACCCACATGGTGGTGCTTCTCTCTCTGGTGACTCTGTATGTAGCTAACGGTCAGACAGTTGGATCTGTCTGTTGATTTATGATATATGCATTGCTTATGTCAGATAATTGGAAGCCATGTCTATTGATTTTGATTTCTCTATATTTTCTCTGAAGTTCAAGGTGCTGACTTTTTTCCCTGAACTAAGTGAATGATATATGTGCTTGATTAAAGTGATTGTTGACCCCTCAAAGTTGCTTTCCTTTTAGAAAAGCAGATCTAAGAACCTGTGCAGCAGGCCCTCCTGTGTATGCCAGGGCCCTTACTGTTACAGCCATCACTGATTTTGAAGAACTGAAATTAATTTTAAAGACTTCTTAAAGATTTGTAAAGTGGGGAGGGGAATGGGGAAATGTTTAAAAATGTAATTACACATATATTGGGTTAATAAGACTATCACTGCCTTACATCCAATATCTATTTTTTTCCCTAATCACATAACTTTCAACATTTTGACTTTTCTTTCTCTGCTACTTGCCCGTTTTGTATCATTCACATTCATTGTCTGTTTTCCCAAGTAATTAATAGAGGTTGTCATGCTTTAATTCTTTTTCCCTTCTCTTCTATTTTGATTTTTAATAACCTATCAGGAATGTGCCCACTTCCTCCTCTTCTGTCTTCAGTGAGACTGAGAACATCTGGTTATCATCCTCTATATAATAATAATTCATATACTGAAAACAGTTATTGTCTCCCCACAGCCTTGTCTTCCCCAGGCTAAATAATCCCAATCCCTTTATATTTTTCTTAAAGTTTCTATTTTCTAGCACTTAATTATCTTTGTTTCTCTCCTTGAAAACCTTCTATAATTCCTTCACATTACATTAAATCTTAGTGCCTAGATCTACCCTCAGTTCTCTAGAAAGTATTTGACTGAAATATTAGTGAGGAAAAATTAATCTAGAATGATAACAGTAATGATAGTAATATAACAATGATAAAAAGCATTTTTGAAGGGATTTTTAAACAAATAGGAAACAGAATGTGTAGAGGAATTGCTAATAGGACAGGATGTTTGGAACTATCTTCCTTCCTAATCTATTTTTTTTCTTTTTGAGTCTCAGTCTCCCTATCTTACCCAGGTTGGAAATACAGTGGTCAGTCACAGGTCTGATCCCAATACAGTGTCCCTGGAGGTTCACCATATCAGTGCCAAGTTTCATGTGAACAATTCAATCAGTTTCAGCCCTACTGAAGCTTAGACCTTCTTATCCAAAGCAATTCACAAGCCTTATCCAACAAAGTGAAAGGGATTACAGTCATCTATCAACACACCAACCTAAACTGCCTAAAAGGAAGACCTGCTGTAAAGAGAGAAAGGGAGAAGGGGGTAAAACAATATTACGTAGGTAGCCACCCCTAAAACAGAGAGCAGAGGCACTGAATAGGAGAACAGGGTCAATACTGAAATTATATATCCTAATCTCCTGAATCAGAACAGTTTCTTGTACTTTCTTATAATGTTAGGTATCATTCAGTATGGTTTGTCTCCACACCAACACTGGAAACTCCTTCTGGAAAATGATCGTGTCCTATTTCTTTGTATTCATCAAAATACATGTTTTACAGTGCCTTATACATGACAGGTCCTCAATAACTTTTTACTGATTGATTTATTAGTGACTTAAGTAGTTCATCTATCTCTTGGTATTAAATATGAAGTCTGTTACTATCACTTGGACATTGGATAAACCAAAGATTAGTTTCCATAGAATTCTAGAATCTCAGAGTTGAACATCCTTTAAAGGTCATCTACTTCAACCCACACCTGAATGGGAATGCCTTCTATAACTTTCCTTAACTCCCATTCCTCCCATAACATGATTATTTACCCTCTAGTTGATGGATAGATAATTTAACCCAGTAATATATATTTTAAATTTAATTTCTGAATGGATTCATTCAGCTAACAATTATTGAGTGCTTCTGTCTGTACTAATAGGCAGATACTCTATTAGCCTTTGTGGGACCCTATCATGTTTACAGATGGTTCTAATTTTTAGAAAATTCTTCATATGGAGTCAATCAAAATCTTTCTCCTTATAACTTCAGTTCATTCATCTTAGTTCTGCATCTTGGGGAAAGTTATAGACAGGATAAATGAATTGAAAAACAGCTAGACTCCTGCATTTTTTTCAATTCTGAGATTGACTCTAAAATCCCTCTTCAGGAGGTAAAGGTTTCCTTCTCCCAAGGCTGACCTTTTTCCTTGATAGGTATCATGTACATTGAGTGATAAGGCAGTTAGGTGACACAATGAATACAGTGCCAGGCCTGAAGTCAGGAACATTCATCTTCCTGAGTTCAAATCTGACCTCAGATACTTACTAGCTGTTGTGACCCTGTGCAAGTCGTTTCACCATGTTTTCCTCAGTTCCCTCAGCTATAAAATGAGCTGGAGAAGAAAATGACAAACCACTCCAACTCCTTTGTCAAGAAAACCCCAGAAGAGGTCATGAACAAAGAGTGAATGGTTCCAACTGGGCTCCATGACCTCTAGTTTTAATTCTTTGATTCTGTGACCTTGGCTTAGTCACAGGTTATGTTGATTTATCTGTGGTCTTTATTCCGTCTCTTCATCAATCTTACAGAATTTTCCTGATTACCCTAAAATTTCTCAATAAACTTCTACAATGTGGCACCTAGAACAACCATATTCTACAAGTGGCCTGGCCAGGCCATTAACAGGAACACTGCTATTCCAAAAGGTTTGAAAGCTTTAGGGAAACATTGCTGTTCCCCCTCCCATGGATGGTTAAGTGTCAATGGCACTGCTGCTTTTGCTTACGATGATCACATTCCCCTTGTTTGCTGGTGATGCTGCTTCTCCCCAGCTGTTGCCACACATGCTCCCTACCTTTATTTCAGCTCCAATTCCCGCCAGTCACAGAGCATTTTTTTTCAACTGCTGCTGATTCTCACCACAGGCAGCACACACAATTACTTCAGTAAAGTAATTATTGTATTTTACAGTCAGGTCGGCCATTTTTCAACACAGGTGCATTTAATAAATTAGAACTGGTTGCTCCAAAAATGAACTTGACTTGCCATTTGAGGTTGAAAAGAGCACTTAGTGCCCTAAGTTAAGACAAACAAGCTTTGGCTTTACCAACTATTGGACTAGATGTTAGAAAAATGGTCTGGGTTTTTGTATAAGATGCTGTCTCTTTTCTACCTTAAAATGGTCATCAGTTAATCTAAGCAAACATCTTAAGTACCTACTCTCAGTTTAGCCCTGGGTCAAATGCTGGAAAAGAGGCATCACATGACAGGGAGGCAAAGGCCCTCAGAAAACATTTCTTGCAGTTTCCTTATTTTGCTGACAAGGAATCCAAAGCCCAACCAAGGACACAGAGGCCTTGGTCTTCTGATTAAATCCATTGCTCTTTCTAAAGTATCAGATATGATTCCAGTTCTCAAAGATGCTAAGGAAATCATTCTGACAAAGAGGAACCCTAGCAAACAAGGCAAGATAATATGAAATTATATACTAAGATACTCAGTATAAATTGTGTTGTAGGGATTTTGAGAAAGGAAATATTAACATGGGCTTGAATATCCGCAGAAGATTTCATGGAGAAGTCCTCATTTGGGTCTCATTGAAGGCAAAGTATCTGGAAAAAGAATTGTTAAGGGAGGGTATTCTAGAAAACAACATGAGTTCAAGGTTTGGGCCAGAAAATAGCATAAATAATGAAATAAAACTGACTAGGGCCAAAAGTGTAGACAGGTGGAATAGTGAGAGAGATGTGGATAAGGAGAGCGGGGACAATTTATAGAGGGACTTAATTGCCTGACAGAGTCATTTAAATTTGATACGGTTAGAAACAGGGAACCACTGAAGGTTGTTAAGGAAAAAAAGAAATAGAATGAAAACTGCATTTTAAAAATACAAGAAAGATTCATCTGACAACCATGGGCCAGATGCATTGGAGAGGGACAATTGTAGACAGGGAAGGAAAGTTGAGAGGTTACTGTAGTAATACAGGTATAAAGTGGAAAAAGTCTGGATTAAAACAATAGTTTTAATTGTAGATCTGCAGAAAATAAAAGCTGTGGACCCATAGGAATCTTCTAAGACTGGTTTTTTTTTATTCACTAGTGTTTTGTTTTGTTTTCAGGAATGAGCACTGATTCTGGAGTCAGAGAACCTGGATTCAAATCTCACCTCTGATATTTACTACTGAGGAAGTGACTGAGCAAGTCACATAACCTCCTGGGGCCTCAGTTTCCTCATTAACGAAATGAGAGCATTGGACTGGATAACAGCAACACGTGGTATCTATATATCTCTTACTATGTGTCCAGGCACTGTGCTGTGCTAAATAATTTTCAGATACCTTATTTTATCCTCACAGCAATCCAAGGACCTAAGTGCTATGATTATCCCAATTTTACATTTAAAAATAGGCAAACAGATGTTAAGTGACTTGCCCAAAATCACATTTATCTAGTGAGAGTCTGAGGCTAGGTTTGAACTCAGGTATTCTTTACTCCAGGCTTAATTATCTATACCTTGTATCACTTAGCTGCCTCAGGTAGGATGACCTTTGAAGTCCATTTCAGCAATGACCCTATGACCATCTAAGCCTAGTAATTCTGTGAGAGTAGCTACTGATGCTTGTCCACACAACAGTGTCTCCTATGATAAGAATGCAGTCCCCTGAGTTATGTGGGAATATGGAATGCAAACTCACTAGAAAAAAATTAAAATGAATAACTGATTTCATATATGATCTCATGAAGAATGGAGCAGAGCATAACACAGACTGGGGAAAAAGATCTAACAAAACAATCACAATATCTTATTGAGTCATATGAAATAAGTGAGGCAGAAATAAATTCAAGAAAAGTTAAAATATAAAGAAAAACTGAGGCACCTTGGTGCAAGGGGGAAAGAATTGGTTTGGAATCCCAGCCTCTACAGAGATGAGCTGGGCAACCTTGTTTAAATCATTTCCCCCTAAGGGGCCTCAGTTTCCTCAATTACAAAATGTGTGCATTTGTTCTCTAAGGTGTTTTTCATCTCTAAATCTATGACCCTATAGAAAGAAAGTTCAGAGCTGTATGTAAGGAGGATTTTGTTATCCTTTTAAGAATTTAATTTCTCAGGCTTCATGGCCATGGCGATGTCTAGTTTTCAGTTGTTAGATAATAACTTCCAGAATAGCCCCAAGGATCCTAGATAGCAGTTTCTAAAATCATAGTGATGGACAGTCCTACTGAGACCGTGCAGTGAGATATAGGGGTGACAAAATGTGACATTTATTTCATTTGCACAGAATGACAATATTGTTAAAAATTAACCTGTGAGGCTATTGTTGGCAATATGCCTTCTTTGTCTGTTGCTCTATAAAGCAAGTGGGTACTAGTCAGTGAGTGGGGAACCCATGGAAAAACTCATTTGGGATTTGGGTAATGCATAGACGAATGCATGTACCTGCCTCAACCAGCCCTTATTGAGGCTTGAAGGGATATAGGGGAGTGCATAAGCTGTACCTGTCTTGATTGACCCTATCAAGAATTTGTGCTAGTTGCCCTATCCTTCTCATGGTGGTCCCTGCAAGAAGGATGATTAGGGAATGATGCAGGAGTTGATGCTCCCATTATCATCAATCCTTTTGAGAAGACTAGATTAGAATAAAGCAAGATTATCAACCCCTCCAAAGCTGTCTTCCTGTCCTTCCTGTCTGACCAGATCAAGAGTGAACCTGTTAGAGGCTGGAGTTCAAAAACTCCAGTGTCTCCTGTTTGTTATTTGTGAAATAAGAGTATAACCCAAAGTTTGGAAAGAATATGGACAGAAATACAAAGGTTTAAGCACATTCTTGCAAAGTGACTTCTGACTTTGGAGGGATAAGTGGTAAAGAATGCTGCTGAATCTCATTTTTACTATAGTGAAGTGCCTTTCCTGAGGAGGGAGGAAGAAGAAACCAGATAATACAGTTCTGTGGAAAGGAAAGAATATTTTGAAAACTGTATTTGTAGTATATTTAATGGGCTGTAAATTCTTTGCCCACTGTACCCCTGAGTTCTTCAAGGCTATTCCAGAGGTACAGGCAAAAGCTCTGCTGGAAAGCATTCAGGTCTAGGACTGATAATGGACTGTATATGTTTTATCTAGAGGGAAGAGGCACATCACCAGAAATTCAAAGAATAATGTTCTTGCTTTCTTTTGGCAAATGGAGATATCAACAAATTTAGATTTATTATTGGTGGAAGAATTAGTCATTCTTTCTATTAAGCATAATGAGGTAAGGAAATTCTTCATCCTTCCTTGGAAGGCTATTAGTTTTCTAGACTCGAGAAGTCCTGGGGAAAACCTGAGAAACAGACAAAAAGTCCTGTTTCCTCCCAAGGACTAGAGAATCAAAAAATGGTGGGTGGGGGAGAAATAGCTACTTTATCTGTGTCTCTGCATGGGTGTATGTGTGTGTGTGTGTGTGTGTGTGTGTGTGTGTGTGTGTGTGTGTGTGTGTGTGTATTGTGTGTATCTATGGAGTAAATTGATATAAATATACACCAAGGAAATAGGCAAAAGTCATAGTTCTTTAAGAGAACATCTTAATGACTGCTGGAGATATCCTAGGATCTGTAAGCATCCTGTTTAAAGGATCATTCAGGCCAACAAGGAAATAGGGTCAGTCACACTAAAAAACAAAGGAAAGTATGACTGAAAAGGAAACATGCCATACACACACACACACACACACACACGTAAGCATATATGTATATATATACATATACACACATATATATATTTATACATATATAGGTATATAGTATACCTATACATGTGTATATAGCAACGGAAAATAGAAGCTAAATAAATCATTGCAATCCAAAATCATGAATGTGTCCCTTCAAAAGAAGAGCACATACACAATAATTCCAACTGAATGTTGGTAGTAATAGAAGGGAAATGAAAAGAAAGGAAGAAAGCAGAGAGGGGAAGAAAAAAGAGGAGAGGTAAGGGATGAGACTTTATTGAGATTTTAATCAGAATGGAGGAATTCCAGATGAAAATTAGGGATCTGACAGATGATATCAGGTGAATTATTAGCATTATCATATTCCACTATGATTTCTAGATATTGATTCTGCCTGATGATAAACTGTTACTGAAACATTTTTCTTTGGGAAGAAATGAAAATTAGACTAAGTGGTATCTGAGTGGCCTTGAGTGATTCACTTAGCTACTATACAATGCTGGACTGACAGCTGGCCTGGCTGAGTTCTATCATATATTAATGTGCATGGATGACAGAGTGTACAGTACAAGGATGTCACATGTGCAGTTTCGCTGAGACCAAAGGTCTGGGAGATGAAGTGTGATGGGACCATCTGTCACCTGAGGCAAAGATGTTCTTCAACCTGAGGCTTAGCAGTGCACCTAGGTTTTCACCTGATGTTAGACAGCCTGTTTCTTTATTTAAAAGAAAAATAACAGGGGCAAAGTGCCAGGGAAGGAGGTATTGGCTCCCTACCATCAACAGCAGGAAAGCTCATTAGCTTAATCTTAAAGCACTCACTATTGAAAACAAGTCAGTGCCAGAGAGAATGAGGGTAAGAGCTTGCCTTCTCCAGAAACCCACAACTTAGGAAAGTGCCGCTGAAAAAGATATTACAGGAGTCTCTGTGAAAGTACTTTCCCTCTCCTCTCCTCTA
The DNA here is from genome assembly GCF_028372415.1 of Notamacropus eugenii. Classification (NCBI taxonomy): domain Eukaryota; kingdom Metazoa; phylum Chordata; class Mammalia; order Diprotodontia; family Macropodidae; genus Notamacropus; species Notamacropus eugenii. The sequence continues at coordinate 553,189,653 of NC_092872.1, forward strand.
TCCTCTAGATAAACCATACCCATCCCTTTAGACCTGACTATAATCTATCTCCTCCAAAAAGCTTCCTTGACCAACAGACTATATTAGTCTCTCCTGAATTTATACTGTCCTTCTTGAAATTGGCACTTTCATATTCTGCCTTAGATGATAAATATATTTTCTATCATGCACACATATCTTATCTCCTTATTTTGATTAAAAGTTTCTTGAGGAAAGGGGATATATTCATAATTCTTTGTCTCTGAGATATAATCTGGCATTATGACATCATAGAATCTCAGAGTTGGAAGAGACCTCGGAAGTCATCTAGCCTAATCCATACCCAAATAAATCGCCCTCTCCAATTTACTCAACAAGCAGATCGGCTTCCACTTGAAGGCATTCCATGAGAGGGAAACCCCTTGTCTCCTAATAATTTCTGCAGGTGGCTTCCAGTTCTACATTCTAGGGCCAAGAAGGATAAGTTTAACCTCCCCTACACATACACACACACACACACACACACACACACATACACACACACACACACACACACTTTTATAAAACAATACTTAGTGATAGTTATTATCTATCCTTCCTACTAAGCATACATTGTAAAAATGTACATTAATTAATTTGTTGAAGGATAGGTAGTCTTGAATGCAAACCTATTTACTTCAATATCTAGTGGATGTAGATATCAATCAATTAACATTTATTAAGCACTTACTATGTGCCAAGTACCATGCTAAGTGCTAAAGATACAAAAAGAGGCAAAAAGCAGCCAGTTTTACCTTTGTAACATCTCTCACAAGCACCCCATTTTGTTTCCTACTTACAAACCCTTACAACTTCATTCCTGAATTATGGCAGTAGCCTGTTGATTACTCTTCCTGCCACAAGTCTCTTCCCCAATCTAGTAAATTCTCCACTAAGTTGTCAAAATATTCTTCCTAAAGTGTATGTCTGAACATGTCTTCTCACTACTCAGTAAACTCTAGTGGCTCCTTGTCACTTCCAGGATCAAGTACAAACCTTCTGTTTGTAATGTTCCTGACCCACCTTTCTAGTCTTTTTATACATAACACACCACCACCCCTCTTGCCTCTAGTATCTTTTGATCTGGCAAGGAGACTGGGGGCAAGTTATAAAGCACAAAAACAAGAAACTCTAAAACATTTTCTTTGAATGTCCATCATACAGTATGCCCCCCCACCTCAATCTCTACCTCGTGGTTTCCTTCAAGTTTCAATTAAAACCTTCTACAGTACTTCTACAGTAAACTTTCCCAAATTTCCCAAATTCCGTTAATTCTAGTGACTTCCATCTGTTGCTTATTTCCAACTTATCGTGCATATTGATTGTTTGTACATAACTTTCTTTTTTTGCATGCTCTTTCCCATTAGTTTCTTGAGAGCAGTGTCTTTTACCTTTCTGTGTTTTCCCAGTGCTTGTAGCAGTAAGTACCCCAACAAACACAGAAGGGCTTACTATCACAGGTTCTTAGATCTACATTTATAAAAAGAAAGGCAACTTTTGAGGGGTTAAGAATCACTTTAATCAAGCACATGTATCATTCCTTTCACCAAGTACATATATCATTCAGTTAGTTCAGAGAGTGTAGCACCCTGAATTTCAAAGAAAATACAGAGAAATCAAAAAATCAACAGATATGGTTTCTTCTGCCTGAATTCAACAAAGAATTGGACCCCAACTGTCTGACCATAATTACCAAAGAGGGAAGCATGATATCTGGGTTCTCAAAGCTGGGGGTCTCCTTAGCCACTTCCCAGAGTCCTCATCTGGCCAAACAAACACTTCCAATTAGTAAGTCCCAAAGTAACCAACAGACATGCCTTCCTCTGCCTGACCATAGTTCAACAGACAGGTGCAGCTGTCTGACCAGTTACCAGAAAGGGAAACATGACATTTGGGTTCTCAAAGCCAGGAGGACTCCTTAGCTGCTTTCCAGAGTCCTCATCTGGCACTCAAACCTTCTTAGAAGAACTAAGCCCCAAAGTAAAACCTCAACTTAGGGTATTTACACCTTTTTTAGAGCCAGAAGGCATCACAACCCTTTGACTCAGTGTCTTAATAGAAAAAACAAAAAGGGACTTGGGACCCTCCTACAAAGCAACTCCCCTAATCAAGTTTCCCACAATGGGCAGGCCCATCAATGGGTGGGAAAGATCTTTAATCACATTAAAATAATTAACAATACAAATACATGCACTGTTTCTAGTTAAAGAAACTCTTGTTTCTCTACTTTACTCCTTGTAAATACTCGTGGTTGATAAAGGCAAGATTCAATAATAGGCACTTGATTATACTAAAACAAAAACAGCAAAAGATCCTGTTTTGATTGCTATCACAGTGCCTTGCACACAGTAGGTGTTTAATACGTGTTTATTGGCTAACTGATGACATAGCTTTCCTAGCAGCCTTTTCTAGCACTGGTTGAATTTTAACTCGTACATCTTGTCTCCTAAATTTACTATGTAATATGACTGTATTATTTAAAAGCAAAGGGCATATGAAGCATTCAAAGATTAATGTTTGAAAAAAGGTATCCTACATTTTGTATTTTATTATAAGTACTAATATTCATGGTAGGGCCTTGGAATATTTCTTGTCTCCCATTGACACTTCCAGGTTTTCCTTTCACTACATCTCTTAAGTAACTTTTACACCTCATTCAATTCATGTTTATCACCCATTAAAGGTCTTCTGGTGATTGTTATCTGCTAACCTCCAGGATATTCTCCTTTCTTCCTCAACATGTTCAATTCCTGGTTCACATTCTTTCCTCCTTAATTCCTCCCTTCCTACTCATGAACTTTAATATACATATTAATACATGCTCAAACAGCCTTATTTCCCAATTCCTCAGCTTACTCAGTCCTTCTGACCTAGTTTTTCATCCCACCACAGCTACAGAGATAGATGATTATAGCCTTAAACATGTCATCTTCTATGATTGTTCCACATTGATGTTACAAAGTTCTAAAATTCCTTTATCCAGTCATGATCTACTGTTATTCCACCTCTCCCTCTACCTTGAAACTCTAAACCCTGTTCCTTATCCTTACTATGACCTCCAATCCCTCCACTCCTCATTTTTTCCCAGGCCATCACTACTTTATTGTCTACAGTCTTCTCTTTTCTCCATTTTGACCCCTTGGTGAACCAATTCAACTTCTACACTATCCTTTTCTCTTCAATCACTTGCATTTTTACCCTGTCAAAGATCTTGCCCTGACAAATCCCAAACTTAGATTACTCTCATCATCTGCTGATTTGCAGACCACTGAATGAAACTGGAGAAAATTATGAAACTGTGTTGACTAGGTCTACTAAAAATTTGTGTACATAATCTTACTGGGTCCTCACTGTGGCAGAATAATGCTTTTACACCTCCTAACGAATTCACCACCCCACTAAATAAAGTGACTTTTCCAAATTCTTTCAGCCCTCCTCAAATCTCTCATACCTTTGCCTCTCCCCACCTTTTCAGGGGATAACCTTACTTCATGTTTCACCTTAAAAAATAAATGAAGCCATTCTCTAATAGCCCTCTCTCTTCTCCCTTCTTCCTCTTTTATAACTCAGATACCTTCCATTACTACCTCCTTCTTCACCCCCATTTCACATGAAGAGGTAGCTCTTCTCCTTACCAAGACAAATCCTCTACTTGCACAAATGATCCCATTTCATCTCATTTTCTCCAACAGATTGCCCTGCTGTCATCCCCATACTCTTTAATTTTTAATCTCTCCCTGTTTACCTGATTTTAATCTACTGCCTAAAAGCATGCCTGTTCCCTAAAATCTCTTCCATCCCCCAAAACCTCTTTATTTGTCCCTCCTCAGTAGCTATCATGCTATATTTCCCCTCTTCCAAGCTTCCCTTTTACTATTTCACGGTATCATCATCCTCTCAGTTATCCAGGCTTGCAACCTAGGTGTTATTCTAGGCTCCTTATTCTCACTGCCCATAACCAATCAGCTTCTAAGTCCTGTCATTTCTATCTCTGTAACATTTCTCATATATATCCTTTTCTCTCCTTTGACATTATCACCATCCAAGTCAGGTCTCGTCATCTCACATGCATACTGTTGTAATAGTCTACTCGTTGGTCAACCTACTTAGTCTCTCCCTACTGTAAGCCATCTTGTATTCAACTATCAAAGGGATTTTCTTAAAATTCAGGTATTACTATGTCACCCGCTCATTCAGTAAACTTCAGTTGATTAGTATTACCTCTGGGATCAACTATAAGATCCCCTATTTAGCTTTGAAATCCTCACAAAGTATCTCTCCCTCCTACCTTCCCAGTCTTTGTACACATTACTCCCTTTCACATGTTCTGTGATCCAGTGACATTGGTTTTTGTTCTGATCTCTACATATAGCCCTCCATTTCCTGACAAAAGTCTCCCAGGACTGGAAAACTCTCTTTCTCTCTCTTTCCCTCCCTCCCTCTCTCTCTCTCTCTCTCTCTCTCTCTCTCTCTCTCTCTCTCTCTCTCTCTCCTCTCTCTCTCTCTCATCTCTGTCTCCTGCCTTCCCCGGCTTCCTTCAACCTACAAAAATAAAGTTCCATCTTTTGCAAGAAATCTTTCCCAATCCTCCTTAATCTTACTACCTTCCCTTTGGGATTATCCCCAATTTGTCATCTATAGACCTATCTGAGCATGTTTATGTATATGTATACATATATAAATATATATGTATATGTATATGTGTGTTTGTATGTCTGTATGTATATGTATACATACCCATATGCATACATATCCATATTCCTATCTATGCATATAGTTATTCACATATGAAGAGAACTGGAAGGCTACACATCCCACAGGCCAAGGTTACCTGGGGAATCTTTAGTCTAATATGTGTGAGTCTGTGCCAAGAAGTTGTGTGCTCCATATGAAAGTCCTGTGGTCTAGATAAAGGTACCATGATTCCATTACATTCATCCTTTATTAAAGCTTATGCCAGACCAAGTAGGAGACAATGGTCAAGGCTGAATTTAGGGAAAATAAGAACAGACACTTCAGCCACTATCACATGCCTATATGTGACCCATGAGCCTGATGACTCTTGAATCCATTTGTTTCCATATGTTAGCCTTATATGAATTACTAGGAAAGTTTCATTTTTGTTCCTACTAGGATTCCTACTAGCCTTAAGATGTTAAAATCTACTGCTTTCATGAAATACATTGATCTCCATCTCAGAAATTCTGTCCTGACCCATTAAAAAGTCACTATTACATATGTGTATATATGTGTATGTATATATGTGTGCATATGTACATGTGTATATGCATGTATATATTTTCATAAGTACATATGTGTGGCTTCATATACACATATGCATATATTTATGATATAGACACATGCATGCATACATATGTGTACGCATGTGTGTATAATTTGTATTTATACATATACACACTGTGTATGTACATATTATATTATGTGTGTGTATGTGTGTGTGCATAATTACTTTCCTAGTACAGAAAAGGTATTATGTTAGAAAGTAAGAATAGAAAGATAAAATTGCTGATAATCCCTGACCTCAAAGTACTTACAGTCTAATGGTGGGATGGAGTACAACTGTGTACACAAATAAGCATAATACATGTTAGAATGTAATGGGAGAGAAGCAAAGTGAACTTTGAACATTTGAAAGAGAGAGCTAGGTTCAGCAAGGTGGGGGAGGGTGAGAATGGATTATTAGGAAAGCTTCATGGGAAAGGGGTCACACCCAAACTCGGCTTTAAAGAAAATGTATTTAACAATTAGAGATGAAGAGGAATATAGGACCAATATGGGGCAATACCAAAGTACAGAGGTAGGAAAGGGAAGAGGCTATTAGTCAATGAGATTGAGTTCCTGAGCACAGGTAGCTTAATTGAGATAAACCTTATATTTTTCCAGGACCCTAGTATACTACTCTAATACATAAATCAATAAACATTTATGAAGTGCCTGCCATGTGCCAGACATTGTGCTAAATTCTGGGGATTAACGAATAAAGAGACAAAAGAAACCTCTCAAGAAGCTTACTACCCAATGTGAAAGACACCATGCAAACAAATACATACAAGGCAAGCTATATACAGGATAAATAGGAAATAATTAACCCAAAGAGGTCAATTCGATTAAGAGGAGTTGAGAAAGGCTTCCTGTAAAAGATAGGATTTTAGATGGTAATTAGAGGAACCCAGGGAGGTGAGGAGTCATAGCAGAGGAGGAAGACCATTCCAAGCATAAGGGACAGTCAGAAAAAATGTCCTGAGCCAAGAAATGGAGTGTCTGGTTTTGGGGACAGGAGGTCACTGTATTAAAAAGTGCACATCCGGGAGGAAAGGTAGGAGGGAGCTAGGTTAGGAAGGGCTTTGAAGCCCAGATAGATGATGTTTTGGATTTGCATGCATACTCTGAACACATTATGTATTGAACACATTTTTAAAAAATGAATCTTCATTGAAACTGTGTTAATAATCCCGGTGTGGCTGAATTTGAGGAGGGGGGAAGAAAGTAGAGGAATAAAGTTGAAAGGGTAAAGCCCTTCCTAACCTAGCCCCCTTCTACTGTCCAGTTTTCTTGTACCTTACTCCCTGACACATACTTTTGTGAGACTGGCCTCCTGTCTGTTCCAAAAATAGATATTCCATTTCTTGCCTCAGGATATTTTCTCTTGCTGGAATGTTCTCCTCTGCTATGGCTACTGACTTCCCTGGCTTTCTTTAAGTCCCAACTAAAATTCCATCTTTGACAAGAAGTCTTTCCCAACCCCTCTTATAAAATGCAAAGAGTAGGTAAGAAACTAAATTTGGGCCATTCAGTGCAATCATTTGAAACAAAGCTCTTTCTGTGGGTTCTAGGAGTTAGAACATAAGAAGAAGCCTTGATAAATTTCTCCTACTCATTTCAGGACCTACATTTGAGAACAAGATCTTCTTCAGATTATTGATTGCGGTAAATCAGCCATACACAACTTCCAAGTACAAATAGGATTTATTAAGGGATGTTCTTTACAAACAACTGAGAAGAGGAAGAAATGCCACAATTGTCCAAATCTGTGTCCAGATAGTAATGGTAGTAGTGGTAGGGGTAGTGTTAGTAGTATAGCCCCAAGGTATAGCCCCTCTTCATACAGGAAAAGTTCTTTATATGATGTATATCAGGTATCCTCCCTTGCTTTTAGTGGATTTCAAGATCATCATTAGTGGGGAAGCTAGCTGTTATCCCTTACTTCTACTCACAGATCTAGACTCTGGAATTTTTGAGCATTATAATTGGTTGAAACACACAGGAGGGAGAAAGGGAAGTGGAGGAGAATGTACCCTATCCTATGGCTGATGTGGGGCCTGTTCTTCCAGAGATGTTTTTCATGACCTTATTCAGATTTCTGAGACTGTTAGTCATGACCACAGACAACAATCAATGGAGCAAAATTTTGTTTGTGGACCAAATTTCTGATTTAGTTCAACTCTCTATGGTAGTCTCCCAATTCTAACGTATGCTGTATATACAATAGGCAGGTTTTAGGGCTCTTTCTTCAGTACTCCATATGTTGTTATGTGTCTTGCCTCTATGAGATGAGAGCCAGCAAACAATTGCCTAAGGTGTGAATAAGCCCTAATTTAGAACCAGATTGGGGAGGTCCTTCAGTGCCAGTTAGAAACCTTTGAACTTTGTCTTTTTAGGCAGTAGGGAGCCACTGAAGGTTTTGTAGCAGGAGAAATTTTGTAAGACCTTTGCATTAGGAAGTTCTGGCTACATCCCATCCTCTGCTATGTTGGTGTCATCCAGATTCTATATGATAGCTCGCTGCTGTCTAGAAAAAAATTGCAGGACTTGATTCTTTTTACCAAACTTTCCAAAAACAGATTATTAGAGGCTTCCTGTTCTGGTTTTAGGATGTGCTGATTCCCACTGCGGCATCCTGGCAAGGATTACCATGGAATATTTAGAAGCTCAGACAGATTTCACTGGAACTATTCCTTGTTTTGAGTTTATATGGCTTGATACCCTTAGAGTTTTGTTTTTGTCTGAACCCATATGGCCAAGCTGAAACTCCAGATGAGACTGGCAAGGGTTCTTTCTTCTCTGTTCATCTACACTGCCTATGGGTACAGGGAGGTTTTTGGTTTCCCCTGCCAGGCCCACATGTTTATGCTTTCCTAAAATAGGACTCTGGATACTCATAGACATACAGTCAATTTTCTGACCATGGATAAATAGTCTGGTAGTCTTCTGAGTTTTCTTGGGCTCTCAACCCACAAGGACTCTCTGTGCTAGAGTCTACTGTGTATTGAAGTGTTCTGAACAAACTTCTCTGAAAACAGAGGTTAATTCCGAAATTTGTTGCCTTGATTAGTTAGTCATATCACTTCCTAATGAACACTAAATCATAAAATTTAGAGATCAAAGGGATATTAGAAATCATTAAACAGTACACCACTCCCTTATATAATAGATTAGGAAGTCCACAAAGAAAAGTGACTTGAACAAGCTTACATAGATGAGGGAAAGCAGAGGCAGAGACAGAGACATAACAGAAATGAAATTTGACCTGTGTTCCTGTGACTGAAGAGTCATCATACCCAAAAACTGATCTGTTGAGAAGCTATACACAGATAAGCCCATGGTATAAAGTGGAATGAAGGGAAATTTACATGTGCCTTGTCACATATTAAGTTTGAACTTAGTGATTATAACTATTGGTGGAGTCTCCACCACCACACACACAAACACACACTCATAGAAAATATCCAGGGATTCCACAAAGAGTACAGCTAAAGTTATTTTCCCCCTGATGACTAAATTCTCAAAAGGACAAGTGGTTCATATTTCTCGAGTAAACATATGTTATACAGAACTTATATTAGTGGGCTTGTCCATAAATCAAAGTAATAAAAACCAGCTGTCCTAACTACCCACAAGTTACTGGTTTTACAGATTCAGGTAAGGGCATCTAAAAGACAGTTGTTTGGAAGTCTATGGTTTCTAGAATATAGAACATAGATGAGAAAATGTGGGAATTGGAAAGAGAACTAAAAGGTCATCTGACACAAAATTCCTTTTTATTTTACAAATAATAAAAGGAGGAAAAAAAATCTTAGACCTACAGACAGACCTGTAACTTTCATTTATATATTAATGTTCTTTCCATTTACATGGCTGTGGTTATTGAGTATATTGCTTTCCTGGTTGTGCTTACTTCACTTTGGTTCAGTTTTTTTATGACTGATATTCATATTTCTACATGTCATTTCTTTTTTTCCATAATAGTACTTCCCCAATTACATGTAAAGATAGTTTTCAACATTTATTTTTGTAAAATTTTGAGCCCAAATTGTTCCCTCTCACTCCCTTCCTATCGCAAGACAGTAAGCAACATGAAATAAGTTAGATGTGCAATCATCTACATAGAATTTCTTACCATCTAGTAATATTCCATTACATTCACACACCAGTTTCAAAGGACCACAGATGGAGAGCTGGAAGGGACCTCATAGGCTATAGAGTAGTTTTTCCCTTTCCCTATTTTTAGACAATCCTTCATTTTACTAATGAGGACACTAAGACCCAGGGAGAGTAAGTCACTTGGCCAAGGTTACGTGTAGTATATGTCAGAAGATGAGCTAGGATTTGTGTTTCTGATTTCAGAGATAGTACTTACCATACTTTTTCAGCCCTTCCCTGATTAGTGGGCTTCTACTTTCTGTCCAGTTCTTTACTATATTCCATTTACATATAATATAGTATATCTATTATGTAATGTGTGTGTGTGTGCATGTGTGTGTGTATATGGAAACTATCTTTGACTTCCTTGGAGAGTTAAGTGGAACAGAGGTATCTCAGTTTCAAAGATTACACATGACATCTGAATCACCCTGTTGACACATCAAATTTTCTGCAAAACTTACCCCCACTCAGTCCAATCTTTTTCATGTGAATTTTCCTTTAGCTGCATCTTTCCCATCTTATGCATTTGTACTGACTTTTCAAATGACAGTTAAGGACTTGCCATCTATCTCTATTAAATTTCATCTTAAAGTGCTACACATAAAACTATCTCATTCCTTCCAGTCATAAAGCAATAAACCCCCTTCAACAGGATCTAAGATGAGCTCTCTTTGAAGCAAGTTCCACACAGTAGTAAGTTAGTTTTAAAGGGATTCTTGTTTCATTAGCATTACAATCAAGCGTTTCTGTTCAACTGGACTTTGGAGGCCACTGAGTCATTATTGCCCAAACATTTAGAAATCCTGTCTAGACTCTTCCTAGAGCACATATCCTTCCTGTTTCTAATTGTTCCCTTTATTTTACCAGAATTTCAATAGCTAAGCATAAATGGGGATATGAGGGACAAAAAGCAACCCTTCACATATATCCCTGGGTGTCTTCTCTCTCTGGTCTTGCTTTGCTTATGTCCCAGATTATTCAGCAAGGAGTTTGAGTCATACTCTTTAGCACAGGATATTGAAAGCTCCTGGTCAGGATCCAGCTTTCCCTGGCTGCTAAAATGCTAATGCACACACACACACACACACACACACACACACACACACACACACACACACACACACACACACACACACACACACACACCCCTTCTCTATGTCCTCCTTTGCTTTATCACCTTCAATGTTAATACACTCCAAGTCTGCCGCATCATCACCTTGCTATCATTAAGCTTTGACACAGCCCTGTCACCTGAATCGACATCAGCATCTTTCTCTGCCATGAGCTCAGCAGAGTCTGGAACCAGCTTTCATATGCCTTTGTGTCTTTGTCCACTATGGGAATTTCAAGATCAAATGATAGTGAAATACAGGTGGTTTGGTAGGCTAGTGACCACAATTCTGCAGTGGGAAAAAGCTGGCTAGCTAACAAAGGCTCACAGGAGAATGGTAGGCCTCTGTTGTGACTAAGTTTGGAATGCAGCAAAAGGGGCTTTGGATAAGGATGTCTGAGAAAACTCCTCCTTTTGTTTTCAGTTTCTTTTCTGCAGTTGAGGAGACTTCAAGTACTGGAAAGGTTGTCAGGAGATCACAGAATCATGGATCAAAAGTTAGGAGAATTCTAGCTTCTTCATTTTACAAATATGGAAATTGAGGCATGGGGTAAGATTTTGTTTTACTTAGCCCCAGGGGCAGAATCTGGAGCTTTAGGTAGATATGGCAGAGAGGCAGATGTAAGTTTGAGGTAAAGAAAGGTTTTTGTAATAATTAGAGATGTCCAAAAGGGGAATGGTTTGTCATGTCCATGCAATAGCAAATTTCCTCTCACTCAGGGTTTTAGGCGGATAGGGAATGGCCACTTGTCAGAAATATTGTTGTGGAGGCCAAGTCTTGATACTGAACTTCATGTTAAAGTTCAGTTCTGCTCACCTATGGCTGTAGAATCACTGTCCCAAGCTTCAGACTTTTTGGTGCTAGTGTTTTCAGGCCTACTTCTGGGTGTCTAAAGGATTTTCAAGCTTCCAAAGTGGCATGATCTGGGGAAAGGTATGGTCACTGTTGTCATGACCTGTGTTCTGGTCTTTATACACTTAGGAAGGGCCCCAATTCCCTTGCAGTCACAAATACTAATATGCCTCTCTGCCCTGGAACTGTGACCAGAGTCCTAATGCTTCCATCTCTCCTCTCTCCTCTGGAACTGCAAGCTGGAACTATGTATGGGAAATGGAATTGTGGAATAGCACTCATTCTTGTGCCAAGTGCCAGCTTAGGGTCTCCTGTAATTCTTTTCTGACCATTTGTCTAATCCCCTTACCATCTCTGGGCTCAGAGCTCCCAAGCTGTTTCTGCTGCTCTCACAGCTGCCTCCAAGGTCTACCACTCATGTTACCACTCTGAGATGACCCTCACCCTGATGTCAAAGACCTTCCCTTCTGACCTCCTAAATTCTCTTGGTCTAGAAAAATGCTTCACCTCAACCTTTTATTAGCTATGCCACTTCAGAATTTAATATGACACATTATTTTAAGGTTGTGTGGAGAGAGATTTGGGGAGAGGTTGAGTGGTTGTTGCTTCTAATCTTGACATTTTCATCTACTTGGTCTTTCCTATATGGATGAACCTGTCTAACTATTTTGAATGATCACGAATCTCTACCAGGAGTTCCTGCAGTGTCTTACTGCTTCATGCAACTTAAATAATGTCTTCTACAAGCAGGCACATCTGGAGGACCTCATCATCCACTGGGAATCCCCACTCAATCTGGAATCTCCATTGCATCTCCCCCATCACAGTGGCAAATACTTTTAGTGAGCACGCATCTCCCTATTTTGTATTTATTGCTAGAGGACAATGGAGCAGGGTTATTTCTTCTGTTTCATCTTCCAGGAAATCTTGAATGATTTTGCCACATGAATGGGAGGTACCTGGTCTATAAGGTGGTGTTTTTATTACACTAAAACAAGTATATTCCTTTGTAAACAACAACTATTACAAAGGGATCTTATATTTTCTTCATCTTTCAATCTCTAGTTCCCCTTACAGAAGTGAAATTTAAGGATAAGAAGACCTGAAGTGTAGTTGTAATTGCTGGTTCATTCATTTATCAATGAACTTACTTAGTAAGGAATTATGGAGCCTATTCCATCTTAACTGAGCTTTTTCTTCACAACCACCAAAAAGAACTTTGTTTTTCTTGTACATGCGTAGTTTCTTCTACTTTATGAAGAGATCTATACTTCAGAGTACCAGATAAGGCATTTCATACATTTCTATTGTAGGACCAGTACCACATAACAGTTTTTCATAAGATTTAAAATTTCACATGTACTTAGAGATCATCTTTGTAAAATTCTTCATTTTACAGAAGATTAAATCAAGGTCCAGAGAGGCTGAGGGTTGTCCAAAATTTCTTAGGTAGTCGGGCTGAGGATGAAACAGTTATCTAGGTACAAATCCAGAGCTTTTCTGGTACCAAGTTGTCATTAAATGTATTGGCTTGGAATAAGTTGCTCAAGTATCAAGAAACTTTCTAAATATGCAGGATATTTTCAGAAGTGCTTAGAGTGGTGCCTAACACATAGAAGGAAATGTTTATGGACTGATATGAATTAGAATCACAGAAATTTAAATCAAGAAGTGGTCTTAAAGATAATCTATTCTAACTCCTTCATTTTAAAGGTCAGGAAATGGAGTTCCAGTAAGTTACCAAGATACAATAAGTTATTGGCAGAAATGAACTTAACATTCTTGACTCATAGCATACTGGTATTCTGTCCATTATATCATGAGATCTTTTGAAGTAATTCATCAAAAATGGGGAATATGAAAATATAGTTAATACTTAAAAGTATTTCATTTATCTGATAAATTCATTAATGTAGAAACTCTTGTTACTTAATGATTTCTGATGATAGTGTATTGGAAGGGGGAAAAAGATGAAATTATTTATACTTTAACATGAGAAAAATTGAAAGGTTCTGGAAACTGAAGGACATGATTTTGTAAGTATATGAAATAGTTTTTGTTAAAAGTTGGGAGGATATTGATAGGGGAGCAGGAAATAAAGTCTTATACAGAATAGATTATATCTTTATTAGCAATTTTTGAATGTCAATGAGACCACAGGGCTTCATATATTTAAATTTATCAACAAGGACACATCACCAAATATGCTAGCTTTTTACAACCTCATTTTTATGTGTGTTAGACTTTAACATTTCCCCAACTAGATTATAAGCTTGTAGAAAGCTTCTATATGTCCCCCGCAATTTACATTCATAGGTGACACCTTGTAATCAAGGACCTTGAAAACTAGGGAAAGGATTACATCAATTTATAGTTCAAAGTGTGTGTGTGTGTGTGTGTGTGTGTGTGTGTGTGTGTGTGTGTGTGTGTGTGTGTGTGTGTATCTAATAGAGCCATGAAGAACTTGTTGAAGGAGTAGTTGATGGTTAAGATTTTAGTTTCAGTCAAATATATTTTCAATACTTCAAGTGATCTGTGATCACGTCAAGCAATCAATTAGGTAATACTAATGAAATGCCAGCTATATGCAATGGGGTGCTCATGGGTATTTGTAATCCCTGCACTAGTATAGATCTCAAAAACTACTCATGTTTTTTCAGCATCTTTGATTTTTGTCCACAGATTAGGTATCTTACGTAACACATTCCAATTAAGTTAGAATAAAACTTGTTTGGGCTTATGTACACCTATATTTAGTTTCTGTTCCTGATTAGAAAAAAGTTCAGTTTACCATTTTAAGAACATATTGTCTCAAAATTGGCACAAAAATATGTCAGGGATTTAAATACATCAGAGATTTAAAGATTAAAATATATCAAATTAAAAGAAATTTTGAAGTTCCTTCAATAGTTGACAGCACCATTCTTCTGGTTATGACTGCAAATCATAGAATAGGATCTCAGAAGAAGAAAGATTTCTATTGTTTCACAGGTCAATGGAAGGAGGCACAGAGGTAATACTGTGGCTACATCATATCATCAATGATAAAATGAGTGCAAGAAGCAACATAGAAGACATAATCATATATGGTTATGACTAGAAAAGTACATAGGATGAATGGTCTAGAAAGAATGAAAGACAATCTGAGACTGAATTACCATCCATTTGTAAAAGCAGTAGACCAGATAAGTATATGATGAACTTTTAGAAATATCTAATCAAGCCTTTCCCCCAAGATGGCTCTAAAGGAGAAGAAGGAAGCTGTCGTTCCCCCCAAGACAGAAGCCAAGTCCAAGGCCTTGAAGGCCAAGAAGGTGGTGTTGAAGGGTGTCCAAAGCCACAAAAAGAAGAAGATCTGAACATCCCCACCTTCTGGCAACCCAAAATACTAAAACTAAGAAGGCAGCCCAAATTTCCTCGGAAAAGTGCCCCTCGGAGAAACAAACTTGATCACTACGCCACCATTAAATTTCCCTTGGCCACTGAGTCTGCTATGAAGAAGACTGAGGAAAACAACACCCTAGTCTTCATGGTGGATGTCAAGGCCAACAAACATCAGATCAAGCATGTGGTAAAGAAGCTGTATGACATTGACGTAGCCAAGGTCAACACACTGATCTGGCCTGATGGAGAGAAGAAAGCCTATGTCCGACTTGCTCCAGACTATGATGCTTTGGATATTGCCAACAAAATTGCAATAATCTAAACTGTGTCCAGCTGTCCCACTGCACCTACAATAAAAAGCTTTCCCCCCCTCAAAAAAAAAGGAATACCTAGTCAACATCATGGAATTATAAGAACTTTTCTTGGAGATAACTCAGAGTTATTTTTATTTGTATTTCTCTCATAATTAGTGATTTTGAACAGTCTTTCACAGAGTAGTTCACAATCAGCAGCTATTCCCTTGGAAAATGCTGTTCATATTCCTTGGTTACTGATTCATTGCAGAATAGCTCTTGGTCTTTTCCAGAGGATCCCAAGAATCTTAATGGAGTTTATAGCTTTAGGAGTTTAAATTGTTCTAAGAATCTAGGAATACTCTTGCCAGGCCTAGAGGCCTGAGGGCTACCCGAGTCTTCTTACCTTACCTCTCGCAGGTCTTCGGCTGGCCAAACCGGATAATCGTATGAGAGAAGAGACTTTACGGAGTCGAACAAGGGTTAGGCTTTTATTCAGGGTTCTGGTTACAAGTGCAGGGGAATTCTTCCTTAGGAGGGAGCGAGGAATCTCCCAAGGAGGCAAAGATCTTACAATAAGAGATTGGAAGTAGAAGTGTAAGTGGGGAGAGAGGGGGAGGGAAGAGCGAAGAGAGGAAAAACGGAGCCTTCTGTCCTGTCCGCTCCGCGCCCCTCCAGCCTAAGAGCGCTTTCAGGCTTTCCTGATCCTAATTAAGCTCTCCAGCCACATAGTTTGCACCTGAATACCGTGCCTGTTAGATAACAATAGGTGTGCCCAGATCTGGGACAATCTCGAGGGCGGGGAGAGCTCTCTCCCATCACGTTTTTAACGGGAAGAGGCGGAAATACACGAGATTGCTCAATCTCACTCCTCGATTCCCTGGTGTTTATGGGGGGCCTCGTGAGAACTCTAAGATTTAGAAGTTCCCACCTTTACCCGCCCAAGACTGTCCACATGGAATTGAGCTTCCATCCCCAGCATCTCCCCTTTTTTTGTTTTGCGCAGCGCACACATGGCTCTAGAGCAAATAGTGGCTGGAGGCTGAGTGGATTAGGAAGGCCTTTAGCATGTTTATAGCTTTAGGAGTTTAAATTGTTCTAAGAATCTAGGAATACTCTGTACATGTGTATTTATTTCTTTATAATGTAGACATCAGATTGTAATGTTAATGTAAAGTTAAAGATCTTCCTCCCCCCTCCCCCCACTAATAGGCTTCAGGAAGAGCTAATTTCTAAAGAGTTAAAGATCTTCCCTGCCCATTAATGGGCCTGTCCATTAAAGGAAGCTTGATTAGGTGAGATTTGCTTTGTAGGGAGGCCCATACCTTTTGTTAATTTCTAATGAGGCACTGGTTCTCAAGGGTTGTGATGCCCTCTGGTTCTGAAAAGGTATATATACACTGAGGTAAGGTTTATTTGGGGGCTTACTCTTTAGAAGTGTTTGTTTGATCAGATGAGATTTTGGGTAGCCATTAAGGAGCCTCACCAGTTTAGAAAACCCAGATGTTGGTGCTTTTCTCTCTGATAACTATTTATGTATGTAATGGTTAGACAGTTGGATCTGTCTGTTGATCTGTGTTGTATGTATTGATTGCTTATGGGCAGACAGTTGGAAGCCCTGTCTGTGGGTCTTTATTTCTCTGCTTGTATTTTATCTGTTGGTATGTAATTAAAGAACATTGTTGACCTTTTAAAAGTTGCCTTTCCTTTTAGAAAAGTAGATCTAAGAACTTGTGATAGCAGGCCATCCTGGATGTGTCAAGGTGCTTGCTTTTACATGGATCTTCATCAAAGATGTTCTATATTTCAAACTTGGGAACTCTTAAACATATGGTTTCCCAAAGCTAATAATGCTGTCAGGGATAATCACCTTTATTGGCTAGAATGTTTGATCCTCAGAACACATAGCTTAGAAATTTAACAAATATGTGTATACATATATACATACATATGTGTGAATACATGTATACATTCATGTGTGTATACATATATACATATGCATGTACATACATATACACATACTCAGACAGAATATGCATACATACACATATAGAACAGAGGGCAGCTAGGTGATGCAATGGAAAAGGTGTCAGACCTAGATTCAGGAGCACTCATCTTTCTGAGTTCATATTTGACCTCAGACACTTACTGACTGTATCTCCCTAAGCAAGCCATTTAACTCTATTTGCCTCAGTTTCCTCATCTGTAAAATGAGTTGAAAAAAGAAATGGGAAACTTTTCCAATATGTCTGCCAAGAAAACCACAAATAGAATGACAAAGTCAGACACACTAAAAATGCCTGAACAACATACAATACATCTCTATGTACATATTCATACATGTATGTATATATGTATGTTATGTATTCTTATGTCCCCAGCTCTGCTAGGGTCTTGCCCTGAAACAGCAAATAAACCCTATCTTCTCCATGAAGCCTCCCCTGATTCCTCTCCAATCAATGGAAAAGATGAATAGATTGTCTCACAAGGTACTGACTTCAAACAGGGGCTCCACAATTCAGCATGCTAAAGAGGGGCTTCTTGTTCAAATATGTGCATACTGCATAGATGGTCCCTGCAGCCCAGTCTGCTTCTGAAATTCTGAATATGAACACTCTGAGCCTCTTGTTTCACTTTTATGTTTTTCCTTGCAGTATAGTTGCATGTGGATATCCTCTCTTGGCAAATAGACTAAGTGGCATGAAGACATGAACTGTGTCTGTACATTGTAGGGTCACATATTTAGATACAGAAACAAAGCCATACTGCTAAATGTTTCACAAGCAGCTCTCCAGAAATTCAGTAAATACTTTCAAGTTTTATTAATGTTTTCTCCATGACTTTCTTAAGTCCAGACAGTCAACAAAACAATAAATCAATCCTTGAATTTGTAGTATTTGCTCATTTCAAAGGAATAAATGCTCACGCTGAAAGTTAACAATTAGCTTCCACAAAAAGCCAGCATTAAACTGGCTTCTGGTCACCCTTGGCTGGAAGGAACATTGGAGGTCATCTAGTCTAGCCCCATCATTTTACAAAGGAAAAAAACTGCAGAATTAGGAAGTCAGGGGATTTGTCCAAAAACAGTAAGTTAGTAAGTAAATGACCTGACACTAGAAGCAATGCCCCATGACTCCAAATCCAAAGTCCTTACTCCCTTATTCCATTTATTCTTTTCTATATCTCCTGCACTGCCAAGCATAGGACCTGGTACATTTGTGCACAATCTGGTGATGGTAACTAGGGCTGCCAGAGTAAGGAAGCACCAAATGGTTTCTCATCAGAAATAGATACTCTCCCATAGAACGAAAGTTCTTTGAAAGTAGAGATTACTTCAGTGTGTATACTTGCATCCCTAGTACCTAGTGCAAGCCCAGCAAATACTATGTACTGTGCTTAATAAATGCTTGCCTGATCTCCTCCTATAAAAATACTAGCCCCTTGAAACAAGGGACTATCTTAGCTTTCTTTCTCTCTTCCCAGCATTTAGCATAGTTCTTTGCACATAACAAATGCTTAATAAATGCTTTCTCACTGATTCATTTATTCATTGTGATGTTAGCTATTGTTTCATCTGTTTAATTTTGCCTTCCCAATTTAATACTAAGCTTCCGTACTTCTGTATCCTCAAAAAACCTCACATGGAGCTAAATGGACAGGAGGTACTCAGTAAATATGTATTCATTGTTATAGCCCTCTTAGGACATGGCTAACATTCTAAGGACTTTATTGATTTCTTTTACACATTTAAATAATTCTCTTGAAATGATTATTGCCTAGGATTTTACAGGTATAGGAAACAAAAGCAAGTATCTCCAAGAACGACCCAATTCATTTCAGATGTTTTGAGTACCTACTATGCACAAGCCCCAGAACCAAGTGCCAGGGATTTAAAAATGAAAATGAAATAGCTTTTACCTTATGGATCTTAAATATTAAGAGGGAGGGGAGAAAGTGAGAAAGAGGAATCAACACACAAATGATTATATCACAAGGAAAATTGACGAGTGAAATTAGCACTGAACTACTGGGAAATCAGAGGAGGCTTCCTGGAGAAGATGGCTCTTGTCATAAAGGTACACAATTAGAGGTTTAATTTCCGTGGGGAGTCCAGCTTATTTTGATTATGGAAAATGCATCTTCCTGTATTTTGATTTTTTTCTATAGAGAAAAGATAATCATGTACATACATGCACATGTACACACATATATGTGATGCATACATGTGTATATACATCCATAATAAACATGCATTATTGAGCATCTAAGGAGTTCATTAATCAGTGTTATCTGGAAGACACTGTGCCGAGTACTGAGGTTACAAAGAGAGATGTGAAATAATCTCTTCTCTGGAGAGGTCTTTACTCTAGATGCAAGTCATTAGATAGATAGATAGACAGACAGACAGACAGACACAGATAGATAGACAGACAGATAGATAGATAGATAGGTAGATAGATAGATAGATAGATAGATAGATAGATAGATAGATAGATAGATAGATAGATAGGTAGGTAGATAGGTAGGTAGACAGATAGATAGTAGACAGGGATAAAAAACAGGCAGATTTTATACACACACACATACACACATATACATATGAAAGAGAAAGAGAAGCATATGCATGAATGCATGTACCAAATAATTATGACATAATTGGGAGGAAAAGCCCTAGCACCTGGAGGGATCAGGCAGAAAAGGCTGCAAGTAGAAGCAGTACTTGGGCTGAGCCATAAAGGAAACTAGCGATTCTAAAAGGTGAAAGCAAAGGAGGGAATCTATTCCAAGCTTGGAGGTCAGTCTGTGCAGAATCAAAGTGATGGGAGATGGAGTGGCATGCATTGGGAACAGTAAGGGCAGTTTGGCTGAACCATAGCATGAGTCAAGGGCAGTTCTATGTAATAAGGCCCACATGTAAATATCGAGTTATCGTCTACCCAAACTTTGGAAACATATCAAGATGTTTGGAATTAACTAGTAATGAGCAAACTCCTACCCAGGTGGGAACCATTTCTACCCTAAGTACTTAAGTTTTCAATAATCAAACAAAACAAAAAAAGAATCCTCCAAGCCCACATCTCATGATTGCCTTCTAATGGGCTTCATTGCCTTAGTTTTCTGCTAAACCAAAAGCAGGCAGAAGGTCATTTGAAATTTGTATTCCTTTGTTACATTGTGTTAAAAAGTGCAGTTATCTATGAATTACCCCCAAAGTATTCTTTCAATTTAAGCAGAACTGTTTGCAGATAGGCAGGACATGCGATTGTAAAGACATAGTAGAATTTCTATAAACTCATAGAATTTACTATATAATGGGAAATTTTTGTTAGTTTTTAATGGACCTGTGATTTCAACAGTGTAGAAAGCTTCGAGTGTGGAACTTCCTTTATCAAAGAAATTTAGCAGCTTAGTTTCTTAAAAGGTTGCTTGTGTCCGCATAGACTAGGTGACTTGTCCATGGTCTTCCTGATTGCAAGAGCAGCCCTCTATCCATTACGCCACACTTCTTCTTGATATGTATTGCCTAAATTAATCGATTTCCCAATTTTAAACAAATATTCTATTTTACTTAACAAGCTGCATCATCTTACTAGTTACAGCATTAATATGATGTTTCTTTTTGGCATGAAAGCAACTCTGAAATCTCAAGGAGAGCCAGCAGAGTACAAACTCTAGTAAATCCCATGAAGCAAGAGAGGTTAAACATATGGGCCAAGGGTGGATTATGTGCTTTTCATTAGGGAACTTTTCTATCAAAGAGTGGAGAGGTCGGTCAACAGTAAACAGACTGGCAGGCAGTGAATGCTTTTTTTTTTTTTCCCTCCTGGCAAAGGAAGCTCATGTTGAGTAACTAAAAAGTTGTGGAGAGGTGCCATCAATATTAGCGGAGGGGAAATTCAAATTGAAGGAACATGGGTACTAGAAGTGAGTTTTCTTCAAGAACAGCCAAAGTTTAAAATGATTTTAATTTCCTCTTTTTATGTTTCTTCCCCCCTTTTAGAGACAGCATGAAATATCCAGCCTGAAAACCATGAGACCGAGGTTCAAACTCCATCTCTGGCACATACCAGATTTGTGACTCTGGTGGGTGAGTCTCTTTACTTTTTAGTGTACCAGGCAACACTACAGGAATATAAATTGTAAAGAAAGCAATGACTTAGATTGGGAAAAGAAGTTTAGCCACCAAATTAAACTTTGTATCAAGCATATCACAAGTCCAATCCATATCCCTATCCTTTTGAATATCACTGTAATAAATGGCCCACATTTATGACTAGGTGAGACTCTATTCTCAAAAGTATAGACTTAAACGGTTTTTGAGCCACAAGAAAAGTCAAGTAACTTGCCCAAGGCCACACAACCAGTCCATTTCAGAGGTAGGACTTGGAATCAGTCTTCCCAACGTACTCTGACTCTCTATTCCCTACTCCACACAGCCTCTCACTAAATAAATACTAATAAATATCTTTAATAAAAATTGAAAATTATGTTTTGAAGATTATGAAGCCAACATAAATTTGTTTGGAGGTTTAAGAGCTTATTTTAAAAAAAAAAAACTGAAGTAATGAGCAACAAATAAATAAAATATAAATAAAAATAAATAAATTTACACATATTCCTAGGATATAATTTTAACATTTGAGGGGAGGTTAACATATTCTGAATGCTATATATGATCTACATATTTATTCTTTTCAGCTATTCTGCGGTATATTAGCATCTGTATTGCCAGAAAACAAAATTTTCTTCAAAGTTATTCTTGGGCAGGCCAGGGACTCAACCCATATGGCTCACTAGTAAGTTTCAGCTCAAGGCTTTAATTTATGTGAGTTGTTCCAAACTTGGTTTTTTTGTATGCTATTTGGTTAAGTGGATATGTGATGCCACCTATTGGTATAATGTCAGAATTTCTCTTTGAAGATGCAGTGTGTGTGTGTGTGTGTGTGTGTGTGTGTGTGTGTGTGTGTGTGTGTGTGTGTGTGTGTGTGTGTATAATATATTCAGTTTCATACTCTGGGGACTTTAATGATTTCAAGGTGTGAAAATGAGAAAAAGCAAGTTATCTTTTAATTAAATTATTTTACTTACATTAGAAATCCCTCCAACTGCAAAGCTACCATTCTTCCCCTGAAGTCTCCAAGTTTTCTGCTTTGATATAGAAACAGGTAACAAATCCTTTCACTTTTCCTGGCTTATGATGATAAAACAATTAATGATGTATTCTCAACATTTTTCTCATTGATTATGTCTCAGGGAACACAAATGTGTTTGTTTACTTCATCCCCATTTTGTTACCTTCTAACACAAGGTTAAACCAAGAAGAAAGACCCATTGACTATCTGACAGAAAGAAATATGGTGCCAGAATTTTTTTCTTCCCCTATTAGTTCAAGAATTGTGTGATTCGAAGACTCAAAAATGTGGTTCTGAGAGAGACAAGATTATAAACAAGTAAAGCCATTCTCACCATGCAATGTCTAAAATGTAAAGGCTGTATTATAAGTGAAATGACTTATTTTAAGAGACAGTAACAGTAACCTATCAAACAAGTCCTATAATATTATTTTTTCTTTCTACTTTTTTTGCAAAGTACCCCAGAACCCATGATAAACATAAGAGAACTCCATGACTTTGGACTTTTCATGACAATTTGGAAAATCGGTGGCACAAAAGCTATTTCAATTGGTCTTGAATGGATTCACTCATTCCTGCTTTGTCTTTTTAAAAAGTGAAGAGGAAATTACTTTTAATATTTCTTTTAATTCACATGCCCAAGGGATGGCCAGTTTTCTGTTTTTATTCTTCAATTTAACAAAGAGCAGTTGGACAGCCGTTGAGGGTGAAGCTCCACAGTCAACTGGCTTGTAAATTAGAAGCCGTGGCAGTAAAAAAAAAAAAAAAAAAGAGAGAGAGTGAGAGAGAGAGAAAGAAAGAAAGAAATGGATGTGTGCATCACCGGGAGGAGAGAGTGTGTCTGCCTTGTAAATTTAATTAAACAGCAGGTGCAAAATCAGGTCATATGGCTTTGATGTGCCCCGTGCGAGGATGACAACGAGACAATGATACTAATATGAAGAAATTTGCATACATTTGCATTGGATCTCAGCGAGTACGCCAGCTTTCACCCACTCTCATATCTTATTTCTAGGAAGTGAAATAAGATTTGAATGAAGAGCTCCTATTTAGTAGCTGCTGACAAACCCAGGGACTGCTTTGGGTTTTCAGAGCATCCTAGGGGTCTGGCCTTCTTGGTGTACATTTTGGAATGTTTGCCTGATTTAAAAAAAAAAAAAAACAAACCAACTAATCTGAAAGAGACAGAGAGAGAGAGAGAGAGAGAATATTTCAGTTTTGCTTCTTATCTCTCAGAGATGAAAGTATTCCATGTTGATTGGAGTGCTAATAAAAATCTGTATTCTGAGCTCTGTCCGGGGGTGTCACAAAGAATTCTAGTGGTTAAAACTGTAAACGCTGAAATTATGTAGGTTGGAAGGAAGTGTACGCAGACCTGACAACTGGTATCTTCTAGAAATGAGATTATTTAAAATAAAAAAGAAAAGTTGATTGCATTTTATGACTTTATTGGTTCTGAGACAATCTTATCATAAAGACTAATCAGAATGTTCCATGTAAACACCATTTTTCCAAAGCCTGAGATTTCTTCCTTAAGGGTCTAAAAGTAGTAAATAAATGATCGCTGTCATGTGAACAGCTCATTTCCATATCCAACTATGAATTTCATCAAATGTTTTACAGGATAAACACTTGAGGGAGGATGTGAAAATGGAAGATTGAAGTCTTTGTATCTATAACTATTTTCACGAATTGTTATTAATTGTAAACTAAATCTAGTCTTCACATGACTTAGAAATACTTCCTTAAATACAGCTGAGTGCTAGGCATGCAATTGATTCACTTCTTGATACTTGGATGGATTTGTGATTTTATCAATGTGGCCAGTTTTCCCCCGAATGAGAATGCAACCCACAATTACCCTCTTATCTTGTTCAGTTCTCATCCATACCTTTCTATAAACCTTTCATAAAAGATTCATCCTATGTAATGGAGACCTTTCTCTATTTTTTTTAAATATATCAAGTATGCACAAGTATGCACAAGTATGCGTCTATTAAATCTGTTGCCACATTGCCAGCCAATCTCCTTTTCCAGTCACACACATCAAAAGCTGT
The DNA here is from genome assembly GCF_028372415.1 of Notamacropus eugenii. Taxonomy (NCBI): domain Eukaryota; kingdom Metazoa; phylum Chordata; class Mammalia; order Diprotodontia; family Macropodidae; genus Notamacropus; species Notamacropus eugenii. Next base: position 553,213,946 of record NC_092872.1, read on the forward strand.
CCTTCCCCAAATCCCCCACTTCTTCCTTAGGAAAGGTTTTCAACTGATGGCAAGATCATATAAATGCTCCAGTTCACAGATGATACTGACCTAATTTCATAGAGCCCTGTAATACTAAAACCCACCTCAGCTTCAGATCTTTCGGATTACCAAAAGTGTCATATGACTTCCTAACTGATCAAACTCCTCAGAATCATAGAAAGCAGCCTATAATAAAACTTTCACACCAAAAATCTCCTAGTGATGCAACATGACTATGAATCATAGAATGAAATGAGCATGGCAGAATCAAAAGTATTACTCATGGTATTAATTGTTCCCTAGGTCTTAGACATATGAAATAATTGAAGATGGAGACTCATAGGGAAACACTGGGGGACCTTCTTGAACAGCTAAACCTATCCCTTCCTGCACTGTGTTGCTGATACCTTGCCTTAAAGGCTATAAGGAACCAGACTTCTGTTCATGGATACACTGTGATATAAATTATATCCGGTTATACATTAATGAAAAAACCATAAAACTTACAATGGGTGTCAGTTATATGAGACAAAGTCAAGGTCTTTGTCTAGTAGGCAGCATCAGAGATCAGGATTAGAGATAAGGGGAAGTGACACAAAAGAAAAGATCCTAGAGCTTTTAGCAATCTCACCCTTCAGGTTTCATCTATCATTTTGAATCATGCCTCTCTACTTCACTTATGATGTAATGTTGTGTACTGATCACTGCATTGGTGTGTCTTATTCCCCTTACTAGACTTCAAATTCCATGAAGGCAGGGGCCATGCCTTTCTAAAACTGTATCTTCTCTAGTGTCAAGCACAAAGCCACACATAGTAGACACTTAATAATTGTTTGGCAAATGAATGAATGAATACCAAAATATATACACTAAACTGCAAACTATATTCCCAAAGAAGTTCAGGAACCACTGAAACCATTAAGAAAGAAAGAATTTAATATTGAAATCTTTAGATGGAAATTAATTAGAAACCAATTAGAAGATCAACCTGAAGATACACTGTGCAAACAGCTCTCTCTGAGGCTCTGGTTTTATTTTCAAAAGGCATAAAAACAATATGGAATTCTTCTACATACAATTCACTACTGACACCAATTAATCAATAAATAAGCATTTGATGAGCAACAGGCAGTCTACTAGGCATCAGGATATAAATACAAAAGTGAACCAGACCCTGTCCTCATGGTACTTATATTCAATTGTGAAACTGGGTGGATAACATCATTATGTACAAATATATATATATACATATATACATATATATTATAAATAAATATCCCTGCAAATGCATCAGGTGGCACTTGAGTCAAGTCTTGAAAGAACTAAGAGGTTGTAAAAGTAAGAAGGGGGTTATAAGTAAGTGAAAAAGAAAAGTATTCCAACATAGGAGACCACTTATACAAAAGCATGGAAGCATGGGAAGGGAAGAGGAAACAAGCATTTATTAAGTGGCCTACTATGTGCCAGGGACTGTGCTAAGAACTTTACCAATATCTTCTCATTTGACCCCTCATAACAACCATATTATAATTCTCACTTAACAGATAAGCAAACTGAGGCAACCAGAGGTTAAGTGACTTGGTCAAAGTTACACAGCTAGTATCTTATGTGGGCTTTGAACTCAGGTGTCCCATCACTCTATCTAATATACCAGCTAGCTGCTACAGGATGAAATGACATGTTCAGGAATAGCAAGGAGACCTGTTTGACTGGGGTATAAAGTTTATGAAGAGGAATAATGTGATCAGCCATGAAATATAGGTTAGAGATAAGATGCAAAGGACTTTAATTGTCTGATAGATTAGTTAGTCAAAGTACAAAGTTTGTACTGTGAACAAAGGAGTGACGTGGTCAGATCAGCCTTTTAATGCTTTCATGTGAGTAGCCTTGTGGAAGATGAAGTGGAGAGAGGAGAGCCTGGATAAAGAAATATCCATTAGGAGGCTATTATGGTAGTCCAAATGATAAGCTCTGAGGGCCTGAAATACCATGACAATAGGTGGTGGTGGTCTGAGTAGAATGTAAGAAATAATGAGGAGAGAGAGTTGAGAGGACTTTGAAATTGCAGGATGAGAGATATTGTACAGTCAAAAGTGACTCATAATTGTACAGTCAAAAGTGACTCATACTCTACAAACCTGGGTGTCTAGAAGAATGGCATGACTGACAAAAATAGGAAAGTTAGGAAAAGAGATTGGTTTAAGAGTTTTGAGTGATAAGGGCTAGATGTGAAAATGTAGGGTTCATCTGCATAGAACTTATAGCTTAATCAATGAGAGCTGACAAGAATATTAAGAGATTCTAGAATGAAAGGAGAAGGCCAGAGCTACACATATGACAAACCTGAAAAAGAGAACAAAATTATTGACCTGACAGAACAGACAAATGTCACCAAAATCCATTAAGGAAAAAGAGAATATCCAAGAGGACAGCATGTTCAACAGTGTCAAATCCTACAAAGAAGTCAATGAGGCTGCAGACCAAGACTATTGGATTTGGCAATAAAGAGTTCACTGCTGAGCTTGAGGAGACCAGTTTTGATCTTCTGGTAGAAATGGCAAGGCGTTGAAATATGAGTTGGAGATTAGAAAGGGGAGACAATGAGTAGAGGATTTTGACTCGAAAGGAGAGGAGAAATATAGTACGATAATTATAGGGGATAGTAAGGTCAATGTAGAGTTATTGTTTGTTTTTAAAGATGTGGGAAATATAGCCATATTTAAGGCAGACAGAAAGGAATTGGTAGATAAGCAGAGAATGGAAATTTAAGAGAGAATGAATAAAGGGGCAAGCTTCCAGAAGAAACAAGAGATGCTGGAATTAAGGACATATGTAGAAGAGCAGGCATAGGTTAAGTAGAGATTCCTATGTTGCAAAGAGCCTGCCAAAAAACAAAAAAAAAGGACAAAAAGAATAGGAAATGAGGTCAAGGTGATTTGAAATGTAAAACTGGGAAGGAGAGTGAGCTCAGGAAGGTATGGCATTTTATTCAGTGAAATCTGAGGTAAGTTACTAAGATGAGAGGGAAGGCAGGAATGTAGGTGGCCTGAGAATCTTGGGACAGGGACATAAAGCAAGTGATAGCAAATAAGGAAGAGTAAAAGGGTTTGAATACAGTAGTGAGGCCCATTTGGAATGGTAAAATATAAATTGGTAGTGGATCAATCAGCACCCAATTGTAACTTCTTTTTATTTAGGAAATTTAGTATTTAGGGAAATTGGAGCCAAAGTAGAAAATGTGAATGATTGGAATAATTCAAAGGCAAGGGTATGAAAAAAAATCTGTGGTGATAGGGCAATAGGGCAAGTTAAGTGAACTATATTAGCTAAATTAACATAGGATTTGGAAGGGTAAAAAATGAGGCTCAAGTAGAAGTGATAGTTTGACAAAGGACAAAGGTGGGGAGGGGATAACATATTTGCCAGGTTGGAATAGGTGCAATACATATAGAAAGAGAATTTTATGAGCAGACATAGAGATTTCAGTATTATGGCTTACGGAGATAAAATATTTGTGAGTGGTGTTGAGGTCAACACAGGCTGATACTTCACTGACAACAGCTTGTTGAAGAGGTGACATCAAAAAGATTGATGAAATGGGAAAAAGGTGGACCAAAGGGACCTGTAATTTGATGTCCTCAAATAGAAGGGCAGGGTATGAGACGAAAAGGAAGACTATGACCCAGGTAGTGAACTCCTTGAGAAATCAAAATAACCTGGGAAGAGGTAGATAATAGTCACCCAACTCAGGACACACATAGATCTGAATGAAATGAATTAAGAGTAAAGGTCATGGAGAGAAGGTGATAGGGAGAAGACCTAGAAATGTCACAGGGGAGCAAGAAATATGTCATCACCCCCCCAGCCCAGAGAGACCTAGGGCATGAGAGAAAATGCATCATTAAAGGAGAGTTTTCTGTGACTAAAAGGATGCAGAAGGAATGCTAGAGGAAGGATTTAAGATTTAGGTTACTTTGTTACAAAATAGAATGAGGGTGCCATAGGACACTATAGAAGGGACACGTAGTGTTGGACAGGTAACAAAGAGGAATACCTCTGACATGAGGGAGCAGGGCACAGTGGCTAGGCTTTGGAGTCAGAAGAAACACATAGATTTTGAGCAAATCCATTAGGCAATACAGTGACATATCCTACCCAATAGCAATGGCAGAGATAGATATGAAATAGAGATCAGACCCAAGGCAGGGCATTTTTAAGATGCCCCTAGAAAATTTGAGAGTGAATTCTTTTCATGTGGAACAGAAGAATTCTGACATACCTCACCATTAGAATGTATGTGTGTGTGTGTGTGTGTGAGTGTGTTCATCCTTCGTTGCCAAAGAAGACCGTGCCGTCAAAGAAATAATGACATGACTTGCACTTGACTTTGTTTTGAGTGAGGGAGGGCTGTGCAGGTCACCAGCCTCACTTCTCCTCCACAGCCATCTGAATCCAGTGACCAGATATTCATTAAGATGACTGTAGATGACGCAGGATGAGGCAAGTGGAGTTAAGTGACTTGCCCAAGGTCACACAGCTAGTGAGTGTCAAGTGTCTGAGGTGAGATTTGAACTCAGGTCCTCCTGACTCCTGCACTGATGTTCTATCCACCACACCACCTAGCTGCCCCCCATTAGAATGTGGTCCTGAAAAGAAAGGCTAAGTTGTAGTCTGAGCCTCAAGTTCAGAGCTCATCTGTAAACCACCTGTATGAGGTGCAAACTCTTCATTTCTCTGAAAATCCACATTCTATTTGGAAATAAAAATGTCTTTGCTATGTGTCAAAAATTAAGTGCCCCCCCCATAAAAACAAACTGCAATATCATTTGTCACTGCTCAAGTCAGCCATCAAAACCTAAGAGTTTGTCCTCCTGAGACTGAAATTTTGAGAATGCACCCTGATATCATTGGTTTTTTGTTTGTAACCTTTCTCTGAAATGAATCATTCACATGTGCAATTTTTTTTAAATTTTACTTTTGTCCTGATTATTTTTATATCAACTTTATTTTTAATATAATTTCCCCCCAAAAAAGAGATACCCCTTTTTTCAATAAGGAGGGGCAATAGTATGGCAAGCTAACCAATATATCAAGCATGTTTCACAGTGTGTGCAAATTTCCATTTCCCTATTCCCCTTCCTCTATGAACAAGGGATGGACGTAAATTTTCTCAACTCTTTTCTGGAGCCAAGCTAATCATAATTACATCGCATTCTTTTTCATGCTTCCTGTTTATATCATTGAAGGAACTGATCATATCGTTCTCTTGGTTCTGCTTAATTTACTATATAAGTTTAAATATGTCTTTTTATGCTTTTTCCTGAATTCTTAATATTCAGAGTTTTTATGGCACAGTAATAAGAAGATGGATAGGGACTAGACTTGTGATTTCACTGATATAGCAAATTCTCAGGTTTGGAAACTTCTTCTACCAATGCAAGTTGGTGTCTTTACTTCAGCTTATAACGTTAGAGATTTATTTAAAGTGCTGAGAGGTTGGTAACTTGGCCAGGGTCACCCAGCCAGAATGAGTCATAGATGTGACTTGAACCAGGATTTTCCTGGCTCTGAAGTTCACTCTCCATTCCCTATGCCCTATTGCTTAATGATAGTTCAGTAATATTTATCTCAATTTGTTTAGTCATTCTATAGCTGATAAGCATCTATTTTGTTTCCAATCCTTTGCTACCATCCAAAGGATTACTGTTGAGGGGAATTATTGTTTTCTATTAATAAACAATTATTAAATTAGGATTAGGACGTTTTCTTCTCTATTTCATCATTCATTAACCAGTCCCTGTTGGTCATTCAGCCATTTTCTGAAGGACCAGGGTGATGGATGAGATTGTCCAAATTCTCCACAGAACATGCTCCTCAATCTCAGGCAGGACCCCCCTCACCTAGGAGATCTTACATCTGTTTAGAGTATAAACTGAAGCTAATCTAGGTGAATTCCAACCCCAAATCATCAATTCAATGTCCTTTCACTCCTCCTTTGGGGTCCAGGGCAACCCAGCTCATGAAGGAGAAAACCAAACAGAGTAGAGAGTAGAGAGTAGAGAGATGCCTTTCTCCAGATTGCTGGAAACCTCTGAGTCTCATGATCAAGACATGTTCTCAGCAGGAGGAGCTGAAGACTTATAGCCCACATCCTCATTAATTTGCCCACTCCCTCATTAATTATTCATCAATCAGGGTTGATATTTCACCTGTCAGGGGCATACCTCTCCTTTTCTAAAAGTATACTAAAGCATTCAGTATCTGCATTAGGTGTCTTTGGTTATTGAAAGAAACGAGACTGACCATTAATTTACTGATTATCAAGTAACCTAATTAATAAATTGCTTATTAATTACCCAGAAAATCTGTCTCTCAAGGTTTTTATTCATCTCACTATGAAAGTTTTAGTAAATATTTAATACTTATTATAATATTAATATTTAGTTTAAAATAGTAAGTATGGAAAAATATTTAATAACCAGATTTATCACAGAAGTAAATATGAATGGAGAAAATGTCTAAGAGACAGTGGTGATCAAGGAGTCAAAAACTGCCGCAAAGTCAAGCAGAAAGAGAACTAAGGAAAGCCTATTTAACTAGGCTGGTCCTTGGGACATCAGATATAGAGTTAGTTCATCAGTAAAACTTTATAAGAAGCCTTTTCTCTTTAGATGACCTGCCTATCTTCTGCTCCATTATTTTAATTAGGGTCACTATCATCCCACTCTGACACATTGGAGAACTTCTGTATTACACAGTGGGAGTGCCTAATACTTATCAAATAGCACTTCATGGTCTACACAACACTTTCTCTGCAACAGTCCTGTGAAATAGATTCTGTGACTATCTACAAAAAAGAGCAGACTCACAAACACTGGTTAAGAGAAGAAACATTCCAGGCTGGGATTCCAAAATAGTTCTTGGAGATGTTGAGGAAGGAAAGGAGTGAGAGAGAGAGAGAGACAGAGAGAGAGAGAGAGAGAGAGAGAGAGAGAGATTACAATCTCATTTTCTTTAAACTTAATACAGGTTTATCAGTTCAATAATTTAACAATGTTTCAGAAAAAACAATTCAACAAACAGTTAGTGAACACCTATTATATTCAAGATGGTGTGCTAGGTTCTGGTGATAGAAACACAACACAAATAGCACTTGCCCTCCACAGGTAGGTATCTAAAACAGGATAATTAAAAAAAAAAAAAAAGGATGATATGATATGAACTCAGGAAAGCTGTTGGACAGAAGAGGATGAAAGAAATAGGTCATACAGGTATCAAAGCAATCCCTTAATTATAAATAAGGAAACTAAGCTTCAGAGAACAAATAACAGAATGAACAAAAAACGAGCCAGCCTGTGATCACACGCACATCAAGGACAACTGAAGAATTCCTCCCAAGATGCTTGGATGGCTTTTCAAGTGTTTTTTTTTTTTTTTTCATAACGGATTCTAAAGTAGTGAAAAAATCAGTAAATTATCAGGTGAAAATAGATTCACAAGAAACCACAAGCAACTGCAAAATTACCATTAGTCTCTTGTCATCCTAACGACATCCACAGGGCCTGTTAACTACAGTCATATCTTGCATTCACAGACACGTCAGGTAAGCACATCCTCTTTTGGGCACAGCATTTCACTTTCATTTGTTTAACGCCATCACAGGATGAGAACCTGCGCAATAGGCTGGCTCAGTTTGGTTCATTGTGAGTATTTTGGCCAGCAAAATCTGTTTGTTGGCTTTTTTGGATTTCTTGGAATGAATTTTAAAACAAGTCTGTTTCAGGTGAACAATTATATAAGGACACCTGTAGCTGTTTCCTTCTGTAACTTGGTGGGGAGCAGCTTCTCATTCTGAAACTCCATGTGCTGTTTTGAGACCTTTAGAATTGAAATTACATTAAATGTGGTTTTATTTTTCACTTTGTTGCCCATCAAATCCACAACATTCCTTCAACAAAGATTCTTTAATTGCCTACTATGTGGAAAGCAGTGTGTTACAGTATAGGGAAGCTATAAAGATCAATAAAACATAATTTCTCCCTTTCTGGACTTTAGAGTACAGTGGGAAAGATAAGGCACACACATCAAATACCTATAATGCAAATTATAATGTGTATTTTTAGAAGTTAGAAATTCTATTTGCTTAGGAAAGAGAATGGTCATTAAACAGTTGTGTATGTATGGAGAGAAGGAGTAAGAAAATGATTCATAGAGGAGGAAGTTTTTCCATTAGAGGAATGAATGAATGAGCATTTTTAAGTGTCTATAATGTCCAAAGGATTTTGCTAAGTGCTGGAGATACAAATAAAAAAGGAAGGAAAAAGAAAACAGTTACCACTCTCAAAGCACTCATAATGAGGGAGAAACACTGGTTTCAGCATAAAGTCAGAAGACAAGACCCTTTAGAGTAGAGTGACAAAGTATATGGTAATGTATTTTATTTTATGTCATTTCCATTAATAAAAGTTATATCTGCTTCTGATGCTGAACCATCTCATAGTGCAAGGTTTCTGATGCTTAGAACTTTCTTTTCTGGGATTTCAGTAGTTATGACTGCTGAGGCTACAAGGACTGTAGGTCCTGCAGAGGCAGCTGCCAGGTCTTATTTCCACAAGGATTGCTCCCCTGAATGAAGGTTGGTGGGGTTAGGCTGGAAGCAGAGCCGAGGGATGGAGAATGGGGGATAGGGGAATGTCCTGCTATTTTCAGGGCATTTAGGTAAAAGATCTTAGGCTATC